>NC_092501.1:46431872-46733872 GCF_047511675.1 Marmota flaviventris
TACCAAGTGTTTAATTGTTACCACCATGTGAACTAGCTATTATTCCTGTTTCCCAGAGAGAAAAGTCTAGCTTGGACTGGCTGGAATGCTCAGAAAGTATTGAGCGCCACAAGTTTTGAATTATGATATATTGTTTTGTTTAACACATTCAGAGCCAGGGAACAGCAAGTACATCCTTTCTAAGTCTTGTCCTTAAGAGTTAACTGATGTATAAAATAAAAATAAATGAAGACACATATGTAAAAGGAAAAAAGAAGTGAGCAGAGAGGGCTGAAAAACTGCCCTTAGCAACTTGTAGGGCAAAGGCTAAAGAGACCCATTTATGTGGCTGTTAAAAGCCTCAGTTATTAAGGGAGTGATTTTATAAGGTGTTCCTTGTAATAGCTCTCAACTACATGGGCCATCTCCATTTAGTTTTTATAGCTGAAGGAAACTGACATAGAGAATCTAAACTGTCCGCCACATAGCAGAGCTTGTCTATCAGTAGTCCTGCTGTCTCCACCTTGGGTGACCGACTCTCTTACACCTCTCTCCCTCAAAGCTGCATTCTGGCAAATACAGTGCTTTCCTGGGATTATGCTTTGGAAGATGCTAAGAAGGGGCTGTCGGATGTGGCCCTGAGGGTAGGAATGGGGGAAGGGTCTTATTAGGGCAATTTTTTTTTTCTTTTTAATTACTTCTGTCTTTGTGAAGGAGGAAGTTTATCCAAGATTATCTCCAGAAATCTTTCAGAGGGAGGAAGCACAGAAGTTGGAGTATGGACTCAAGTCTTCATTGGGATGTGTGTGAATCAGTGCTAGCTTCAGTCTCTGGTCTAGGTAATGTAGTGGATGAATTGCTGTTAATTTGGATCCACCCTGACCAGGCCTCCTGGAGAAGGTGGGGCCTCAGGCAGAAGTTCGAGGAGCTAGTCCTGACCGCCAAGAAAGGGATAGACTAGGGTTTGGATTTTATCCCCAAGGGCAGTGATTTCAGATCTATTTTCCCACAATGCAGAGTTCTGTGGCTTCACGAAATCCTTAGAAAAATAACTTTCAAGGGGAAGTTAAGTTCATTTTATTTAATACATTAGGAAAAAATTAGGATAGTGTTTGGAATGGCGAGATGCCACCTGAAGCCTCTTGGGGAAAGGAGTGACGTGGTGAGTAAACAGTGGGGTGCTGGGGTCTTCCCAAGGAATGGATTGCTCCGAAGTAGTGTCCCCAAACTTTTTTTCTTTAGATCAGGGAGCCCTTCTTATGGGGCATTGCACAGTGTGTAAGAGGTGCTCTGGCTGAAGGGGTGGAGGCTTTGGTCTTACCCCTAAGGGGCCATGATCCGGGAATCCTAGCACTGTGCCCTGAGTGCTTCCACTCCCCAGTGATTTCCCCTCCAAGGCTTTGCCAGTGAGTCGGCCTGCGGCCCAGTGGAGCCTGAGGGAGGAGCTGGCTGGCTTCCCTAGGACCCGAGCATCAAGCGAAAGCTGTTTTATCACCATCTCTTTACATTGGAAATGGTGCCATCACCCATTTAGGAAGCTTTTGTCGTAGATTCCACAACTGAGTGGGCCTCTGGTCGAGAATGCCCATCCCCGGTGGGCACTTGTGCGCTATGGGAGTCTGTGGTGCCCAAGGCAAAGGTCGGCCAGCAGTCCAATTGTGTGGGGCCTGAAACCTGAAGGACCTCGGAGTAGGGCACGGACTTAGTGTTCCTGGGCAGGTGGGCCAATCAAATCCACCTGGCAACTCATGCTCAATTAGCTGACTCGCTGAGGCCTGGGGGTACAGAGGTGACTAAGAAATATACAGTGTTGGGTTTTGGGGGAAGAATGGGCTCCAGTGCCAGGATTGGTAGTTGCAAGGCCGGTTAGCATTTTGTATCTTACTTTCCTGTTCATTGATTCTCTGGCAACCCCAGGGCAAAGCATGGTGTCTTTGTTACTCTGGTATCCAGGGCCCTATCCCTTACTGAGGAAGAAGTCCCAGGGCTGGCTAGTGCCAGAGGTGAGGCTGAACTCCTTGCTCTTGACTTCTTGTCTGGGGTGGTTTTTTTCTGTTACCCGATCAGGCCTTCCCACTATAATTTTGGGACATTTCCTGTCATTGGAGAACTCTGGAATTCTGAAGAGTTTTCTTGTCCTTGACCATTGATCATAGGGAAAAAAAGAGAACACCTTGGTCTAGCTGCTGGGGTGGGGAGAAAATAGCTGTTCTCCTCTGAGATCTCCTGTGTTTTCTTTTTTCCCATTGTTCCAGAATCTGGTGAATCTAATTTGTACCTTCACAACAAAGAGAATAAAGTACTTTTCTCTTTGATGCAGTTATAAAATGAAGGTTTTCTCCCTTGAGGATCTCAACTTCCTGCCTCTGGGTGAGCTGAGTGTCTTCAATCTGCAAGTTGGGACTGGGGGTGCTCTGCTGTCTGCCTCAGTTCCTGGAGGGCAGGTGTGTTGGGGGAGGATGGAGGCCCTGGTCCTGTGCTTGGCCCTGGGCAGAGGTGTGTAATATCATTCCTTCAGCTTGCTGCCTTGTTGGGGGAGTGGGGCTACTTAGGAGAGGGACATCATAAGATGGACCTATCGAATGATTCACAAACACAAGCAAGATTACTCTTCTTTTTAAAACTATGTACTGCTGTAACACACACCTATGGTCTGCTACTTGGGACACCGAGGCAAGAGGATTGCAGGTAGGAAGCCAGTCTGGGCAACTTAGTGAGGCCCTGTCTCAAAAAGTAAAAAGTGGGCTGGGGTTGTGGCTCAGTGGCAGAGCGCTTGCCTCACCCTCGCACATGTGAGGCACTGGGTTCGATCCCAAGCACCATCTAAAAATAAATAAAGATATTATGTCCATGTATAACTTAAAAAAAAAAATCAAAAAGGGCTGGGGATGAAGCTCAGTGATCAAGTGTTCTAGTATGTGTGAGGCCCTGTGTTCAGTCCCTGTATAATACTGCAAACCAAAAACAATATATGTGACACACTTTTTTTTTTTTGGTACCAGGGATTGAACTCAGGGGTACTCGACCACTGAGCCATATCCCCAGCCCTATTTTGTATTTTATTAGAGACAGGGTCTCACTGAGTTGCTTAGCATGCTAAGGCTGGCTTTGAACTTGCCATCCTCCTGCCTCAGCCTCCCGAGCTTCTGGGATTTCAGGTATGTGCCACTGTGCCTGGCTATGTGACATACTTTTTGCAAATACTTTCATCTATCCTTAGTGACTCTAATTGCCACCTAAATGTGGAGGCCCTTCCCAAATTATTTTACACCAAGCCTCTCTTGGGAAGCAGAAGTGGCAGAAGTTGGTGGTCACCGCCTAAACTTCTCATCCATGTGCTCAGAGCTCCCACTTTCCTTGGTCCTCCTCCCTAGTTTCCTAGAGAAAAGCTGGCTTGCTTTCAGCAGACTTCAGAGAATGGAGACAGCAGTGTCTGAGGAAGGCTTTGTACAGAGAATGGCACTTGAGTAGGGTGGAGGGGAGTGGAGCACACAGGGGGAAACGGTAGGATGCCTGGGCCGCAGACACAGCAGAGCAGGGACTGGCATTGGCTGTGGGTGGAGGGAGATGGGGATGTTCAGGTAACCAGTAGGGCTGTGCCACTAGGCTGAATGAGGTTTTTTTTTTTTTTTTGGTACTGGGAATTTAGGGGCTCTTAATCACAGAGCCACATCCCCGCCCTTTTTTGTATTTTATTTAGAAACATGGTCTTGGGTCTTGCTGAGTTGCTGAGGCTGGCTTTGAATTTACAATCTTCCTGCCTCAGCCTCCGGAGCTGCTGGGATTACAGGCATGCACCACTGTGCATGGCTGAGTGAGAGCTTTGGATGTTACTTGGATTTTAGGTGTGATAGAAGTTAGCCCTGGAAGACATTTTTTTTTTTTTTTAAAGGAATAAACCTGCCAGATTCTTTCAGCAGGACTAGTACAGATTGACAAGTGTGGATTATTTATTATTCAGTAGAGGTTACTTGGACCTTTTTTCTCTCCCCTGTTCCCTTTGGGTAGGAGCTACCCTCTATCCTGGAGGGTCATCAGGAGAAGAGGCAGAAAGTAAAAGCTCCGACCATTGTAATTTTTCTTTTCTTTTTTTTTAATATTGTATTATTTGGAGGAGGTGGCAGAGGAGCTTGAAAGTCATCGTTGATAAGTGCTTTTAAGTGAAGGGAAGATTTTTTAATTTAAATATTTAATTTTTAGTTGTAGTTGGATACAATACCTTTATTTTATTTTTTTATTTTTATGTGGTGCTGAGGATTGAACCCAGGGCCTTGCACGTGCTAGGTGAGCACTCTACCGCTGAGCCACAATCCCAGCCCCTGAAGGGAAGATTTTTATTTTTCTCTGTTTATATTAGTTCAGGATACCTTTATTGCAGATTATTAAAAAAAAAAAATAGCTCAAACTATTTTAGGCAGGAAAGAAATATTTATTGATTATTTGTAACACAATCATGTGATGCATAATGACATTACAGTCAATGACAGACCTCATCACAATGGTGGTCCAGTAAAATCATATCACCTGGTGGTGGTGTAGACATCTGATCTTGTGTAAGTACACTCTGTGATGTTTGCACAACAAAATTGCCCCAGATTTATTTCTCAGAACTTATCCCTGTCTTCAGGCAACACAAAATCTTGGAGTAGAGGAGGGCCAATTGACCCCCTAAATCCTTCAATCTTAACCATGGGGTTGGAATGTGTCCCCAGGCCTCTCTAGACTTTATGTTCACAGCACATGGTCAGAGAAGAAACTGAGCTCTCTCTATCCAATCAGCTGAGACAGAAGAATCTCAGGGAGGAATTCTGATTGGTCAATTAGAGCCACAGGTCCACATGAGGCCAGTCATTGTGGCTGGGGCTGGAGAACTAAGGTTTTGGCCCAGCTTTGGCTCCGGGCACAGCAGTGGAACCAACCAGTAGGGCAGGGTGATGGGATTGGTGGCCTATTCCAGTGCCACATGGCTTTTTAGAGGGTGTAGGAGCAGTTCTCCAGAGTAAGAGAAACCGTGTGTAGATACAGCCACTACATGTGGTGTCACCTTTGCATGATGAGACAGTTAGTAGACGAGGTCATTGCTAGAGAGGGTTGGTGGTGGTCAGACCTTGAGCAAGACAGTTAACCTTTCTAAGTCTCTTGTGCCCTATAAAGTAATTAAAACAATAATTAGAGCTAGAGATAGAAAGGCTCAGGTAACCTCTACTGAACATGTGGAGTCCCAGTGTTAGGCAGCCAGGGCCAAATCATATCCTCCACAATGTCTGGTGCCCTAGAGGTTCCAGTCCTGCCCATCTACAGCCTGTCAATCCTGCCACTCCATTGCCCCTCTTGCCCACTCCTCAGGGTTTCTGGGGGAATGCAGTTTCCCCCCCAGGTGGGTCCCTCATCCTGTGCACAGCCAGGGTCTTTAGGGTGCCAGCCCTCCAATCCCTGCCCTCCTCTGTACCTACCACCTCTACGGGGCTTGTATCCTATGAATCCTTTGGATCCAGCATAGTAGGCTCAGGAGTGAGGATGGACAAGAGACACAGAGGAACACAAGAAAGCTCAGAAAAAGATGTGTGAGCACCACAGGCTGCCAAGCATCCCTCTTCCTCCCCTTCCAGCAGAGATGGACTGGACACAGGGCCTGGACCCTCCCCTCTGGTCTCACCGGTTCTGCTGTCCCATCAAGCTCCAGTTGCTGTGTCATACTGGGGGAAGTTATTCCACCCCCACCTCTACCCCACCTCACCCTGCTGTTGAGCCCCGACAGGCTGGGTTAAATGGGGAGAGGATTGCCACGGGCTAGCAAAGGCTGTCTTCTCACTGCTTGGCTGGATCTTATAGCTGGAGAAGTTAGCAGGGGAGCTATGTTTCTGGAGATGGTGAAAGCTCTGAGCCAAATGTTAAGGTCAAGTTTAAGTTCGGCAAAATGCAAATATTATTATTTTTCCTTTTGTAGTACTTGTAACTGGGAGGTTTTGTCGAAATCTAATGATGGAACAAAACCTGTACCTTTCTGTAGTGGTGGCAGACTTGTGTGGTTTGGTGACACGTACATTTCATAGCAAGCCCTTGGCTGGTGGCAGTGCCTGCAGGGCTTCTGGGAAGCAGAGTCTGTTCAGTTGATGAGCTTGGGCTGCCATTTTGGAACCTAATCTCTGGGATCTCAGATCCTACTCTCCTTCTCTGGCTCTTAGTGCATATAAAGCTATTTCTCCTGGGGGTGGGGGTGCGCGGGGAACACAGCAAACATCAACTGCTTCACGATGCTGTTTGGCCGCCTTTGGTAAGAAAAAGGAGGAGTACTTTGTTATCATGGTGAGTTGTGCAGCATCACAGTGGCAGCAGGAGGCTGGAAACCAGCCTTAGAGCCAGAAAACCAGGAACCCCTGGTACTTCTGAGGATTCTGTGGGAATACTTTGCAAACATGCCACCCAGTGGTCAAGGTTGCTCTTACTGTGGCTATGGGTCTCTAGAGCAGAATGTGCTCCTGCACCCTTGGGCCCTGGTGCTGGATGAGCTGTTTACTCGTAATGCTGAGGAAAGAGCCTGACCCAAGATCTGTGTTGAACAACTTTTTGTTGAGTGGATGTCATCTGTGCATAGAGTGAATGGTGTGTCCCTCTGCAGACCCTCTGCAAATGCACATACAGATTCCTAAGGGATAACTTCACAGAGGCAGAAGGCTGTGGGAGAGGAGAAAGACTTGAGCGAATCCCAGATGCACACACAGATGTCACCACCCACAGTATGTCTTTGATGGAAGCAGGTGGTGTGACATTGGTGTCTGAAGTTCCCAAGGTCACCCATCAGGTACTGGCAGTGTGAGGCTGGCTGCCAAGAGCCATGTGGAGCACCCACATTGCCTGTTGTAGATTTGGAGAGTTCTTTTCTTTTTACACTTGGAATTTGAATGTCAGTTTGGTGTCCTCAAAAGAGCCCTGAGTGGTGATCTCCTGAGTGCAATGTCTTGCCCTTGGCTGAGCCTCTTAGCTTCTTGGGGCTTGGATTTTTTTTGTTTTTTGTTTGTTGTTTGTTTGTTTGAGTTCAATAATAAAAACAGAAGAATAGAGTGTTGACTGGGAGGTTGCTAAGTCCTGTGGGGTTCTGAGTTCTTCCCAGGGAGCAGTTGGGTTGGACTAATTTTCTGTGGTCCCCTCCAGCTCCACACTGAGGTTACTATTAATCTGATTTAACATTAGTGTCAATTGATTTTGGTTTTGGCTTTCTATTTCCTGAAAAAGTAAGCAGACTAGGAGAAATATTGTCTCGGGTTTTTGTTCCACTCCTACCAATTACTTGTATGTTCCGCAGCCCTAGAGTGAGGAGGCCCTGTGTACTTTCCTGCAGCCCTGGGAGATGTGAGCTTCAGAGAAGCAGTGTGGAGTAAGAGTGCGGAGCTGCAGCTTGGTCTGCATGGTAGGGATGCTGAGGGCGTTCAGCAGGGAATTTTAAATGGGATGGAACTAGAACTGGAGGGAAATTGATTTTTTTTTTTCTTTTTTGTACCATTTGCCCTGGTCAGATTGTATGTCAGTGAATTGTGTGTTTCTATTGATTTTTTTTTTTTTTTTTTTTTGAGGCAGAGATCTACAAAAACAGCTGCAGCAACATTTTAAAATACAGATATTTGGTGATTTGTTCCTTTAGACCCCTGTGGATAATTACTCTTTGACTGTTGACTTTGACATTCATTTCACACCAAGGGTCATAACCTATTTGCTTTTTTTTTATCCCCCAATTGTGGTAAGATTTATATAACATAAAATTTATCAATTGAACCATTGTTTGATTTTTTCATTGTGACAACATGTATGTAATATGAAAATTCTGTTTCACCTATTTTTAAGTACACACTTCCATGCTATTAGGAATATTTGCAGTCGGGCACAGTGGCACATGCCTGTAATCCCAGTGGCTCAGGAGGCTGAGAAAGGAAGATCACAAGTTCAAAGCCAACCTCAGCATCTTAGCAAGGCCCTGAGCAACTTAGCGAGACCCTGTCTCAAAATACTAAATAAAACTGGCTGGGGATGTTGCTCAGTGGTTAGACACCCCTGAGTTTAATCCCTGGTACAAAAAAAAGAAAAGAAAAAAGAATATACCCATCATTCTTGTGTAACTGCCATGCACTGCCGTGCATCTCTGGAAATTTTTGTCTTGCAAATTGAAACTCTGTAACCATTAAACAATTAACTCCTACTGCTTCCTCCCTTCAGCCCCAATCAACCATCTTGCTACTTTATGTCTCTATGAATTCCACTGCTTTAGATATGTTTTACAAGGGAAGTTGAGGCAGTGTTTGTCTCTTGGTGAGTGGCTATCTCACTTGGTATAATGTCCTCGAGGTTCATCCATGTTGTATGTAGCACATGCTAGAATTTTGTGTCAAGGCCAAATCATGTTCCATGTATGTATACATCACATTTTGTTTCTCCATTCACTGTTGATGAACACCTGAGTTGCATCTACCTTTGGTTATTGTGAATCAGGCTGTTCTGAACATGGATGTATACAGTTTTCACTGTGGAACATAGACCCAGAAGTGGAATTACTGGATTGTACGGTAATTCTCCATTCAGTTTTTTTAAGGACCCCTTCTGTTGTTTGCTTTTATTTTATTTTTTGTGGTACCCAGAATTGAACCCACAGTCTTGTGCATACTAGGCAAATGCTTTACTGCTGACCCACACCCCCTTAGCCCTTGCTTTTAGTTTTTTTTTTCTGGTAGTGGGGATTGAACTCAGGGGCACTTAAGCACAGAGCCACATCCACAGCCTTTTTATTTTTTATTTAGAGACAGGCTCTCACTGACTAGCTTAGGTCCTCACTAAGTTGCTGAGATGGGCTTTGAACTCATGATCCCCCTGCCTCAGCCTCCTGAGCGCAGGGATCACAGGCATGCGCCACCATACCAGCTCTCGCTTTTAGTTTCACTTAAGAAAATCCATACATCCACAACACCTTGACCAGGGTGTGGGTGGAACCTTAATTCCAACATTTTCTTCCTTTTTTTTTTCCTTCTAAAACATGTGCTTGCTTATATTTTGTTCTCCCAGTAGGTTTTTGGGAAGTCTCAGGACAGTTCCTTTGGACTTTATAGAAAGATTTCGATTTCAGCTGTCTTCTGTGTTTCCTTTGGTGAGGTTACCACACAGTACCTGCAGCACCCAAGTCCGGCAGCCCAGAGCTGTTCACACTTTCTGCCGTGTTTCTAGTACTAGTATCTTTGTCTCCAAAGGTCTTGAATCAGTTATTTCTGCTTTGTAGACATTCCTTTATCCCATTTGGAGTTGGTTTGGTTTCTCATCTGGAACCCAGGGTAACAAGGCTATTGAGATTTTTCTTTTAAAAGGCCTAGATCAGCACTTCCCCAGGAAAACCTGTTATGAATGCTGGTTTGGTGGGACGGTGATGGTGCTGTCACTCTCTGACTGGTTTTGTGGTCAAGGGCGTTTGTGCAGTGCTGGATTAAGTAGTTCTGGTCTCCTTAGCTGTATTCCTTTTGAAAGCACTCCTGAGCCACTGTGCTTTGGGGCTTCACTAGAATGGTCCCAAGCTGATCTGACCACAGAATCCTTTTCCATGAAAATCCTTTTGCGATGTTAGTGTTCAGACCAATGTACTTTTGAGAAACATTTTGCATTTCCCCCATTTCCCTCTCATTTGGAGCACCTAAACTTTAAGCTTCCCTGTTCTTTTAAGTTCTATTACCAGCTGAAATAGTCAGTCACATGTGGTTCTAGGATGAGTAGACCTCATTTTTAGTTTCCCCGATTTGGGTCAACAAGAATGAAGTCTGATTTCTTCATCATTATTCATTGGGATGGTTAAATCTCTTGTGGTCTTCTCTAAGACTGAGTGAGTAGGACTGGGCTTTAGGTCACTGTCGAGGCTTTGGGGACATGTTGGACGGATGTGTGGAGACCGTCCTGGTGGTTTGATTGCTATGGGTCTAGGACAGGTTAACTGGGGGGCATGTCTTTTCTGCACCCGTGGGAGGCAGTGGGCTGGGGAAGAGGGAAGATGGTCTCTGCCCTGAGGGTGTCATGTTGCTTCTGGGAGGTGGATGAGTGACTTAGGTGGCCTGAATTGTTGTGGGTTTGGAGCTTCGGAGCCAGGGCCTGGGACTAGAGATAACTGAGTGTCATAAGCCCATCTGGAGATGCCCAGATTCTGGGGTTTAAATCTTGGCTCTTCTATCCCAAGCTTAATATCCTGGGCCTCCTTGTTCTTGGTATTAAAGAGGGGCTAGTGGGCCCCCTTCCCAGGATCTTGGTGAGGCTGGAGGTAAGTTATTGAGGCAGGGTCAGGCTGCTGTTGAGCCATCTGCCCTTGAGTAGAGAGGCAGCCCTGGCCTGTGCGTGGAATCAGGAGGCAGCACAGGCACAGGCCATGCTTGGCATCACAGTGAGAGAAGCCTGTGCCTCTCTGGGCAGCTCAGAACACACTTTCACGAGGCTTGGGTCCTGGAGTCCCTAAATCAAGGAGGCATCACCATGCCCTGTGAGGAGTTCTGTTCCAAAAGGACCTTGGGAAGAGTTTTCAGAGGGCCTTCAAAGAATCTATTTCCAGATAGACTCGGGGCAGAGGAGGGGGCTTGTGTCTCTTTGGCCCCAGAGAGCTGGATGTGGGCTGCCTTCTGGAAGACCCTGGGGGAAGAGTTGAGCTCAGCATAAGCTATTGCTTTCTCCCCTTTCTCTTCCTTCCTTTCAAATCTTTCCTAAGCCCTTCAAACATAGGTGATGATATTCAGTTGTCCTTGTGTCAAAATGTCTTTTCACAGGTGGCTCTTTCCATCAGGATTGGAGCAAGGGCTGCCCACTGCATTTGGTTAGTGTCTTTGGAGGCTCCCTGGGCCTGGGCCTTTGGTTTCGGGAGGAACTCTTTTTGGTGCCATCTAGCCGTGGAATGGATCCTTTACCAGGCACTGGCCTTCCCTGAATGTGTTCATATAGAGCCTGGGGGAGTAGAGGTGGTTATTTGGGGAATGAACTGTGCTGTTCAACCCTGAGCTGTTTGGTCTCAGTTCCTCACAGGGTTGCTGTGGACAATGAATGACTTAATGTCCTTTATGACTTAATTAAAAAAAAAAAAGCTATGGGATCCCTTTTGTTTAGTGGAAGGGGAAAGTCAGCTGTGTAAATAGACAAAAGAGGCACTATAGCATGATCAGGGCTGGAGCTTGCCCCTTTTTTGTGGCCTCTGTGAACCTCCTCCACAAGGTCCCCCAGGATCCTCCAGGGGTTCCCTGGAACACAGTTTGAAAACCAATGACCTGGCTGCTTTTGTTTATGATGCCCCCTCCATTCTGGGAAAGGGAAGAGTCCCCGGAAGGCCTCCCCATCCTATGTCTGAGCCCAGCTGGGCGGGTGAGTCATAGCTGGTCCCAGAGTGCCATCGTTGACAGTGATGTTTTCACAGAGTGCTTTTGTCTTTGCCTGCTTCCTCTATTTACCTTTGTGGGTTTCTTTTGGGGATAAACCATGCTTTTAAAAATGACAGATGACTACAAGGTGGTTAATAAAAAAGCCAGTCTTTGCTACTCAAGACGGTGATGTGAGAGGGAGTAAAGTGAAACCCCATCAGATGATCAGTTTCTATGAGAAGTGGTTACCTTTAACACAAACAACTTTTTTTTTTTTTTTTTTTTAATATTGTCATTGACCCTACCCTGCATTGTCCAAGTGCTGTTAGCTGTTGATGCGTAAACAGCCCTGCTCACATGTAGCCTGCAGTAGAGTCCCAGGCTGTCTGTGTGGGCCACAGCCCTGGTGACCAGCTCAAGCCAGGGTACATTCTCTCTGCCCTCAGGGTTTTTACAGCTGTGGTATCTGTCTCAAAGTCTGCTTGAGTTTACTGCTCTGAATGGTACCTGTCTGCACCTTAAGGTGGCCTGGGACCTTCAAATAGATTCGCATCATATATGTGTGTGTGTGTGTGTGTGTGTGTGTGTGTATATATATATATATATATGTGTGTGTGTGTATATATATATATATATATATATATATACACACACACACACACACACACACACACACACATGCACATGCACGCACGCACTGTCACATTTGTGGTGCTTCTGCTGCAGTAGAACCTGGGCTTGTGTGTGCTGGGCAGGCACTCTACCTGAGCTATCCTCCAGTCCTGGATTGCTTTCCAAATGTGAAAATCTGCCCAGCCAATATTCAGTGATGAGATAGCAAAACAAATGGAAAGAAATTTTGTTCACATCTTTTAATGTAAAAGCCAGTAAATAGTTTAGGATACTTTAATTTTTAAAAAATAATATAAGGACCTTTTCAGTCCTTGTGGCCACCTCTGTTTTTCTCCCAGTCGCCTATCTTTTCTTCTCCTCTTGCCAGGACATGTGCTTTTCCTATCTTTTTTCTCCTTTCTTTCTTTTTTTCCTTCCTTCCTTCCTTCTTTTTCTTCTTTTGTGCTGTGAGGCCTTGCAAGTGCTCTACCACTGAGCTGTACCTCCAGCCCCTTCTGCTGTATTTTTCTTAAATGGTTGATGAGTACAGTGGCTGGAAAGGATCTTAGAGACTATTTTGCCCAAATCCTTATTTTATAAGTGAGAAGCAGCAAGAACACAAAGGGACTTGACCAGGATCTCAGTGGCCTGCTGCTGGCAGAGCTGGACACAGAATCCAGCTCTCTTCCCAGGCTGGGAGCAAGTAGGAGGAGGCTCGGAGCCTGGGCTGGTTTTTCCTGATCTGGACCTGACTTAGCAGACATCAGACTTTACGGTGAGGATGGGCAGTTAACAGGGCATCCTAGTTCATGGATCTGTGAGCTCTTTCTCCTGAGCGGTGAGTCCAGGTCCTTGGCATTTGCCTTCTATAGATGGGCAAATAGGTGAGTTTTGGGAATCCTGCAGCTTTCCCAGGTCAGCGACTGCTCAGAGGCTGGGCAAGCTCGGAGGCCTTGTCCGTTTCTTTGTAAAAGCTCAGTTGTTCTCTTCTCCAGGCTTGTGGAAGGGCAGGTTGAGATGTCTGTGCCCTCAGCCTGGACCACCCCAGCCTTTCTCCTCACAGCACCCATGCATTCAGTAGCCATGCTCTGAGCCCCTGTCACACGGCAGGACTTTTTGGATGCAAACATCGGACATGACATCTAAATTTAGTGCTGAGTCAGAGGATGGGTCTGACATTGGCAGGAAGGACCTCTGTGTTTCTTTTTGTGACACGGCAAAAACTTTGGGTGCCAACTCCTGTGACTTCTTAGTGCTTAGTCACAGGACAAAGTTCAAGCAGGAAAATGATGCCCTGAGCCTCTGGCCCCAGGAGAAAAAAAAAAGCCTTTCATAAAGATAAGAGGATAAAGTCCCCATGGACATTGAGTTGGGGCCCTCCCTGATGGCCAATCTCTGTAGGAAATGGATCTAGGAAAAAGCAAGAAAGTAAACAAACCCAAACGTGCTGGTCGTGGGTTCCTCCCCTGAACACAGCTGGATCCAGCAGCCCAGAGTTCAGGGTCTGGGTGTGGGAATGTTCATCCTTCTTGTTTCTGATAGAAAATGGCAGGTGACCTTTATACATCTGGTCCTATTCCCCCACCCCTAAGCCCCCATTTTATGGGCCCAGGGAGAGGGAACAAAACAGGGATCAGCCGCTCTGGCTCTCCGTGGAAAGTTGTGAAATCGCATGTAACCTTGTTCTGTCTCCAGCCTCCCTCCTATCAAGGCTTCTCAGGAAAACCCATAGAATTGGTCACAGCTTTGTCTTGTTCAGGATCCCATGGCTGTAGAGTAGAGCCCAGCCAGACTGAGACCCAGATTTCATCTGTCCGTATATCTGTCTGTCAGTCTGTTCCCGGTCAGTGCTCTGTACCCAGTTCTACCAAGTACTGAGCCTGCAGAGGTGAGGAGGGCACTGGTGCCATCCATGGGCAGCACCACGGACCCACAGTGAGCGTGGATTTGTTCTTTTAGTTGGAATATTCATCCCATCATTCCCCAAGATGTTCCTTTTGAATTGCTGTGCCTGTTCTGGAATTTTTAGAAATACTAAAAAGGATTCAGACTAGCTTATTGACTTCCAGCTTCTCACCTTCCATTCTGTGGTTGATAGCTCATGGCTAAGAGCCTTTGTGTGGAAAAATCTGTAAGGTTTTCTTGGAAGATCAATAAAAAGAAGATGGTTCCCGCTCCCCCTCTTTGCTGAGTCACCCCCCCCCCACACACACACACACACATACACTGGAAAGTCCAAACTTGAATGAGCAGGTGAAACTGTCTGGACATATGGGCACCTAAGGAGGGAGAGTGTTCAGGGACTTGGGCTGGATGCATGACAGAGGGTGCTGGAGAGATGAGGGAGGGAGGCAGGCTGGTGAGCGCAGGGCTCAGGGTATAGCCAGCTGTTACCCGAGTGTGGGAGGGAATCCTTTCTGGGAATAGAGGTCTATAGAGACTTAGGCGTCCAGTTGGTACATCTCCTCAGCCAGGGCTGGGGAGTGAGGCCAGGCTGCTGCTTCCGGTTGTCCTCTCTGGGGCTGGAGAGGGGATGAGGTTGACCGTGGTCTTTGTCATGTGGAGGAGGACCCTGTGGCCAGGGCCATGTGGGTAAGGATATGGACAGCTGGTCTTCCTACATCCCCTAGGGATCTGACTGCCTCTTTGTGAGCTCTCGGATGGTTTGGAATGCCGGCTTATCTCTAAGTTTCCAGTCTGAGAATAATAGCTGGGAAGTTTGGGCCTGAGAGTCGTGAGTCCTCTGGGGAGTTTGAGATGCATTCCCATGTGGTGACCTTTTCTCTGGGGAGGATGAAGGAATGATTGAGGAGTGAGGTGGCTGAGGGGAAGTGAGTGACTGTGACTCTCCAACTGCGTCCTCACTGCCACTACCTTCCTGTAACCCGCCCAGGCCTTGGTGTCCTCATCTCGCAAATGGGATCCATGATACCAGCTCCTTTCACAGCTGGCAGGAAAGGCAGGTTGTTGCTGCAGGTAAATGGTCATGTGCTCCCAGTGGGTCCCACGCTGGGCAGGAGGCAGGCAGGAGGCAGGCGTTGCTATTGCCTGGGATCCTTTGTCAGTCATTTTTGTATTATTTTCTCACTTAGTCCTTACCTGACCTCACAGGTGAGGGTGCAGATGGGGAAGGCCAGGATCCTTGGGAATAGTTTCGTAGAATGGTGAAGAGCCTAGATTTAACCAAGGTGCTAGTTCAAGGGCAAGCTGCTTTCATTCTGTGCCTCAATATCCTCTTCTATGAGGTGAGGATGATAATAGGACCTGCTATTGTGAAGATGAAAGGAGTTACTGTTTGTAGAGCGTTGAGAGCAGCACCTGGCACAGGTAAGCGCTAGGTAAGCATAAGTTGTTATCTTTATTATTGTTCCCTTAGCCCCATGGGTAAGTTCCACCGTGGGGCGGGAGCCCAGCTGTGACGTGCAGGGGACACATACCATCATGCCAGACTTACAACAAGTGCCTGTTCACCTTCTGCTTCCATGATCAACTAGATGATTGTTTGAGACACCTGTGTCCCCACTAGATACCCTTCTTGCCCACTGGTCCCACATTCAGGGTTTGGCCTACACACTAGTGTGGGTTTGCAGATTCTTGGTTCCCGGCCTAAAATGCGGTGAGCACAGAGATTGGGGGGAAGTGTCAACAACCTGTCGAGCAGTTTGACCTTGTGGGGACTCACCTCACAGGTGTTGACCGCTTCAGATGTTGTCACCTCACACGATGAGTGGCATGAAATGCGCATCATGGGCATTGGTAGCAGGAACAGATGACGGCAAATAAGAGAGTGGAGCTCTGTGCCCTTCCTGCCCATCTCAAACAGCCGGCCTCTGTGGGAGGAGCCTCAGCCAGTGAGAACGGTTGGGATCCAGGGCAGTTTGTGAGCCAGTGTGTGAAGTCTGCGCCTCCAGCAGCCCATGAAGGCGGGTGGCTTCATGGCAGAGGCTTTTGTTAATGAGCAGTTGTTTCTATTTCATGCCCCTGAAGGTTCCAGGGCACCTGCCTTTCTCCGTTCCCCTAGCAGGCAGGGTTCAGGCAGGTTGGTAAGAGGCCATGCCAGAACACAGCCTTGGGCTCCAACCCTTTCGACCTCTGAGGCAGGCAGGAAGTAGAAAGCAGGATAAGGTCAATCGATGGCGGAGGTGGGGTGCAGAAACTCCCACCTCTGCTGGTGCAGCTGTCCTGCAGCCTCTGGCAGGATTCCAGCAAAGCCCCATCCTGGCAGCCCCTCTCCTGGGTGCCACTCCCTCCTAGTTCTCATGCAAGTCCCCAGGGAAAGGTCCAGGATGCTCCTCCTCCTGTATGTGATAGAGAGGAGGCGGCGCTGGCTGTCCATCCCAGGAGAGCAGACGTGTGCAGATGAGTGTGAGCCTGCAGTCTCCACAGTTACTGGTGAGAACCAGACGTGACAGGCAATGTGATGCCTCCTGAGCGCGCTCCTCCGAGAAAAACATAAGAAATGGAGTGAGATGAGCAAAGCAGTGCTGTCGTGTAAGTTACCAAATACCCACTTGGCAGAACCACAGAAATAGACATGAACAAATGGTTGCCCATGGGTGTGGGAAGGGAAGTGAGCATGAGAGAGAGAGAGAGAGAGAGAGAGAGAAGAGAGAGAGAAGAGAGGAGAGAGAAGAGAGAGACGCTTTCCTGTCCCACTGTTGTCTCTGGTGCTAGGACCTCAGCTGTGCCCCTTCACCCAGCTTCTGGCACTGTGGATCTTGGCTGAGCTGGCATCCTCAGACAGATCTCTGACCCCAAAACGGCCTTGGTAAAGAGTTATCCCTGTTGCCTGGCATAGTGTTGCACACCTGTAATTCCAGTAGTTTGGGAGGCTAAAGCAGGAGGATTACATGTTTTTGAGGCCAGCCTCAGCAACTTAGTGAGGTCCTAAGCAACTTAGTGAGACCCTGTCTCAAAATAAAAATAAATGAATAAAAATTTTAAAATGGGGGGCTGAGGATGTGGCTCAGTGGTGGGTTCAATTCCTGATATCTGCCCCCCCCCCCCCCCACCACCAAAAAAAAAATTATCCCTGCTGCTACAGGTCCAGCTGAGTCACCTGGAGGAGGGGAGGGGCAACCGTGGTTTACAGGACAGTTGATGTAGTAGGAACTGGGTGCTTTTAATAATCACCTAGAAGATTTGTAGGAGCAAGAGGCGAACAAGCACTTGTTTCAAATGAGGGCATTTGAGTATGTGTCAGCAATGCTTGCGGAAACCCACATTCTCATCTTGCCCATACTGGAGAAGTATGGCTGGTTGTCCTTAAAGATTTCTAACTATAAAAATAGTGGCTCAATTTCATGTGTTTATTGAGGTTATGACACCATGTACTGCAAACCCCCTGTAAGACAAAGAGACAGTAGTTTTTTGGCTTCAGGCAGATAAAATCCTGCTTGGGATCAGGAGCAACTTTTTTTTTTTTAATTGGGGATTTGACCAGGGGTGCTTAAACACTGACCCACATCCCCAGCCCATTTTTAATTTTTAATTTTGAGACGGGGTCTCGCTAAGTTGCTAAGGCTGGCTTTGAACTTGCAACCCTCCTGTTTTAGCCTCCTGAGTCACTAGGATTATAGGTGTGTGCCACTGTACCCACCTAAGAGGCATCCTTTTTTTTCTTAATTTCTTTTTATTGTTTCCTTTTAATTATACATAACATTAGGATTCATTTTGGCATAAATATAAAGGCATGGGATATAATTTGCTCAAATTCAGTCCCTAGTGTTTCCCTTCCTTTCTCCCTCCCCCTGTTCCCCTCCCTCTACTCTACTGATCTTTCTGCTATATATTTTATTTTATTTTTTTGATTAGTGCCTTGTGGACGTGCATAGTGGTGAGATTCACTGTGGTATATTCACATATATACATAAGAAAGTCAGGTCAGTTTCTTTCTACTGTAAAAAGGGGTCATTTTCAATGAATGCATAGTGTTGCTCTGTCAAGATTTATTTCACCAGTAGGATGAGGAAAGGGACCAGGGGGAGGGAGGAGGGGAATGAAAGGGGACTTCCTGGGGAATGATATTGACCAAATTATATTGTTTATTTTTATTTATTTATTTATTTATCCATTCACTTATTTATTTATTTATTTTTGGTACCAAGGATTGAACTCAGGGGCACTCAACCGCTGAGCCACATCCTCAGCCCTATTTTGTATTTTATTTAGAGACAGGGTCTCACTGAGTTGCTTAGCACTTTGCCATTGCTGAGGCTGACCATGAACTCGAGATCTTCCTGTCTCAGCCTCCTGAGCTGCTGGGCTTACAGGTGTGAGCCACCGTGCCCAGCTATATTATTTATTGTACAAATATAAAACATTGAGTTCCACTATTATGTATAATAATAACACACTAATCAAAAAAAAAAAAAAAGAAAAAAACTGACGTCACCAGTTTTCCTTGACTGGAGCAAGTGTGTTCCCATCTTGCGTGTCATTAGTACTGAAGAAGTGCGTCTCCTGTGCTCAGATCTTCATTTCTTCAGAGTAAGTTCCAGGAAGTGGAGGTTCTGGGCTGCAGGGTGTAGATTTTTTTTTTTTTTTTGTACTAGAGATTAAACTCAGGGACACTTAACCACATCCCCAGGCCACTCCCTCCCCCACACTTATTTTGTATTTTATTTAGAGACAGGGTCTTGCTAAGTTGCTTAGGGCCTCGCTAAGTTGTGATACTCCTGCCTCAGCCTCCCAAGTTGCTGGGACTTTAGGTGCCCACCACTGAGCCCGGCAAGGGTGTGGCTGTTGATAGGAATCACCAGGCAGGCCGTGCATTGACTCTGAGCCACCCCCAGGTTTCTCTAGGTGCAATCTTTGGCCCCCTCAGAACTACCTGAAAGGTGAAAACTGAGCCACACCCAGGTTTCCTGAACCAACTTGGTGTTGGCTGGTCCCCAGGATGTGCTTTTACTCATTCCTCTGTGTATGTGTGTGTGTGTGTGTGTGTGTGTGTGTGCTGTGCCAGGGACGGAACCCAGGTCAGCTCTCTGCCAGTGAGTTACATCCCCAGCCCTCCGGGATTTGCAAATGGTGTTTGGTATCTGCTCAGTGTCCCGGCCTGCCCGGGAAGGAAAGCAGCGCGAGAGCTGTGATGTGAACCTAGGTTGGGGACAGTTGGGTGAGGAGAGCATAGCTCAGCGACCTAGTCCTGGGAGCTGCTTTCCTTATCTCTGAGGTGGGAGTTGCAGAGTGGCTTTGGTGATTCCAAGTCCTCTCTAGCATGAATGCACATGTATGTCCCTTACTAATGTCACAAGGTGAGAAGGATCTCATGGTTGACTTTGGCGCTGGGCTGTGCTGCCCTGGGCTGGCCTGGAGTGGGAACTCTGGGAGAAGTGGGTCAGGACAGAGAGCTCGTCTTTCCTTCTCTTCCCAATGGAACCTCGCTGGGGCTGACACATCACTGTCGCTGGGTGCTATTGGCCTAGGCTCCGAGGTCTTCCTGTCCAGGTTAACAAAGAGGAGTTGCTTCTGCCCCTTGATTGGTGCAGCCTGTGCCTAGGAATGAGCGCGTCAGGTGTCCTGGCGCTAAGTCTCAGGAGGGCCTCCCAGCCAGTGTCAGGGGGATGAGGAGTCCCGAGGTCCCTGCTGTCACTGTGGCCCTGAGATGTCACTGATACTGCCTTGCCATGGCTATAACAGCAGTCTCCTTCGGAGGCCTAGGCTTTGCTGAGCAGATGTGCTGCCTCCTCAGACTGCTGCTGGTGTCCACCAGGCTTGCTCTGGTGTAGCCAGCCAAGGACGAGCTCTCAGCCAGGGTAACTTCCAGGGGGCCACTCTAGACAGGCTGTTTAGTACTTGTCCATCCACCCTGCCTACCCTCTGTTATGTGGTAAGTCTAGAAGGAAACACATTTGTTCACTTGTTCAAGCCAACACCCTGAGCTCTGGTGGCAGCAAGATGAATGATCCACACTAGGGAGCAGATTGCAGTGCAGCTGACATGGGGACTGGTCAGTCATGCTCTTATATAGGTGGGGACAGAGCACCTGGAAACAATTCCAAGGAAGGGAGTGATTTCTGTCTTATGGAGGAGATAGTTGGAGCAAGCATCAGTTTCAGGAAGGAGGTTGGCCACTTGAGAGCTGGGCTTTGAGGGCAGACTGGAGCCTGCCAGGTGACGAGTAGGGACATTCCAGGCAGGGGTGCACATGCCTGAGGATGCACAGCTGGCAGGAAGAAACTGGGAATCCTGGGTGACTGTGGGCCCTGGTGTGACTGGACAAGGCTTGGTCAGAGAGGGGCTGGAGTAGGTGACCCAGAGAAGGGCACAGGGGCTGGGCTGTACTATGGACCCAGCCTGGAGGCTTTGACGACCTGGCCTCCAAATCTGCTCCTGCCGTTTCTGAGCTGCATGGTGTAGACAGTTGCCTAATGTCTCAGAGCCTTGGCTTTCTTGCCTGTAAGATGCAGGTAGTGTGGCCCACTTCAGAGGGAGTTCTTAAATGATATCCCACTTGTAAGGTAGGTGGCAAAGAGCTTACATAGTACATGGTCAATGCTCAATAAGTGTCTTTTCCCTTCCTTTATCTGCCTGTGTGAGGCTGTTGACTTTATCCTAATGAGCCTGAGGGAGCCGTAAAAGCCGTTGTGGAGCATGGACTTGATAAGATGGTACCCCTTCGCTGTTGTGCTGTTTTTAAGACACAGGTCAAGGCCAGGCTGGGGGAGAAGAGCCCTCCCGTCATGTTCTCCTGCTGTGTTCCTCACCTGCCGGCTCTGGTGGGCTACGGGGAGGGCATGGCAGAACTGTGTTTGAAGGGGAGACCAGGTCTGGAGTGTGTTCCTGGAGAGTCGGCTTCTCTGGAGACAGCTTGCAGAACTGGACACTTGCTCAAGTAGGAGTCTGGCCATGAAGAAGTGGGATGAGTGTCAGGAGAGGGGCAGAAAGCTGGACCAGAGCCTGTGGACTCAGACTGTGCTGTGTCAACATTTAGTAATCACTTACCGTGTGTGCCAGAGCTTGCGTGGACAGAACCTGCGATCCTCACGGCAACACTCGATGAAAGTATTGTTGTCCAGTTTCACCGTTGTGGGGACTGAGGTGACTGAGGCATCGAGAGGTGAAGTCACTTGCTGAGTCCTCAGCTAATGAGTCAGGATCTTACCCTTGGCTGTTGGGATCCTGAGCGCATGTCCACTGGATTAGAGTGGGAAATTGGAGCAGCCTTCTGGGCTGTGAGATTTTGGAATTTGGGGACACCAGTTTCTACTGGCAGATCCAGTTGCCTTTAAGGCAGAGGGCTGTAGCACTGAGTATTGGTCAGTGTTAGGACAATTGCCTTTGGATGATCTGAGCATCTGACAACCTCAAAACTTCCCAATGGAACTCCCTCTCCTACCCCTTTCAAAATCCTGTGGGATGGAGTTGGGTTTTTTTTCCCCCAGGGGACTTGAACCCAGGGCCTCTCTTGTACTAGGCAAGTGTTCTATTACTGAACTATATATGTCCTCAATCTACCCCACTCCCCTGCCCTGCCATACCCCCCCCCCCCCCCGCCCCCAGTACTGGGGATTGAACTTGCATGCTAAACAAGGATTCTAAACTGAGCTACATCCTTAGTTCTTTTCACTTTTCATCTTGAAAAATAAACAGGGTCTGTTCAAGTTGTCCAGATTGGCCTTGAATTTGCAGCTTTCCTGCCTCAGCCTCCCTAGTAGCAGAGATTACAGGTGTGCACCACCTCACCCATTGGGAGAGTATTTTTGAGCCTTTTGCGTGAGGTCAGGAATAACCTTACTGAACCTTAGATATTGTTGCAGCTCCAACCTGGCTGACTACAGGGATTGGAAATTGAGCTCTGCAGATGGGCATGAGTCTCAATTCAGGGGCAGCCTCACTCCAGGCTTGCTCCCGAGTCATCAGAGAGCCTCGTGTTGAGCAGTGGCAATGCTGGGGCAGTGCTGCCTGTCTTCCCTCGCTGGCCAGTCAGGATGCTCTTGTCTGCTGAGCTTGCCCAGTGCTCAGCCACGGCCAGTTGAGGACAGCTGTTTCTGGAGCTACAAATGTGCTCACCACTTCTGGGTCAGAGGAAGGTCCTAGGATTGCTGCTCTGTCTGTTCATGGGTCTCTGTCCTCAGGTCTTTGTAGCATTTGGTGACCCGACACAGAAAGCCCATCAACTTTCTCCACTTCCTTACCTCCCACCTGTGCCTCCCAGGCATGCATAGGCCTATCAGGAGCTAGGTCTTAGAGGGACAGAGCTACCTCCTCAGGAGCACAGGGCAAGCCCTGGCCTGAAGGGACAGACCTGGGACGCAGCCTTGTGACTCACGTGCCCTTGGGAGCTGCTCCTGCGCTGGTGCCAGGTGGTGTTGTCTGGGGGTCGGATTAAAAGATAACTTCCTTGGCAGGAGAAAGCAGGCCTTTGCTGGCTCTCATCAGCAAGCCCAGGCCAGCTCTGCGCAGGACATCCCGGCCTCTGCTCCTTGGTGCCTCTGTGTCCTTTCCCTCCCCTCCTGTGCCCCCACATTCTGGAACCTGGTCAGGGCAGTCCCTCTTCAGATGGTGCCACTATTTATGTCTCCTTGCCCTTGTCACCAGCCTCTCCTCTGCAGAGAGTGTTTTAAATTCTATGGAGCAAATTGGGAGCATTTGCTTTCCTCTTCCTTCAAGTAAGACAAAGTCCCAGGAAACTAAGGGTTGAAGTCTGGTGTGGGGTGGAGCTGCAGAGAGGCAATCCAGGCCTTGGGGAGGTCAGGGGAAGTGCAGGACTCTCTCGGCCCATGCCTGGTAGCTGGACAGCACTGTCTGAGATGGTGGAGGCTGTTTTCGTGCCAGGACAAAGGTGCTTGTTCTAGCAAGAGCTGCCGCAAGGCCAGAGCTTCCTTGCAGCTGCTTTGGGTGGCCCTGCCTGGACTCTGAATAGGCAGTCAGGTCTTTGGAGTGTATCTGGGGGAGCCCACATGGCTGTACTATCTGTGTGCAGTGTAGAGGGAGGAGAAGGCCCTGCCTGGAAGTTCCACCATCAACAGGTACCCAAAGGCAAGGGGACAAGAATATTTTGATAGAATATTTTATTAGTTTTTATTATTTATTTTTTTAGTTGTAGTTGGACACAATACCTTTATTTTAATCATTTATTTTTATGTGGTGCTGAGGATCGAACCCAGCGCCTTGCATGTGCTAGGCAAATGCTCTGTCACCGAGCCACAACCTCAGCTCCTTAGTTATTACTATTAATATTAATATTTTGTGGTACTGGGGATTGAACCTAGGGGCATTCTACCTCTGTGCTATGTTCCCAGTCTTTTTTTTTTTTTAAATAATACCTTTATTTTATTTATTTATATGTGGTGCTGAGGATCGAACCCAGGGCCTCACATGTGCAAGGCAAGCGTTCTACATCTGAGCCACAACCCCAGTCCCTATTCCCAGTCCTTTTTATTATTTTTTTGAGACAGAGTCTTGTCAAGTTGCCCAGGCTGGCCTTGACCTTGCGATCCTCCTGCCTCAGCTTCCAGAGTCGCTGGGATTACAGGGTGTGCCACTAAACCTGGCTCCAATAGAACATCTTTTAAACTTCCTCCCTGTGTCTCTTACCTTTGAGAATAGGCCCTCATTTTGGGAATCATGTACTTTGGGTTTATTTTTTATTCTACCACTGTGAAATAAATGGCATACTAGCCAGGCATGGTGGTGTACTCCTATAATCCCAGTGGCTTGGGAAGGTGAGACAGGGGGATCCAAGTTGGAGGCCAGTCTCAGCAATTTAGCAAGGTCCTAAGCAATTTAGTAAGACCCTGTCTCAAAATAAAAAATAAAACAGGCTGCAGATGTGGCTCAGTGCTTAAGTGCCCCTGGGTTCAATCCTCAGTTCCCTTCCAAAAAAGTACACTAGATTTTTCCTTAGGTATTGTTCTCTGTATATTTCCTAAACATTTGTTTGTTATCAGATTCTGTTATGATATTTCCCTTTTTTGGGTGTATCGTGCAATATTATTCTCCTATTTTCGAATCCATAGTTAAATGGCAACAATAATTCTAAAGATTTATCGGGGCCGTGGGATTGTTTTACTTCAGACTTTTCTGTTTTAAACAGATTTTTAGCAGTGCTGTCTGTCCTCTTGGATGTTTGTTTTGGAGATGTTCAGACCCGCAGGAGGTGGGAAGGAAGGTGCAGCATGCACTCTGTGGTTTTTGCGGGAGCTCGGCGCCTGCGTCAGTCGCCTTTTCTCTTTCTAACTCTCTCCACGTGTCACACATGCAGTTGTTTTCCTGATCCATTTGGAAAGAAGTTGTTGCCCTCTGGACATGTCACCCCTGAGCCCTGAAGAACGCATTCCATTGAAGCATGCACGACCAGGACTTGTTCCTGCATGAGTGACAAGTTGCCATTGTTTGGCCCAAGGGAGTCAGAGTGGATCCAATTGTAACCTGTAGACTTTTTTTTTTTTGCTGCTGAAGATTGAACCTAGGGTCTTGTACATGCTAGGCAAGCCAAACATGCCTTTTATAGGTTTTTATTTTTATTTTTTCTTAAACAGATGCTTGAATAAACATTTTTTGTTTGATTGTTATGCTACTATTATTTTTTTTTTTTTAAAGCATGGAGTATAAAGTTGATCATCGGTGGCTTTGTGAGAACACGTTGTTATGACAGACACATAGGCATGCACTCTGTAGCCTCCCCTGGGCAGTCTTAGGATTCTTGAAACTTGGGAGGGGCTTTGGGGATCTGCTCTCCTTTCTTTTCAGAATTGTGGTCAGAACCGTTGAGACACTTTTCCAGTATCCTTGTGTTGAGGTTGGCTTGTGTGTTCTGAGTTTCTTTGGTTTATGAAATCTGACACTTTCAAGTCTGGACAATTTAAACTGTCCCGCTAAATTCTTTTAAGTGTTCAGGGCTCAAAAGTACCGTTGCTGGGAAGGGTTATAGGTCATTTGACATAAAACAGAGAAAAACCAGTAGCATTTTCTACAAACGCAAACCTTCTCCTCTCCTCCCACTTTTGGTGTGGGGTTACTGTTCTCCTTGCCTCTGGATACCTTCAGAAGGGCTGGCCCTTCCAGGGCCAGTGTAGGACCAAAGAACCAGCTGGGGAGGAGGAAGGAGAGAGTGTGTGTAGTGGGGGGGTGGTGGTGGTGGAGGAAGAGCTGGCCAGCCCCCAGAGGCCAGTGCAGGTCTGTGTGGGGTCAGGCCTGCTGGCTGGGTCTGCTGTGGGCAGCGCTGGGAGGAGCTTGGAATGAGCCTTGTGGGGCTCAGGGAGGCTGGCGTTAGTCCATCTGTGTGACTGGCTCACCACTTCCCTGAACCCAGGCCCGGGTCTCAAAGGGCTGTATTGAGAACCCAAGGGACGAGGTGGAAGGAGTGCTCTGGAAGCAGAGGAGGAGTGTGGTCCTGCCCTCCTGCCCACCAGCTGGGGCTGGTGAGTGCCCCATCCCCAGGAAGCCACAGCTGGTGCAAGACTCCTGGGATGGGCCAGGGCCTGTGCGGGGAAGGGGTGGTGACAGGTAAGGAAAGGTCCCCAAGGAGGAAGAAGCTCTGGCCAGCAGGGGCCTCCTTGGAGGTCACATGGGAATCTTTCTGGACGGGCAGGAGAAAAGGTACTGGAATGGTCATGCTGCCTTGGGCTGGAGAACTCCCTGTTCCAAAGGTCCCTCCCCCAAAAGGAATCTGCAGTGAGAGGGCTGCTTGGAGGAAAGGGTTACTTGGGATTCTAAGTTGTTCTTTTTATCACATCTCAAACAAACAAACTTTATTCATTGCTGATAATAGAATATGCACATTCATGTAGAAAATTCATTTAATGAAGAAAAAAAGCACACATAGTCCCAGAGGCAACCCTATTACCATAGTGCGGGGGTGGGGGGGAATGGGGCTTCTTATCTTTATACCAGGCACGGTGCTAAGTGTTATCTTGTTTTAGCCTCTTTACCATGAGCCCTGGGAGATTCATCATGCCTATGTTAGAAGTGGGGAAGGTTAGGCACTGAGTGGTTAAGGAATGTGCCCTGAGTCACACAGCTGGTGGCCATGTGAGCTGGGTCTCGCAGCCAGGCAGTCAGGCTGCAGAGGTCAACCTCAGCGCCTCTAGGATCCTCAATACCCTTGCAGATACTGCCCTGCTGCCGTTGTTTCTGCATGTGTGTTCATGGCCACACACCAGAGCCTGGGATCCAGATCCATGCAGGTAAGGGGACCCTGGACCACCGGGGCAGCATATGGGGCGGGTCTAGCGGTTCTGTACCATCTTCTGTATGAGGCCTTCTGTGGCCTGGGGTTTAGGAACTGAGGTTATGAGCACTCGCTCTGGTTGCCTGAGGGATGGAGAGGTCAGCTCATCTGTGGGAAGGACCCAAGATGGCCACTTTGGGGGAAGATAGGACAGTGGGGAGTAGTGGGTCTCAGTCTGAGGGAAGGGGTTCAGTCTGGCCCCTCCCCACATCCCCTGTTAGTTGTATTTCCTCCAGGGAAAATTAGAAAGCAGGTGACACAGTCTGCAGACTCCAGGCTGCAGGGCATGGTCACTTTTTGCTTCTTTGTGCTGGGCCATCTGAACTTCCTTGGATTTCTAATCCTGCCCCAACGTCTAGGAAACTCCACAGGTGATGCTTCCCTGTGGCCTCCAAGAAATGGCTGTGGACAGCAGGTGTTGCTGCTTAGCGGGACACGGGTTGGCAGGTGCTGCTGTCTGGGAGGCAGGGACTCCTGGGCCTCTTTGCTGTGCCCTGGGTTTTAGCAGTAGATAGCACCTGGGTTTCCAGGGGCACTCAAAGCAGTCCCTGCTGATGGCCTCTAGGGACCTGCTTTCCCATGAGTAAAGTGAGGTCAACCGTTTCTGTTCTCACCACTTAACCAGATTCTGGAGGAATAAATGAGCTGGTGGGTAAAAGAGGTGGAGCAGCATCTCTGGGGATCCCTGAGGGACCACCTTTGCTCTCCAATAATGCCAACGACGTGCCTGTTAGATCTGCAGTGTACATACTCATTTCGTTTTCTCTTTTTTCTGGTTCTGATACTAGCAACTAAGGCTCAGAGACATGCAGGCCAGTTGGCCACATACCACGTCAGAGGCAGGGCTGCAGCAGGTCTGGTCTGCCCGTGCGTCCTGGCCCTGTACCACACAGCATCCCAGTTTTGCTCATCCTGAAGTTGGCGTTCCTTCACCCAGTTCAGCACCTGTGGTGTTTAGTCGCAGAGGAAAGCAGGAAGCCATGGCTTTGGGTCCAACTTTGTTCACCCTTGGCTGAGTGGCTGCCATTCTGAGCTTCATTTATTCATCAACCCTCTACTTTCATCATTTATTTTTGGGTGCTGGGGATCAGCTCAGGGCCTCATGCGTGCTAAGCACATGTTCTATCAGTGAGCTATACCTCTGGCCTCTGTTTTCAGTTAATTCATTTTTTAAAAAGTGGCAAATAAAAATTGTGTATTGTTAAAAACATGTTGTTTTGAGGTACAGCAGCCCTTTGCTGCGTACCGCTGATTGCATGGACCTGCGCAAGGCACTGTGGCCATAGAGCTGAGTAAGGAAACACCTGGTACCTAGGAACTCACAGCTGGAGTGGGTGGCAGCTTGCCCACACTTGCAGGGACATGCGGGATCTGAGAGTAGAGGGAGGTAGTGGCTGACCCTGCCGGAGCCTTGGTTTCCCCATCTGTCCAATGCATGCATTAGACCACTTGATCTCTGGGTCCTCTCTGTCCTGTGTTCTGTGACTCTCCATGGTAACAGTGTTCCATTGAAGGTGGGAACATGTCTAAAATCAGCCCAAATTTTGTGTTAAGTGCTCCCAAGTCACGTGAAGGAGGAGACTGTTGCGTCCTCTGTGTTTGTCTTTTCACGAGCAGTTCCTCATTCTGTGATGGGCCAACTACATTTGTTCTGCATGGCGAGGGAATGTTTTCCCACAAGTTTGCTTGGCTTATGGTTGTGGGCTGGTGCCAGCGGGCTGCTTATGGGTCACGGGGTAGGAAGAGATTGAGGGCACGTGTCAGATATGCTGCTACAACCAGAGCCAGGGCTGGGTGTGATTTCATCCACTGGGGTGTCCCCAGAAAGCTCTTGCCATCCCTAGTTCCTTGTCTGGCCTGTGGGTGTGTCTGTCTGGAACTTGTGAACACCACTGATACATATTAGAGGGCAGGACGAAGTGGTCACTGTGGGCCCATGTCATGGTGGGCCTGTATCATGCAGAAAACAAGAGGCCTGGCATGGTGACGGCCGCACAAGAAGATTCCTTCCTTCTGGACCCCATGCAGAAGATGATAGCCAGCAAGGGGCAGAGGCAGGATGCTCCGAGCCAACTTTCCTGCATACTGGAGCTTTGTGAAATGAACTGTCCACAAAGCAGCTGGCAGCCACCCAGGGTTTGGGACCTCAAGGAGGCGCTGCGCTTCCACGGGGTCCAGGTGCCCTCATGGTGTCTTGTGTACCAGGACTGGAGGGCTGGAGGGACTGTGGGTTTGGGGAATAGCCTGAGCTGCATTGTTGCCCTCCGCCCTTGTGTGTGTGTGTGTGTGAGTGTGTGTACAGAAGTGAGCACATTGGCTTATGCACAACTCCCCGAGGTGGCAGCTGCTCACAGACTTGGAGGCTCACCTCTTTTCCTTCTTCCTGAGTCCCACCATGTCACAAGTTCTGCTGTGGGACATGGACATAAACCATAGCCTCATTCCTGGCGGAGTTCTCAGCAGGACTGGATCCTCAGTTTGCAATTCCAGAGCCAAATGGAAATATGGGCTTCTTGCTCATGGTGGATTTCAGGACAGCAACAGCAGAGTGTGAGGCCATGGTGGGGCCTCTTGAGATTGCAGAAGTCACTTGCCCCTGAAGCTGGGTTGGTCCCCAAGCTTAGGTGAAGTCAGGACTGGTAGAGGTCAGCTGGATAGTGGAGCAGATGCTTGGAGAAGTCCCATCTGAGCAGGGCCTAGAAGGCTGGCCCAGGTGTTGGTAGAGGTGGTGGTGCTGGGAACGGAGAGCAAGGTGAGGACTCCTGAGCTTGGGCAGTGGCGGGGATGAGCAAGTGGCCCCTTACCCTGGTTGGAGGCCTGGGTTGTAGAAGGTAGCCCTGGGAGGGTTCGAGTGCCTTTATGAAGTCACTCTTCAGTCTGCAGCTGGAGGGAAGAGCAGGGGCTCTGGGAAGCTCAGAGGTGGCACAGAGCTGGGCTCTGCAAAGTGCTCTCTGGAGGGGGCGCCTGCAGACGTTAGAAGTTGAGAACGACCATGCTGGACCTCCCTGAAGAGTGGTTGTTCCTCATCCACCATGGCTCAGGATGAGGAAGTGGAGGTGCAGAGAGGCGCCACACACCCTGCTCATGTTGGTGGGTGGCAGCACTGGGACCCTAGAGACCCAAGGTGAATTGGGAGGGGGGAGAAATAGTTGACATGGGAGGGGTGCTGCCAGATGGTGACGGTGGAGAGGAATGTGTGGAGGTAGGACAGGTGGACGTTGGAGCTGGTGGGTCAGTAGTCAGGAGTCCCACCAGCTGAAGACGTTCTGTGGTCCTGGTGGGTGGTCGCTGTCCCTCAGTGTGAGAAGCTGCCTGCTTTCATTGGTGTGTTGCCTGCCAGCTGCCCATCGCTTCTTTGGCCCCCATCTGCCTCTGAGTCTCCCCTTTACCTTAGCATCACCCTCTGGGCAGGTAGACTGTGTGTCTGTCTTCCAGACTATTTTTTTTTCCCCTTCTCCTTCTTTTTGTGGCTCTTGGTTCCTTCCTACTGCCACATCTGCTGTGGCTTTATGCTGAGTTGGGTGGCTCAGGTGTGGTAAGGACAGCTGGGATAATGGAACTGCTTCCAGTGTGGGGAGGCGGCCTGCACCCCGCTAAGGGGTCCTAGTTTCTTCCCACGGAGGATGTGAGCCACTGGAGGAAAATTAAAGTCTAGAATAAGTAATGAAGAACAAAAGACACAGAATCAGAAAAAATAGTTTTAAAGGAAGCTTGGGGCACCTGATAGGCCCGGCCCACACACGAGCTGGAGACAACTAGAAAATAGCTCCTGTGGTTTATTTAAGGGGGAACATCAAAGGCAGGGACAAGGTTTCATGGGTGGACTCTTGGTTCGTGATGTCTCGCAGTCCACAGGTTGATTGGCCTCTTGGCAGGTTACACCCATCTTAGAGAGGTTGAGTGGCTGGGGGTTGTAGCAGGTCACCCCATCTCCGGTGCTGTGTGGGACCTTTGGCAGAGCTGGGTGGGCGTTCACATGTATATGTATATAGACTTAGCAGATACCAGACTTTCCCACTCAGTGGGCTTCCATGCTGAGCTGGTCCACACATAGTCCACGGATGGCCCTCCACAGGAGACCTTGGGCTTTTGAGTCCTCTGTACTTTTAGGATGCTCATCATCTCTGGTCCCGCCCCAGTTCCTACCCCATCATCATGCCTACCAGAACCATGTCCCGACATATTTCCAAACAACCCATAGGATGACTATGCCCCCATCCTAAGTCCTGCCCAGGTTACTCATGTGGCAAGTTCTAGAGGCCTGTTCTCCTGCCCCTCTGGTGTTGGGGGCTATTCGTGTGCAGAGGCAGGGACAGAGGTGGAGATGGACTGTAACTGACTCCTGCTGCCCTCTTCTTGGGTCTAGAAGCAGAATTCTGCCCAGTTTCCAGCGTGGCAGGTGACCTGTGGGAGCTTGGTAACTCAACACCACCACGCTAATTATCTGTTGAGGTCACAGTGTGCCCGGTCACCACCCATCCACAGGACCACAGTCCTAGACTGGGCCGACTGGTTCCGCCACTGTTCTGGGCACTCATGGGAAACAAGTGGCCTTTGTGGTGAGTGTGGTCGGAGGGTGCTGTCAGCCCTGGGTGAGGTGGCCGGCACACACGGCAGCCAGCTTGGAGCTGGGGACCTGGAACAGATGCCATTTTTCTTGAAGATGGGGGCACATTTTCTGCTGTTTTTCTAGTGACTCTTATGGATGCTTCATTGGTTCTTGTGCTTGGCTCAGGCCTTGGGAGGGTGTGTGTGTGGGCTGTAGACCTTCTTCATGGCCATGTGTTTACCTTGACCCCTTAATGCAAACATAGAAGAAGTGAAGCTTTTGAAGACTTAAATGTCGCCATTTGGGGAATTCTTCCTCAGTTTTCTTAAAGGGGTCTCTCTATTGTGCCCCGCAACCCCCAGCACCTCACACATGACAAAAGGCCAGTGTGGCATAGGTTTATCATATGAAGCTTGAGATGAAGTTATTTTTCTTTTTTTTTTTTTCTGGCAGCACTGGGGATTGAATCCCGGGCCTGGCACACGCTGGGCAAGTAAGTACTCTACCACTGAGCTCCACTCCCAGCCTGGGAGGATGTTATTTATTAATGGGTTGAACGGTCTTCACAGATGTCCTTGCCTCTGAATTCCATTTGCTTGACACGCAGTGATGGTGTGGCAGTGGATGAGGGCACATTGCTATCTGTCTTTGGAGACTATTTTAGGAGGCCCCAATGAATGAATGATCTTAGAATGAAAATGTACTTTAAAATGGTTCCAAAAGGTCAGTGTCATTAACTATGTCCAAAAGCTCTGCCTGATGAATATTAGCAATATTTTAAACCCCCTCCCTGTTCACATGGGACTTCTGCTGTCCTCCACCAGATTTTTGCACGTTCTTTTGCACCGTTTCCTCCTCCGGGACCTCCAGGGCATCTAACACAGAGGTGCTGGGGGAGCAGGGGGAGCGGGAGCGCACTGTTCCCCCCGCCACACACACACGGGTCCCTCAGGTCGGGGAGCTGAGGAACAGGCTCTTGCTGCATTTTGCTTCCTTGCAGTTCACTGGGCCCTTCCTGCCCTTTGCATTGGCTCTGTTCTGGTGCTCCCGACGCTCCTCCCCACCGGCCTGTCTCATCTTTGATGTAGTCACCAGGGACACAAAAGAACAAGTCGTAGACTGAGAATGTTTGCCTCTGAGGAGAACACATGCTGGCACAACATCCCCACCGGTTCCATTTAAACCAAGGAGTCGGGAGCCCAGCAGGCCCCAGGAAAGATGAAAATTGGCACCTTGTCGGACTCGTGCTGATGGTTGCTCAGTGTCTGGGCCCCGTCTGCCACTAGAGATCTGCATTTTTCAGATGAAAATTGCTGGCTGGCCAGGGGCGGCTGCTGTTGCCTCACGCACACACGCCGCAGGTCGCTGCGAAGTCTGTTTTTCTGCTCCTCGAGGTCTCCTCTTTGTTTTTCTGAGATGTGATGAAATGGAACATGCTTTTAAAAATAGACATTTTCTAGAGATGGCCTGGCTGGGGTTACTGGCTGCAGCAGCCTTACTTCTGCCCCAGGAGTCCCTTATCTCATCTCGACTGATGGGACATTGGCAAGGGCAGCTTGTGTGTTTTTTTTTTTTTTTTCCTTCACAGCAGTCGTTCTAAATATTTTCCTTTTGATCACTTGTTTTTTTGCATACAAGTTGAAGATCAATAGTCTCTTAACTGCATTAGCTTCTTTTCCCTCAACGATGACCCCCCCCCCCCCATTACCAATGCAATACAGTGCTTATTAAAAGGAAAAGAGTCTAGGACTGTGTACCTAGAAAGCCTGGGTTCCCCTTAAGTATCTGCTGGGGGCTTGTAGCTGGGAGAGAAGGCAAGTGGCCTCAGCCAGGGTTCATCTAGGCGGGAGCCCACTGGCAGCTTAGTGGGAGGAGAAAGGCAGGGGAGAGAGGGTTTAGGATACAGAGGCAACTCAGCAGTTGTGAAGGGTACAGGGCTTGAAGGCAGGTGCACCTGGTCATTCCCCATCTAGCTGAAGGATCTGGGTCTAGTTCTTTAACCCCGAGAACCTCTGCATTCTTATCTGAAAGATAGGGCTAGCAGCTAATAGCAGTACCTCCCACACGAGTTTCAAGTAAGATAATGTCTGCAAATGACGATTTTCATGGCTATTTCGTGGTTGATGTTTATTGGAAGAAGCTCACAGGGCCCAGGTGACTGAGCACTGGGCAGGTGGTCTTAACTATTGGCTTGCTAGGGCTGCCATAACTGCACTGCAGAATGGGCGCCTTGCATGACACACATCTTCTGTCTCACAGTTGTGGAGACTGGAAGTGCACGATCTAGCTGGAGGCAAGGTTGACATCTCCAGAGGTCTCTCTCGTTGACTTGTAGGCAGTCTTCTGCTCCCTGGGTCTCTGATAAATGACCTTCTGTCTGTCTGTCTTAATCTCCTTTCTTTCTTTTTTAAAGATTCTTTTTTTTTTTTTGAGAATTTTAATATTTATTTTTTAGTTTTTTCAGTGGACACAACATCTTTGTTTGTATATGGTGCTGAGGATCGAACCCGGGCCGCACGCATGCCAGGCGAGCGTGCTACCGCTTGAACCACATCCCCAGCCCCTTAATCTCCTTTTTTTACAAGGACACCAGGCATGTGGGGCTAGGGCCCATCACATCAGCCTCATTTTAATTTCATCACATCTTTAGACCCTTTCTCCAAATACAGTTGTATTCTGAGGTACTGGGGATGAGGGCTTCAACATAAAAATTTGTGGGGACACATTTCGGCCTGTGACAGTCACTGTTACTATTCTTACATAGTTCTGTGGTCATGAGGGCCCTGAGGTGGTTTGGGGTCCTGAGCACTTCTAGCTAGGGTCAGGAAGCCCTGAGCTGCACGTGCAGGCCCTATGGGAATCCCAGACTGACCCACTCACCAGCATCACCAACCAGCATCTTAAAAATCTGGATTGCTGGAGGCGCTGACCAGTCTCAGGGGAGGAAGGGGTCCTGGAACCCAGCATTTCTGGGTGCTCATAGAGTAGGTGCTTTTCTTGGAGGTGCCAGCAGGCTGCAAGCTAGCCCCCCACCTCCCACTTCATCTCCACGTCCTGCCCATCAGAGTTTTTAGGTTGGCTTGAGTTTAACTTCTGTCACTGACCCCAGCTCAACATGGGACCTGGATTCACTTGCCCTCCTCTGGACATCTGTAGAAGGTCAAGGCTGGGTGCCTTTGGGGTCCCTTAGGGACAGAAAGGCTGAAGTCGGCCTGGAAACCCGATCTACCCCAGACTCTGAAAATCTCTACCCGCGTTTGTCTTGCACAGGGGCTGGGGACCAGGTGCCATGATGCAAGTTTGGGGCCCTAGTCCTTAGGGAACAGACTGGGCCTGTTTGCCGTAAGGGTTACCACAGGTGGCCAGTGGGCCAGGAGCCCTGGGGCACTTTGGTTTCATTTGCTGTGCTCTGTGGTTGCACATGTGGATTTTGTTTTTTTTTCCTCCTTATACAAAATAAGGAAATTTTTTCTCTTGTTACTCAAGATCGACATTTTCTTCTGAGGGCTACCCAAGTGTGAAAGAACCCACATCCTTTTGTGCATTTGAAATGCTTCTCTGGTCTCCTTCCCCATTTCCTGTGGTTGAGTTGTGGCAATCTGAAGACATTGTGTGAACAGATTTTGCCCAGGATCGGGGGAGCTCAATCGAGGGAAGAGTGACTGGGGCCTGTTTTCTGAGCATTGGAGGGTAAGACTGGCCGTGCACTCCAGGTAGATGTGAGCACTTGGCTTCGCTGAAATAATAGCTGTAAAGCTGGAACTTGCTTTGGGGTTTCATGGAGAAGGCTGCTCGAGATGTGTGCCTTGATTTGATGGGTTAGGGGGTGGCTGGCACAAGCAGCCGCCCCTGCTTGCGTGTGTGGGGGTGGTGGGCCTGTAGCTCAGGTCAGACGTGGCGTGTAGCAGAGGCGAATCTTGGTACGTGCGTAGATCCCTGCAGTGAGCATACGCAGCTGTCCTTTTTGCACAACCCCATGAAATGTCCCTGCAGTTTCAGGAATGGACTCTTTCCACCAAGGATCACTGTTATAAAATGATGACAGACCCTTCTGCGTGGTGTCTGTCACCTAATCTGAGAGGATCTTGGATTAGAAGACCTTCTGATGGGCCAGACTCTTCTTAGACTCTATTTCTCAGGGCCTCAAAAAGGGAATCCATGGAAATCCTTTGATTTTTTTTTTTTTCCCTGAGGACCCCTTCAGTCTCAGTCAGTTGAAGATTTTAGAGAAACAGATCAGAACTTAAGGTTTAATTCCAATTAGCAATTAGTTAAAGTAAACCTCCCTCCGTCCACCGGGAAATCCTGTTTCTGGAGGTGGACCAGCTGTGGACCACCCTGTTCAGGGACCCTGCCACCTACCCTGTCTTGACCATGTCAGATGGCACAGGGATTTTCTTTGGTCCAGTCTGAGCCTCAGCAACCCATTGTTTCTCTGAACCGATTTTTCTTCAGCTCTCTGCCTCTCTTAATGGTGTCATCTTCCCAGACACTCCACCCAAATACCCCAGCCCCCATGTCTGTCCACTCTCCCCCCTGCCCCATTTTCCTCACCTCCTACCTCTCTGCACAGGCTCCTGTGCCCCCTCCCAGCTGGACCCCATGACCAGTGGTTCAGGGGGACTTTTGCGAGCACACCCTGAGAGCGCTCTTGCTCTCCGCCTCCCTCTTCCCCTCTTTCCTGCTCACAGTTGCTGGAGACAGCGCCCTGGAGCTCATCCCTGCCCGCTTCTGTCCTTGCTCACAAATCTTGGGCATTCTAGAATTTCAGGGCTGGGCATCGGGAACTTTTGCCTGTAGGAACCAGAGAGAGTGTAGAATTGTGTGGTTTGGACCACTCAGGCTCCAAGAGTTGGGCCAAGTGGAATGGACGGAGATGCAGGGGAAGCTCCCGTATTTTGATTTATTTTCCTGGTGTGTGTGTGTGTGTGTGTGTGTGTAGTGTTTTTGTTTTGAGTTTTAAATAAGAGTAGAAGAAAGGGGAAGGAGCTCCTGGAAGAGAAGCAGCTAGTGGTAAAGAGGACGGGGAGAAAGGAGATGGGGCCACCGGAGCAGGAGAGATACGTCCTTGGTAGTTACAGAGCACTTCTGGTATCTGGCAGCCACTTTGCTCAGCTCAGCCATTTGTGCCATTCAGACTGTGTAAAGACCTTGAGCCCCAGTGCACGGATGAGGAAACCGAGGCTCAGAAAAAGTATCTGCCCTAGGGGGTGCCCAAACCAGGGAGCGCCCAGGTACACGCAGCACCGATCCCCCGCTTTCCACTGTACCAGCACTGGGAGCTTCCCGCCCCTGTGGCTGTGGTCTTGGTGAGTTCAGACTCTGCGGGCGCATCTTGGTGGGCAGGGGGTTCTCCAGGAGTGCAGAGCCCGGGCTGCTGCTCCTGGGGCCTGGGCTGCCAGGTGGGCAGTGATTCTCAAGGCATTTCACAAAGCAGACGAGGAGGGTGACGGCGAAGGCGTTGAAGGGGGAGGAGGCAGAAACAGCACTGGTTTGCTGATGAGGATGAGCCATTTCCTTGGTGATTGCTCTCGGTGGCCTTTGAGGATGGAATGTCCCTGACCTGTCAGCCTGGGTGTCATATCCACCTTCCTGATCACACTGCAGGGCTTAAGCTGTCCCAGAGCTGTCATTTCCTTGGCTGACTCCTCAGCTTACCTTGAACTGGGATTAGTGGAGCATGGCCATTTAGGGGGATGACGTGGCCTGAAGGGAACAGTCGGGGGAGGGACACTGTTCGAAGTACTTTTGCATTTGGTATAAGCAACAGAATCACCAACAGGTTCTGGAAACTTCAGCGGCTCATTTGATTTCCTGCTGTCTTCTAAAGACTGAGGATAGGGATATGTCTTTAGATTGTTCTAGCCATCGTACTGGTCTTTCCAAGGGGGACCTGGAGAAGTCAGTGACTGGAGGAGAGACGGGTCAGAGAGGCCAGGACCCAAGGACGAGACTGGTCCTGAGGCACACAGGTGACTAGAACCATCTCTCTCACGGTGGCTTCTCTTCCTGCCCACTGTTGGGAAGGGCTAGGTGCTGTAGGGTGAGTGCTGGACACATCTCCTCAGGCTCAGTGACTTCACAGCCCTTCAGATGCCTCTTGTGCCCTGAGCGTTGTCACTGGGCCGGGAGATGGCTGCTCACATGGTCTGCTGTCCACCGGGACAAGGATCTGGTGGGTTCCGATTTTTCTGATCTTCTTGGAAACAAAGCAGGAGTTCCGGGTCCATGGATGAGAGTTGTGTTTGGAACAAGACCTACTGCTTGCAAGTTTTGTGGCCTTCAGTGGGTTCTGTGGCCTCTCTGGGCCTCCTTGAAGATGGTCACAGTCTGTCTCGTAGGGCTCCTAGGAGGATTGCGTGGAGTCATGTGTATAAATAGTACCTTTCCTGCCACAAGCACCCTGCCCACTTACCTGCTGACAACAGCCAGGGTGTAGTAGGACATTCAGGAAGGACCCCAGCGTGTGAGGGTTCTGAACCCTGTTCCCGACACCCTTCCACGCTTTTACGTATGTCCACGTGATACCCAGGGAGGCTCCAGGAGGGCATGGAGTACAGCCCCCGAAGGGTGGGGGCAGGAGGCATGCCCACTCTTGGGGAGTCAGTTGGGGAGCCCCGAGTGGGGCCAGCAGCCCTGCTCTAAGGCTTCTCACCCACAGGGGGAGATACTGCTTCTCACGTGCTTATCCACCATCCTCCCGGGCCAGCTCTGGGCCCCTTCCTTCCTGCAGTCTTCCCTGACGGCTCCTCGCTGTAGAGCCCAGCGGCAGCAGTGCATGTAGGGGTTGGGGGACCGGCTCTGAAGGAGACTGCCTGGGGTTCTGTGGTAGGGGCCCTACCATGAGCTCAAACAGGTGGCTTAAATTTTGTAACCTTAGTTTTCTCCTCTGTAAAAGGGACCTAATGACAACCTCAGGATTATTATGGGAGTTAATTGAGGCAATGCATGCAAGGTGCTTAGCACAGTCCCAGTACCTAAGTGCTCAGTACCTATTAGCTGCTGTTACTGTTATTAGAGAGTGCCATACAGTCTGGCAGTTTGCCTCTGTGGCCTGTGACCTCATCACTGTGTCAGGGCTTTCAATTTAGGTAATCTAGGAATCAAGAAAGTCAGGGTGGGAAGGGCCTTCTGCAGGACTGGTTTGCCATAATCACAATGACTAATACCCAAGACACTGGTAGTGCCAGGTGCTGTTTTAGGCACTTTTTCATATACTAAATTGGCCCCCATAGCAGCTCCATGAGGTTAGTGTTCCTATCATCCCATTTTATAGGTGGGCATATGGAGGCACAGAGAGACTCAGCTACTTGCTTGAGGGCACACAGCTGGTGAGGGACAGAGCTGGGAGTTGAACTCAGGCAGGCTGATCTGTGCTAGTTATTCTGTGTTCTAGTCATTCACATGTCATTGGGCCCTGAGGTCCAGAGAGGGGAATGACCCCCCCCCCCCAGTCTCACAGCTGGTAAGCAACCTTGGGGCTTCTGAACCTCTGGCTTGTCTCCTTCAAAACCTGGCCCAGGGCCACACAGCACACAGGACGTGTGGGGGGCTTGAGGGACATGTGCTAGTCAGCTGTGAGCTGGAGAGGCAGCAGTAGGGTGGGCCCGGCAAGCCACCTTCCTCCTGCTGGCCCGGACCTCCTGCAGGTGGGGGACCCTGTGCTGGCTCAGAGGTGGAGCAAGTCCGGCTGTGGCAGGAGTTACAGGGTGATGAAGGTTCCAGGTGAACTGAGGGGTGCCCAAGGGACACTCTCATCCCTGCTGGGCCTGGCGGGCTGCCCGAGGAGCCTGGGAGCCTGGGGTGTTCCCTTATCGCTAGGGTGATTTTACTGGAAGTTCTTTTGAAGTGGGCTCAGTGACCCAATGGGGCTGAGTCACAGAGTAAACAGAATAAGCAGGGCCTGGGCTCCGAGGGACGCAGACAATGCCCGGGGCCGGGTCAGCCCCACAGGGCCACCAGGCCGGCTCCCTTCCAAGGCTTCCGCCTCCCCCAGGGCTTCAGAGGAGGCTTGGTTTGATGGGCTGTGGGCCATGTGCCCTGGGGTCCCCTTAGCTGTGCAGAGTCTCAGGCCCCTCCCAAACCTGCCCTTCCTCCAGGTCCCCTGGCAATCGCTGTGACAGTGAAGAGTCCCCCATGTGTGACCTCTGTCCCACACGTCCAAACAGCTGGCCTGCAGCTCCTGTCTTCTGGAACTGTTTCCACTTGACTCCACTTTCTCTGGGAGGCATGTGGGAGTTGGGGGGAGCACCCTGCAGCCCTGCGGGGTGGGGGATAAGGGGGGGAGCCAGGCTGATCCTGTGGTCCTCAGTGGCTTGGGCCTTTCTGTGAGGTGGACCCTCTTTGAGGGCCCAACATGACACTGGGCTGTTCCAGGTTTCAGGGTAGGTAAGAAGGTGAGGTGACTTAGGGGATCCAGACGAATTGTCACCCTTCCTAGGATTGGGTCAAGTCAGAGTGAGGGGCCATGCAGGGCATCCTTGAGTGCCTGGCTGCGAAGGGACTTCTGGTGACCTCTGAATCTGATTGTGAAACCCTAGAGGTTGATGACGCCCAACATCCACCCCTCAGCCCCACGGAAGTGAAGCCACTGACTTTGAAAGGACATCTGTGACTGGGGGGGGGGAGGGAGTGAGGGGGAGAGTCTCTCCTTTTGCTTTTTCCAGACGGTTCTGACCACACAGGCCTAAGACAACAGCTGCAGAGACAAAGCATTACCAAGACAATGTCATCTTTGGGCCTTTCCCCCTTTGTGATGTCCAAGGCTCTGGGAACATTGTGATAACTGGACCCTGTCCAATGTTAATCACGACCCCCACTGGCCCCAGGGAACCCTGCCAGCTGCCTGGGGTGGGGTGGGGTGATGCCCAGAGATGCAGATAAAGATGTCATGCTGCCCCAGGTCAGGCCCCAGAGCCCCGTCGGGCTTTGGGGACAGGGAAGAGGAACAGAATGTATTGGTTGGCCCGTGGACTCCCCCAGCTAGGGAGGGAGGTGGGTGGAGAGAAGAAAGGGCGCCTGCCAAGTTTAATTAACAGTGGAAACTGGCCATGGGGAGGAGAGAGACGATCTGAAGAGGAGGGCGGCTTACTGGAAGATGGGGCACTGCCGGTGCCAGTAACGAGAAAGGAGCAAAGCGTTCCGTTCCCGCAGTGCTTGGACCAGGGCTCTGGCCGCCTGTGTCCCAGGCAGGGCTGAGCTGAGACGGAGGTTCCTGGAGGTGTGAGTGGGAGAGTTTATTTGTACCTGCTTTCCCGAGTAGGCATCTTTGGAAAACAACCCACCAAGGTGCCAGCCAGCCTTCCTTGCCCCCACAGAGAGCAAGGAGATTTAAAAGATGACAGTTGAGGTTGGAAAGTAGACATGGTGTTTGACTCTTATTCCTTGTTGGTGACTGTGGGTGGCCTGGAGTGCGTTGAGCTTATCGTATGGAAAGAGAGATGATTCAAAAAAATTTGTGAATCTCCTTGTTTAATTGAGGGCAAAAACGTAGAGGTGTTAAATGCATGGTAAATTGAGTAGCATGGAAAACCAGGTGTGGTGGCCAGCACCTGTAATCCCAGCAACTTGGGAGGGTGAGACAGGAGGATTGCAAGGTGGAGGCCAGCCTCAGCTTAGCCAAACGCTGTCTCAAAATTAAAATGAAAAGGGCTGAGGATGTGGCTCAGTGGTAGAGCACCCAGGGTTCAGTCCCCAGAATTGCAAACAAAAACAAAACTAAAAAACCCGTTAATAGTGGTGTGTGTTGGGCTTGGAATACAGAAGGCTGAATGTGGCTTATTCGCTTTTAATAGGGCCATTTAGTGGGTAATTTTAGGGTGGATGGGGTACTTTGGTTCCATCTCCCTTCACGTGAGGTGCCGTGGCCCTTAGGACACCTGTTCCAGGTGAGTGCTGGCCTTGTGCCTTCCCTCCTGACCTTCCATCCCGAGGCAGCCCAGCATGCAGACGGTTCACCCCTGTTCCCATCTCTGCTCCGTAGATCATGCAGAGCACGCTGAATCCCTCTGACAGCACTGTAGGGAGGCGGGAACCTTCCCGTTCCCTGCAGTCCATGCTAAACGCTCAGGTTCTTCAGAGATTCACAGAAAGCTTGATAACGAGGCGGTTGTCCTTCCTGGCCTCTGGCCTTGCCTTTCCTAAAGTCCCTTCTTTTCTGGTTTTCTCTTCCCCTTCATCTCTTCCTGATGGGCATGCTTGTGAGCTCACTGGCATGCCTCTATATTAAGATTGTATCTCTGCCCTTCATATATGGTCCTCATCCTCCACCCAAGGTATCCCTGTCCCCTGGGGGTCTCTCCTGTCCACAGCCTCAGAGCCTCTTCCTCTGGGGAGCCTCCTGCCTTCCTTTCCTATTTGACCCATCCCTTCACCCCTTTCCCATCAGAGGGTGTGTAGTTACCAGTTGAGATGGAAGAGAACTCCTTAAATCTGGACTTGCTTTTCTGCTTCTGGAGCCTGAGATCTCGTTAGTTCTTGTAGCCTTCTGGCCCAGAGTCCTCAGACTTGTTGCATTAAGCCCTTCCTGCAAAATCCCACCTCGGGCTTCCCCGCCCTGCCAGTCGGTACCCTTCTTCATTGTGTGGTTCTTTGGTTCCAAGAACAAGACGTCCTATTCCTCCCATGATATTGTTTTGGGGGACCTGCATCTCTGCCCCTTGATCTTTTTGTGACTCCCAGTCTTGTCTCCCGATGGCCCCGATTTGCCCTCTTTTTAAATTTTGCATTAGCTGCGGCCTTGAAGAGTAAAGCTCACTCTTTGTTTGCACTGCTCAGTGGGAATGGGATGGGACAGGGCATTGTGAACCATGGGACTGAACCTGTCCAGCGTACAGACTGGGGAACAGAGTCCAGAAGACGGAAGCAATTCACTCCGTACCACCAGCCTCTGGTTCATGAGCAGGGCCGGCTCAGAAACCGAGCTAATCCAGAGGTTTTTCCTAATGCCAGTCAGGTCATATCGGGTTTTGAAAATACTGGAATTGAAACCAAACCACCTGGAATGAACAACAGCAAAACAAAAAACTACCCAAAGCATGCACTGCTCTTTGGCTCTCTGATAGTGTAATTGCTCATAATGTTTTGAGTGATTTCTTTTTTTGTTTCTGGTGCTAGAGATTTGACCCAGGCCTCAGGCATGCTAAGTGCATGCTCTGCCACTGAGCTGCGCTGCCAGTGAGCAACTTTTATTAAGAGGCCGACACTGACTAAATCAGGACTGAGCTTACATGCAGTGAGGACATACGAGCAGGACAGTCAGGGAAAGAGTAGAGTTGGCTGGTGCTGAGTGCATGCCGCTGCCCTCTGCACGGAAGCCAGCCATGTTGACAAAGCTCTGGAGGAAAGCCCACAACCCACTGTGGCTAGTGTGCTCCCCTGACTAAGTTTTCCCCCAGGTGTCCCAACAAGAGGACTCCAGTTTCCCCTGCCCATCAGTTTCTGGAGCAGACACATGGGGGGTAAGGTGAGGCAGAAGGCTGGCTGGAAGCCCCCCAGTCCAGCTCCTGCCAGCCGTACCTCTGCCCTCAACTGCAGGTCCACAGGCCCTGGATTGGCGCTGGCTCCTGGCCTCACGTTGACTGATGGTGGGCTTCTCTGCCAGTGCTTGGGGAATGGACAAGTGGCCCCTTGGAGTCGTAACAAATGGTCTCCCTTCTGTCCCTAGGCTCCACCTACAGTGTCCTGTCCATCATGCCCTCGGACTCAGAGAGCAGCAGCTCCCTCAGCAGTGTGGGTGAGTACCTCTGCCCATGCCCTCCTTCCTGCATGATGGCAGGTGGGTCAGGGCTCTGCGTGTGAACGGGACAGCCCTGAAGGGTTCCTGGCAGGGGAAGCTGGCAGACCATTCGTGGGATCATCTGTGTTGATGCTGTTCACATTCTCTCTTGGCAGCAAAAATCCAGCCCTGGTTCTAAGAGGGGTGGGCATGGGGATGTTTTGCCTTTTCATTTTGATGGGGCATCTGCTTTCTCCATGAGCCTGTCCTCACCTGTCACACACTTCAAAGGCCTCATAGTACTTTCGTGACCACTCTCTGTGAGACTGACCCTTTTGGGGGCTTCCCTCTGTAAGAAGGGCAGAGTGCCCCGAGGACAGGAACAGCCAATCCATGCTTAACTGGATATTTCCCTGAGCCTGGGTTCCTGAAGTCTGCAAAGTGAGGCCGGCCCTCCTTCAGTTCTCTAGGGACGTACCAGCAGGAAGGTTGTAAGGCACCCACAGCCTTGCAGCACCTCAGGCCCGTTCCCTGTGCTGAGCCCTGGGATGGTCTCTGGTGTCCCCTCTGTGATGGATGGGTACATTTGTAGCGCTGAGTCCTGAGGTTTTGGGCTGGAAGGGCTCACAGAGGTCATTTGGTGCAGGTGTTTTACTTTCCCACTCTAGGGAGGTGGGAAAACTAACCCCGGGGGGAGTCTCATGCCTGAGATTCCAGAACTGGCCAGGGATGATGTCCCATTGTCAATGCACATCCTGAACTTCTCTCCTGGGCCTGGGGTGGACGTGTGATCGAGGGCAGATGTGGTCCCTTGGCTCCTGGATCTTGGGGGGGGGGCAGTGACTATTGGGGTACAGGAGGTGAGTGTGCTGAGAGGGGCCGACAGGTACCAGCATCAGTCTGGTCTGCAAGAGTTCGCCAGGGCTGACATAAGAAAGCACCCCAGACCAGGTGTTTCAACAACAGGAACGCCGCTGTCTCACAGTTCTGGGGAACAGAAGTCTAGGATCAAAGTGTTGGCAGGTCATCTCTCTGAAGGTGCTGGGAAGCATCTGTTCCAGACCCTTCCCCAGCTCCTGGTGGTTTGCCCTTGGTCCTCAGCGTGTTGACTTTGGATGCATTGTCCTCATCTGTGTGTGTGTGTGTGTGTATATGTGTGTGTGTGTGTTTGCACGTGTGCGTGTGTGTCTGTCTGCACATATTCCCTTCTAATAAGGACACTTGCCCTATTGGTTTAGGGGCTCACCTAGCTCCAATGTGACCTCATTTAAACTTGTTTATCTGTAAAAGACCCTATTTCCAAATAACGTTCCCCTTCACATTTGCTGGATTAGTGCTTACATATCTTTTGGTGGGCTCGGGGATTGTGGCTCAGTGGTAGAGCGCTTGCTTACCATGTTGAGGCACTGGGTTTGATTTTCAGTACCACATATTAAAAAAAAAAAAGGTCCATCAACAACTAACAATATATAAAAAAAGCTTTTGGGGACCATAATTTAACCCATAACCATCTGTCTAGGGCTCAGGGAGGACTCTGTGGGGACCAGAACCCAGAGCTCCCCACAGTCTCGCACCGCAGGCTGACCATCCTTCAAGATGTTGGTGCACGTGGTTAGGGAGGTAGGGAGGTGCGGGGTGTAGCATGTGGAGTCCCAGTCTCTCCTCTTGTCCTGGCTAATTGGGAGCATTTGTCAACTATCTAACCTAGCTGGGCCTCATTTCTTCACCTGTAAGGTGGGGAGCTTGCTATGGCTCCATCTGTGGGGTGGTTGCAGTGGTTGAATTAATGCCTGAGATGTCCTCTTTGGCTGCTGCTGTGTGGGTGGGCATGACTGTGAGCTCTGGAACCGGCTTTTCTGGGTGCTCCTCTGGTATTTTCAGCCCACAGTCTTGGGCTGGTAGATCCTCCGTGGGTAATTTCCCCTTGAGATTGATGAGCAGGTAAGTGGTAGGCATGCCCAGAAGGGACATCAGGTGTGTCCAGAGGAAGCCTCACCTGTCGGAGTCAGGGACTCTGAAGCAGGAGATTCAGAGCCCTTGCCAGCCCCACCTCCAGAGCTGCTGGGAGCAGGAGTGAGACCAGTCTCGCGGGAGAAAGGGGAGGGAAGGCTTCAGAAGCTGTGAGTAGAGCCGCTTCGAGGAGCAGAGCTACTCCTGGGAAACTCTGGCCCCCAGCCCACTTCCTGAGAACACTCTGACCCTGAGGCTGGCCTGCAGCACGGGAATCCTGGCTGTTGTGGTGGTGGCTTTGAAGTAAAGAGCACTCGGGGGTCCTAGACCAGATGGCCGACACTACCACCTGAAACCCCGGCTGGCGCCAGGTGCAGGGCTTGAGGCGCCTGTGCTGTTGGATTCCCTGGCACTCCTTGAAGGAGCAAGCCCTGGCTCTTGTCCGGGGGGACGCTTGGTTTGCACAAGTTGTCATCCTCCAAGGATCGGCAGGAGGGGGTGAGTAGGACAGTATGGAGGGGCGAAGCTGTGCGGCCTTCCCTCTGCACGTGCTGGGGTGAGTTGGCCTCCCTGATCCCATGAGAGGGCTGCTGTGAGCTCATCTGACCTCCCGAGGTCTCCGAGGGTTAGACGAGGCACCAGGTGGAGGTACCCACCGTGCTGACCATAAAGCGCCATGGATCCATCTTTTCCAGGACATCTGAGGAGTTGTTTTTTTTTCTAGAGATGGATTTGACTTTGTCAGAGGTGGTGATGATGTCTGTCCTTAGTAGGCATGAGGGTCTGGGGACAGGCAGTGAGGGCATGGTGCGGGCTGGGCAGCATCACATCTAGCTCGGCCATGAGCCAGCAGCCCCCTCCAAGCCGGCGCTCCAAGACTGGTGAGGGCAGGTCCAGCAGAGGTGGGGGACTGCTGGGAAGCTGAGCCAAGTGTTCTGCTGCAGTGGGGAGGACAGGGACGTGGCCTTGGGGCAGCTGCCCGGCTCCTTGGGAGCTTTGCTGGGTTCCAAGTGTGTCTTCCTCCTCAGGTCTTTGTTCAGGGCTCAGAGATGTGTGTCCTGCCCTTTGTGCCTTGCCCAGGGCTGGGGGATAGCTAGCATTTCTAGATCAGGCAGAGCCACAGAGGTTCCTCCTGGAGGTGTCAAAGCTGGCTGGGGAGAGGGTGGGTGTCCCCAGCCAAGGCCAGGCAGCTTGGCCTCAGCTGTCTGTGCTTGGTGTTCTCTCCTGTGAAGGGGGACGCTCAGGAGCCAGCCCGTGGGGCTGTGAGTAGCCATGACCTCAGAAGAGTGCCAGCACCTCCTGAGTACTGTCCAAGTGCAAGTTCACTCGTGTAACTGCCCACAGGCACCACTGGGAAGGCGCCGTCCCCGCCACCCCTCCTCACCGACCGGCAGGCGAATGAGAAGGTGGAGAACCTGTCCATTCAGCTGCGGCTGATGACCCGCGAGAGGAATGAGCTGCGCAAACGCCTGGCCTTTGCGACCCACGGGACGACCTTTGATAAGAGGTATTAATTGCGCCTGCCCAGCCTCACGGGCAGGGGTTAGGGTGCTGACGTCAGTGCTGTCCCCTCTCGCACTTACCCTTAGCTCTCAGGGTCCAGGCTGCAAGGCCAGGGTGTCCAAACCCCACATCCCTAAGTGCTCCCCAGAGGCAGAACCTGGAGGCTATGGCAGGGGAGGGGGCAGACAGGCTTGTCCTGCTTCCTCCAGATAAAAAACAGGCTGTGGCCTGAGTCACACAGCTTAGAGATGGAGAAGGCGGTGTGTGGTGTGTCCCCATCAGGCATTTGGAGTGGAGTGCTTATCTGAGAGGTGGGCTGTGTGTGTGTGTGTGTGTGTGTGTGTGTACACGTACCTGCTCTGTCTCCTAGAAGACCCCAGCCTGCCTTGTTGCTGAATGGAATATTCTTTGGTTTGTGAATATATTAACTGTTCTCTGCCACCTGTGTCTTAGGAAGGGTTCAGTCCACTTATTTTGAAGGAGATCTTAGCTTTTTGGGTTGGGATTCAGAGGTACATACTAGAGCCGCTGAGTGGGACACAGAGAGTCTATGTACCTGCATGATCCAGGAGGACTTCCTGATGGAGGAGGGACGGAGAGCCATTTATCCTTTAGCTCCCATGCTGGTGGGCGTCTTAGGGCAGAGAATTGGTGTGAACAGTTTGATTTAACTTCTTCCTATTACGAAAGGGTCTGTGCTTCTGGTATATGTTAGGGCTGCAAAGCCTGATTTTTTTTTTTTTTTTTTAATGTTTATTTTTAGTTGTAGTTGGACACAATAACTTTATTTATTTTTACGTGGTTTTGAGGATCGAACCCAGGGCCTTACACATGCTAGGTGAGTGCTCTACTGCGGAGCCACAACCCCAGATCCGCAAAGCCTGATTCTTGAAGTGGTTTTTAGGAGGATATGCTCCTTAGTCAGATGGCACAAAGACAAGATGAGAGAAAACGTGGACATCCTAACCCGAGTGGGTACACTGTGGCCCCAAGGCCAAATGCAGTCCCTTGTTTCACAAATAAACACAGCCATGCTCATTTATTTACATATTGTCCACAACTGCTTTTGTGCTAGAAGGGTACTCTGTAGCCCACAAAGCACAAAGAATTCGCTATCTGGCCCTTTTTGAAAAACGGTTGCTGATTTCTCTCTAGGGAAGGGATTCTCAAAACTTAAGCATGCACAGAATTTCCCTGGAGGGCTGGTTAAAGCACACTATGCTAGTTAACCTTCCCTCTCTCTGGAGCATGTGATTCTGGAGGTCTGTGACTGGGTCTGAGAATTTGCATTTCTGACAAGTTCCCGGGTGATACCAGAGCTGTAAATCTGGGAGGCCCATTTTGAGAACCAGTGTTCTTGGTCAATGTTCTCAACCTTGATTGCACGTTGGAACCCCCAGGGGGAATTTAAAAAGAAATTTGGGCCAGGGTGTATGTCTCCATGGTATAGCACTTGCCTGGCATGTGTGAGGCTCTGGGTTCAACTCCTAGCATTGGGGGAAGAAAAAATTCCGACGTCTGGGTCCCACCTCCAGAGATGCTGACGTAACAGGTTTTGTCATTGTTGTTTTGATCTGTACCCAAGATTGAGAATCACTGTTCTGAAGACAGGAGAAACTTCATCACAGGTTGCTGGTAGACCCAGACTCCCAGAACCTCCCAGAAAGCAAGGCAGCCACTTCTTGGCTCTCCAAGAGAGAGAGGTTCAGGCAGTCAAGGCTACTCTCTTCTGCTGGTCTGGGGAGCTGGGTTAGCTGAGTTTAACAAGCACTAGGGAGTTGGGGGGCGCTGACCCCAGGTCAATGTGACTCTTGGGGCCTGTGTTCACGGGCTGTTTACTTTGGGGCCAGGCCCTACCACAGACTGAATCCTGACTACGAGAGGCTGAAGATCCAGTGTGTGCGGGCCATGTCGGACCTGCAGAGTCTCCAGAACCAGCACACCAATGCCTTGAAGAGGTGCGAGGAGGTGGCCAAGGAGACCGACTTCTACCAGTAAGTGTGCCCGCGCGGCAGGGCCTGGCACCCGCAGAACAGCTGCTTTCTGCCCTTCTTTATCTCTGGACCTGTGCCAGGGGCTCTGGTTGTATTCCTGCCTCTGCAAGAGGAATTGTGCCTTTGGGTTTCCATTTTCCTAAGGGTAGAGGGAGAATGTTAACCCTTTCCGTCATCTGCTGCCAGCTGCAGAGCCATGTGAACGTGAGGCGGGGGGTCGGGCAGATCTCTGGGACTCTGTCCAGGGGCCTTCCTGCACCTTGTACCTGTGGGACAGGCATCTCTCCTTGGGTCTTCTGGCCCCCTCGTAGGGATTTGCCTTCTGATGTTTTCTGAGGTCCCAGTACCTGTAGGAACCAGGTCTGTGCCAGGTGGGGACTTGTGTCCTTTCCCTGTGATACATGAGCCCGTTTTCATGCCAGGTTTTAAAAAAGTGGTTTGAGTCTTTTTGGAATTTGGATGTTCACAGGCTTTGGCCCAGGGTTCCTCCCACCGTCTTATCATTCAAGAGTAATTTGCCAACTTTCTGGCCTGTGTCTTGAGTGCTGCTGGCCCTGCTGCCGGGGGCTCCTGTCTGAGATCTTTACTGGGGACTTGGGTGCTGGAGGGACTGGCAATGCCTGGAGATGGGGTGCTAGAGTCTGGTTGGGACTCACTGTGTGTGGGTGGGGGTTCAGCACACTCCACAGCCGGCTCCTGAGTGACCAGACTCAGCTGAAGGATGATGTGGACATGCTGAGGCGGGAGAACGGGCAGCTGCTGCGGGAGCGGAACCTACTGCAGCAGTCCTGGGAAGACATGAAGCGGCTTCATGAGGAGGACCAGAAGGAGATCGGAGACCTCCGGGCGCAGCAGCAGCAGGTAGGGCTGGGCGGCTGGGGGCAGACTGAGTCAGCCATCCCCCTGTCCTCCCACCTACCCACCCACCCATTCGTCTAGTTTTTCATTCGTATGATCATTCAGCAAATACTTCTGGGATGTCTGCCGTGTGGGAGACTCCGGGATGTTGGTGAACACTTGGCCCTCGTTCTCCCGGAAGCTGCAGCCCAGGAGGGAGACCAGTGTTAACCACACATATTGCATAGCGTTGTGAATGTTGCAGGGGCTACCAAGGAGGGTGGGCAGTTTGGAATGCCACACAAGGGGGCAGGTAGCAGAGGCATTTGACTGAGTTCGAGGTTTGGGAATCTGTAGCTTATTTCCTAGTGCGGATTTTGTCAGATTATAGATGCAAAGAAGTTTGGAAATGTTAGAGCCCTGTGCAAGTGAGCAGTGGAGCAGTCCTCACTTTGGCTTTTGGGTGGGAGTGTGGTCTCTTGCTCTTGATGCTCCCTGCATTCCTAGATGGTCTTTTCTTTGGCCTCGGCCAGCTTGTGGTTCACATGGACAGAGGTATGAGCAGTGGCCGAGTCAGAGCACTGGCTTCTGTGAGTGACATAGGCCGAGTTCTTCCCTCCTGTGGCTTGCAATCTAGAATAGCTCCACTGCTCAGGGACATGGAAAGGGCTTGTACTGGCTCTGTCTGAGGATGGTGGGGGACTTGGTATTGGGAGAAATTTCCAAGGAGAGATGGTTCCTCTAAGCACTGTGGTAATCTAACCAAGGAGAGAATGACTCCCCAGCAGAGAGCATTTCTGGGAGTCTTGGGTAAGCTGGTGTAACAACCAAAACTTTTCTGTTCATTTAGCATAATGTTACCTTTTTGCTTTCTTTTCATTTACAATTAAGAATTTTTAAATGCAAAACTGCTATAAAGTTGTAGACAATTTGGAAGTCTAATACGGGGTTCCCCTCACTGCCTTATCATTCAAGAGTAATTTGCCAACTTTCTGCCTCATCACACCCAGATGCACTCCTGTATTTCTTAAAACAAGGATATTCTCCCATACCACAGAAATGCAAACATTAATGTTGACGCACGATTGCCATCCAGTTTGTCAGACCCCATGGAGCTTTGCCAGTCTCAAGAGTGTCTTTTAAAGGAAAAGGATCCAGTTAGAATAAAGCATTGCCCATAGCTGTCACATCTCTTTGCTCTCCTTCCATTCAGAACAGTTTCTCAGACCTTTCTAGACTTTCATGACCTTGATGCTATTAAAGGTTATAGGCTGGTTATTTTGTAGGATGCCCCTCAACTTGGATCTGTCTGATCCTCGCGATTTGATTCAGTCTCTGCCTTTTTAATGGGAATACCCAAGAGACGATGATGTGGGCTTCTCATTGCATTCTCTTGATGGGGACTTAGTTTTTTTAGACCTGCCACTGATGTCGTTCTCTTTGATTAAGTTGGCATCTCTTCCAGGCTTCTCCACGGCAGAGGGCTTTCTTTTGTTCTTCCTTCCCTTCCTCCCTTCTTTCTAGCGTCTCTGTTTCCTTCGACATGGACCTCAGTATATTTCACTTAGTGGATTATAATCCATTGTGGCTAGGGGTAGCTTCTAAAAGCTGCTTCTCAGGCTGGGGTTGTAGTTCAGGGGTAGGGCGCTTGCTTAGCATGTGCGAGATCCTAGGTTTGATCCCCAGCATGCTATTCATGCACACACACACACACACTTAAAATTTAAATTAAATAAACAAATAAAAAGAAAAGCTTGCTTTTCCATTCTTTCAATATGCCCCCTCGTTCTTTTAGTACTTTCTTGCTCTGTGCAAAAGAGGTATTCCAGGCTCATTTTATAGTTTCCTTGCCCTGGACCCTGGTACCAGTCATTTATTTCTCCAGGGAGTTCTTATTCCTTTTAATGGAGAATAGTATTAGGAAGCAAGATGTGAGAGCTGGGGATGCTTGTAGCTATTGGAGTATCACTGCTGCAGACCCTTACAGAGGACAGAGGTAGGGAAGAACCAAGTTCTCACACAGTTCACATCTATATTTCTGTGTCTAGATATGTATTTTTGAGAACTAGGAGTCAGACACAGTGGTTGCTTCCCTGAAATCCCAGCAATTCAAGAGGTTGAGGCAGGAGGCTCACAAATTGCCTGTGCAAGTTAGTGAGACCCTGTCTCCAAAAAGGGCCGAGGTTGTAGCTGAGCTGCAGAACACTCCTCGTTCAATCCCAGTACCAAAACAACAACAAAAACATGAGTTCATACCGACACTTCCACTTTTGTCATCCATGTTCTTTCTAGTTTTCTTCCTTTCAGTTTTGTAACTCCCCGTTAAAACAACACTGGGAAACCTGATTCCTATTATTCTTTGTGTGTGTGCGCGTGCGTGCTTGTGTGCTTGTGCATGCGTGCTTGGAGATTGAACCCAAGGGCACTTAACCACTGAGCCACATCCCCAGCCCTTTTTATTTTTTATTTTGAGACAGGGTATTGCTAAATTGCTTAGAGCCTTGCTGAGTTGCTGAGGCTGGCCTTGAACCTTGTGATCCTCCTGTCTTAGCCTCCCGAGCCCCTGGGATTACAGGCATGTGCCACCATGCCTGGCTGGTTCCTATTATTCTTTTGTAACTTTTTTGTTTGTTTGTTATAGATGGACACAATATCTTTATTTTGTTTATTTATTTTTATATGGTGCTGAGGATTGAACCCAGCGCCTCACAAGTGCAAGGCAAGCACTCTGGCACTGAGCCACAACCCTAGCCCGTGGTTCCTATTATTCTTCATCTATTTACTTACATGATCAGTCCCCCTTTATGAACCCACCACCCATCCCCTCTGCAGTCTTCCCCATACCAATTTCTTCTTGCCCTTCATAGGTCCTCATACCCCACACTTTCCTCCCACCAGTACATGACTCAACAAGAACCCCCCACCCCAGCCCCTGATAGCAGGCATCCTTCCCTCACCCTCCTTGCTTCCTGTCTCACTATTGGCTTTAAGGTTAAATCATTCAGAAAGAAAAAAGGACATGGTTTTCTTTTCATTTTTATTTTTTCAATTTTTGCAAGATTAATATGTATTTTGCAACAAAAAACAAAACAGTCAGTACAGAAATTTAAAAAATAAGTAGGCTTCCTTAGTCTCATTTTGCAGAAATCACTATGGTGAGTGTACTGCCAGGGTGAAGTTGAGATTTTTATCTGTACCTTAGAGCCCTTTTGTATCTTATTAATTTATTTCACAAAATGAATCATATAGTACATTTTGTTGCTAACATTTTTTTTTTTTTTGCTTGATACATCATGTTTGTCATTTTGTCTTAGTACAGATTCTATTTCATTGTTTTGCAAAGCACTGAGTTACATAAAAGCACTGTAACTGATTTAACCATTCACCTATTGGCTGACCCTTGGGCTATTTCAGGATTTTCCATTATGAATTCTATTCTATTGAAAAATTTGCTTCCATCATTTATTTTCTTTCTCTGGTATTTACTGAGGTTGTTGGTGGTGTACTCAGAGCAGAATCAGTTAGGGACACGAGAGAGATGTACTTGGAGCTGTTGGTAATCTTTTTCATGAGTTCTGGATTGAGGGAATTGGTTATGTTGGTCCAGCCTAGAACCTGGGCGGGGATATCTACCTGTAAGCCTGCCTTTGGAAGTCTTGGTCATGGAAAAAACATTCCTGAAGGGGAAATAAATGTAGGCTAGGGCAGCAGGAGTCCACCCTGGGGCCAAGAGCCATGCAGATCCTGGGAGACTCCACTGCCTCCACCTGTGGTGTGGCCTCAGAGAGGGGACTGCAGGATAACACCGTCTTCCCTGTCCGTTTAGGGTTCAGGAGGTGTGTGAAGGGTGCTTTTGGAGCATTGCTGTAAGAATGAAATGAGATAGACACGAAGGAGAGAGCCTGCTCCAGTTCTAGTCTGTACCACCTGAATCCCCACCCTCCTCAGGAGACCTCCCTCCTGGATGTCCACAGAGCTTCCCAAGACTTTCAGGGGTTTTTTTAGAGGCAAAAAACATTCACCTTCAAAGAAATTCTTTTGAGTGTTCTGAGGCAAATGAAGAGGGAGTTAGTTACAGTGGTGAATCAAGGTGCCCAAGGGACCGAACAGCCAGCTGAAGACTCAGGGTCTTCCCTGCCTGGGTGGTGACTGCCCACCAGAGAGGTGGGTGGCCCTTCCTTGTCTTCACCTGTACCCTGCTCTGTTCCCTCACCTACTGCCTGCTGGTTTTCTTTACCCTCTCTTCCAGTATAAACTTGGCTCAGTTAACCTTTGCCTTGGGGCTTAGTTTGGATTCACTCTTGAGAGATTCATAATTGCAAATGTGTTTGTGGCTCTTAATCCAGGGGAAGTTCCGCGGCCATGCTAGGATATGTGAGAGTGGGGCTTTCTCAGTGCAGCAGAACTGGTCTCGTGTGATGTCTGGAGACAGAATGATACCACATATCCTAACTGGCACCGCGTGCCTGTGCATTCAACACTCAACAGGTTGCCCTCGTTATTGTTATTATTCTGGACTTGCCTAGTCTGGATTAAAATCTGCCTCATTGAGAATGTGGAGAAGCTGGAACCTTTGTACATTACTGGCAGGAATGTCAAATGGTATAGTCACTGTGAAAATGGTGTAGCAATTCCTCAAAAAAACAAGTTACCACATGATCCATTCCTAAGTGTATGCCCAAGAGAACTGAACATATAGTCTACACAGAAACCAGGATGTTTGTAAAGCAGCCCCAAAGTGGAAACAACCCAAATGGCCACCCACTTATGAATGAATAAGTAAAATGTGGTATATCTCCTCAATGGAATATTATTTAGCATAAAAATAATATATGTGATAATGTGGGTGAACCTTGAAAACATGCCAAATGTTATTAATGTTATTCTGTTACTGAAACCAATATCTGAGATAATCAGCTCATTTGGAGGCAAGGTTTATTTTTGCTCAGGAGGTTTTGGTCCATAGTTGCTTGGCCCTATTGCTTTTGGGCTTGTGGCAAAGCAGTACATTGTGGTGGGAGCACATGGTAAAAGACATGGCTCATGCCACGGCAGCCAGGAAGCAGAGAGGGAGGAGGGGCTGGGTTCCTAATGTCCCCTTGAGGTCATGTCCCCATGACCTTACATCCTCCTCTCAGGCCCCACTTTCCAATGGTTCCACCACCTCTCAGTGGCACCACAGCCTGGAGACCAACCCTTTTAATAACAAATGGGCCTTTGGGGGACATTTCAGATCCAAACGACAGTAGCAATAAAAGGAAACAGTCCCAAAGTACCACGTGTTGTGATTTCAGGCATACGGGACGTCCAGCACAGGGAAGTCCTTAGAGGTGGGAGATTTGTGATTGTCTTGGGACGGGATGGGGGAGGAGGATGGGGAGTGAATGCCAATGGGACGGGTTTCTTTGGGGATGGTGGAAATGCTCTGGAATTAGTGGAAACCTTGAAGATTCATATCCCTGGGCACATAGGATGGCTGCTGAGTTGTACCCCTAAAAAAGAGAGAAAGTGTGATAATGTAAAAGACAAAGAAGGCTGAGAGTAGTTGCCACCTTCTCTTTAAAAAGAATGTTTTCTTTAATTTTTGTTTCCCATTCTCTTGCTTCCTAAGCACCAATATGCTTTTTTTTTTTAAACCAGGGATTAAACCCAGGTATGCTTAAACACTAAGCCACATCCCCAGCCCTATTTTATATTTTATCAGAAACGGTCTCATGGAGGCTGACTTTGAACTCGGGATCCTCCTCCTTGGGATCAACCTCCTGAGTTGCTGGGATTATAGGTGTGCGCCACCGCACCCGCCTTCAACACGCTTTTTACATATATTCAGAGTGCAGTCATCCCTTCCCCATCCCTCTCCTCTCTTCCCCTTTCATATTCACCCAACAACTGTTGTGGGAGGGTTTTTCTCCCCACCCTGCATTCCATTTCCTGCAATCCTTTCGTTTCCTATAACGGTGGCCCTTGGTGGCAGGGTGTGCGTGGGTAGGTCTCTGGATGAGTCCTGGTTGTTGAGTTCCTCCATGTCAGCCAGATTGATGATCTTCAGCAAGTGCCACCTGCAGGCCCCACTAGGAGAGGAGGCTTGGGAGGGAGGGATGGGGTTTTGAGCTGTCAGGCTCTCGAGTAGGTGCCTAGCTTTGGAGTTACCAGGTGGAGGGTAGGCCAGTGGCAGAGGAAGCAGGGGACAGAGATGGCCTCAGCTTGCTCCCCACTGGGCCTGAGGGCAAAGGTTGGCCTCCCTGGACAAGGCTGGTTTTGTTGCCTGGTTCCTCCTACGCCTTGTAAACTTGAAGAGGCCCTTGCAGGGTAAATGGTGCTATTTGACTTGCATGTTTGCTTGAGGGATTTGTGGGGCCTCCTAGTCCTCTGCATGATTTATCTCAGAGGAAATGAGGCAGCCCTGGGCCAGGGCCTGGGCCTGGGCCCCTCTCCCACTTGAGAGCAGCAGATAGGTGCTTTGTTCTGTGTGTGTATGTGCGAGGGGAGGGGCCTGTTCATCTGTTAGAATGCGCCATCTTGGATTCTTCCAGGCTTCCTCAGGCATGCCCAGGAGATCCTGGGTGGAGGGTGACAGGCCCTGGCTGGCGAAGCAAAGTGGAGGAGGATTTTGTATCATTCTTTCTTTACTAAAATGATGCATATTCTTTGGTTAGAAAAGAAAAAGAAAAAAAAAAAAACCTTCAAACAATAATAAAGGTACTTCCCGCACCTCAGTCTTACTCTAGAAATGACCAACCTCTACGTGAACCCCTTTGGAAATATCCTTGTGGACACTAGTTTTTTGTTTGTTTTTGTTGTTTGTTGTTTTTTCGTGTTTTAACACATATATAAAGTTTTATTTCCTGAAAATTGCCTTTAATTTTTTTTTTGTTTTAACCTTATAATGTATCATGGATTTTCTTAAATTTTTTGTGACATTGAACATCCAACAGGGCATTTCTGTTTCGTTGTCAGTAATGTCTGACATTACTGTTCTGCGTTGTGTATGGAGCATTTTGATTGTCAAGGCTTTTTCCTTATTACAAACAGTTTTTAAGAGGTCACATATACTTGTTTTTTTTTTTTTTTTTTTTTAATTGGGGATCAAATCGAGGTCTCTCACGTGTTAGACAACTGCTTTACCACTGAGCTACACCTTCAGCCCTTTTTATTTTTTGAGACAAGGTCTTGTTAAGTTGCCTAGGCTGGCTTCAACTCGCAATCCTCCTATCTTGATCTCCCACTCAGCTGGATTACAGGTCACACATACGTCTATCTTTATGCTCTTTAGTATTTATGTTTTCAATATGATTCTTAGTAATTCTAAAATTACTGGGTTCAAGGCAATGCACATTTTCCTTTTCATAGGTCCTGCTGATTTATTTGGGAAACTTAAAAGGTCTCAAGAGTTTGCTCTCTCTTCCTCCTTTCTCTACCTTTAAAATGTATTTTTTTTTTTTTTTTTTTTTTGCTGGGTGTGGTGGCCCACATCTGTAATCCCAGAGACTTGGAAGGCTAAGGCAAGAAGATTGCAAGTTTAAGGTCAGCTTCAGCCACTTGATGAGACCTTCAGAAAAATTAAGAAAATCCATGATACATTATGAGGTTAAAACAAAAAATTTTAAAGGCAACTTTCAGGAAAACACGAAAAAACACAAACAACAAAATAAAAATAGAATAAAAACAAAAAGGGCTGGGGGAGTAGTAACTCAGTGGTAGAAAGTCCCCAAGTTCAATCCTCAGTACTGCAAATAAATAAAAATAAAAGGTCTGGAGATGTAGCTCCATGGTAAAGCACCTAAAAGTTTGGCACCAAAATAAATAAATAGACAAACAAATAAGCTAAAGCCAGACAGGGTTGTGCATGCCTGTAATCCCATCAGCTCAGGAGGCTGAGGCAGGAGGATCACAAATTCAAAGCCAGCCTCAGCAACTTAGCAAGGCCCTAGGCAATTCAGTGAGACCCTGTCTCAAAAAATAAAAAAAGGGCTGGAGATGTAGCTCAATGGTAAGCACCCCCCCAGGTTCAATCCTTGTACCAAAAATAAAAAATAAATAGGCTAAAAAATAAAATGTTCTTTTCTCTTTCCTAATTAATTCACGAAAGTTGACTTTCCTTTTCAAGTATCCCAGGTGTTCTCTTCCATCATCTCTAGCTAGGGAGCTAGACATTTGACCGGAGCTGTGTGTGCATCTGTGCATGTGCATGCCTGTGTGTGGGCACGGGTGTGGAACTGTTTACTGAGAACATAAAGAAAAAAGATGAAAAGGAAAAACTGTAGACTAATTGGATTGTTTTTCACTTCTTCTGAGTCAACTGTGGCCACAATCTCCCATGTTTCTTCCGAGGCCGTGTAGGACAGCCCAGGCATGATTCTGAGCTCTGCTTGTAAGAGAAGTTGAGGAACGTTTGGGGGGAGGCAGTGTCTGTGAGCCTCCTTGAATGTCTGGCTGCTGTGCTGTGGGAGGGATGAGTCTCTGACTCCTGGGCGGCAGTGAGAGTCGGAGGTAGAGGGGCTCAGAGAGGTGGAATTCCCCTCTGAGTACGCAGGATGTCCTCATGCAGAGTTTACACCTGTGTGGCGCATTGAGGTTGGAGGTGATGGTGGTGGAAACAGGCCAGGGCCTGATGGCTCCCTGGAGGTCTCTTCTGACCCTAGGATCCCTCCACATTGCTAGGTTAACTATCAGAAAGGATTCCTGGTTCTGCTCTGGGATTTCCCTGACCTGCCTGTCTCACTAGGAATTTGTGGCACATCCTGGCTGCCCTGAATTGTCTCTGGATTGTCATGAGCTCCTCAAGGGGAGGGCATTTGGGGAACCATTTTCCTGCCCTGGTTAGAGACTCCATGGCCTACTCTGTCCTGGGAAAGTTGGCTCCTGCTGAGCTCAGAAGGAGGCCTCTGCTCTGCCTCCTGTCAAGGCCACCTTAAAAATTAGTTTCTTACTAAAGCTTGGTACAACTGTAGGAAGGCATCGGGCTGTCCACCCAAGACTGCCACCTGGTGGGACACTCCGACAATGGCAGCAGGTTCTTTGTTCTGCAGTAAACCAGACCCCCTCCCAGCCAGTGAGGGTCCTTACCTGGCTTAGGGGCTGTGTAGAGTGTAAAGCATCTGAAGTTGGTTTTTAGCCGGCATTTTTGAGGTATTGTTCACAAATAAGGGCAACCCCTTGTAGAGGCCGACCTTTTCAGACGTGAATGGGAGTTCTTGGTGATTGACAGATGTCTGGAGAGCTCTCCCTCCACCCTGAGTGACTTAGGTAGCCCCTGTTTTCTCAACTCTAGGTAGAGGGCACTGTCGGGTGAGGCCCTTGGTGTCCTCCAGATCACACTATCTGCACCAGGACAGATTCCGGGCACTTTGTCTGGTGCTTTGGGCCCAGTTCTCGTTGCTCAGGTGATTGATGGAAAAGGATAATGATATATCTTCATCTCACACCACACCCAGAAATATATTCCAAGTAGTTTAAAGATTTAAATGGGAAAAATAAAACTTGACTACCTTTTAGAAATAACACTGGAGAATCCCTTTATGACTTCAAGGTAGGAAGAATTTGTTAAACGACCAACACACAAAACTAATAGATCTTGGCATATTAAAATGTGTAACTGGGGCACAACAAAAGACCCTGCCAGCCAACTTAAGACATATATTGGAGACATTTGTATTACAGATAAATAGGAAAGGGTTAGTGCCTGGAATTTGAAAATAGCTCCAGAGACAGGAGAGGGAGAGAAAGGTCAAGAGAGGGAGGGAACGAAGCCAGGAGTCAAAGGATAGGAACATATAATTCATAGGAAAGATGCATAATCCATAAACATAAAGAAAGTTGCTCCAAGTCCAAGCTATGAGTTTTAAAATGAGAGCATGTTTTTGTTTATGAGATTGGCAGTACTTTAAAAAACCTCACCATTTGACAGTAGCCAAGAGTGGCAGGACAAACCAAGTGTCTATTGGGGAATGAATGGGTAAACAAAATGTGGTGTTTCAGGATGTACAGTGAAATATTTTTGAGGAAGAAGAAGGCGGTCCAACCCATATTCCAACGTGGGTGAGCCTTGAGGACATTACGCTGCATGAAATAAGCCAGCCGCAAAAAGACAAAATACTGTCTGATCCCACAGATGGGAGGCATCTGAAGTGGTCAGCTTCACAGAGAAAAAGTGGAGTGGTGGTTGTCTGGGGCTGGGAAGGGGGACCATGGAGTTGTTTAATGGGTACTGAGTTTCAGTTTTGCAAGATGGGAAAAGTCCTGGAGATTGGTTGCACAACAGAGTGAATGTACGTAAAACTGCTGAACTGCACGCTTAGAAATGCTTCACATGGGCAAGAGGGTCAGTTTTATGTTGTTGTGTTTTGCCACCAATAACATAAAAAGAAAAAAAATCTGAATGTACTGTACCTTGGCAAGGGTGTGCTGGTGTCAGTCACTCTCAGAGCTTCTCCCACAGCTGGTGGGGGTGTAAATTGGCATAGCCAGAGCAATTTGGTGCTGTCCAGTAAGTGTGGAAAATCCATATCCCAAGACTTAGCCACTCTGCTCCTAGAGAAAAGGAGATGTGTGTGCAACCCTGTTTTTTGGGGGTACTAGGCATTGAACTCAGGGGCACTTGACCACTGAGCCCCATCCCTAGCCCTATCTTGTATTAATTCAGAGACACGGTCTCACTGAGTTGCTTAGTGCCTCACTTTTGCTGAGGTTGGCTTTGAACTCAGAATCCTCCTGCCTCAGTCTCCTGAGCTACTGGGATTACAAGTGTTCGCCACTGTGCCCAGCCTAAGGACAGTATTATTAATATTAGCAAATATGTGGAGACAGTGTGACCATCTCTGGATCAGAAGGAGGAGTGTGACATATTCACACAATGAAGTGCTACTTGCATCTACTTGACTGAATCTCAAAATCAGCAGTGAATAAAAAGCACCTGGGGGGCTGGGGATATAGTTCAGTTGGTAGAGTGCTTGCCTCGCATGCACAAGGCCCTGGGTTCAATCCCCAGCACCAAAAAAAAAAAAAAAAAAAAAAAAAAAGAAAGAAAGAAATCATGCAAAAAAATCACCTCCAGTGGCATGAAACCACGGAGAGGCTCCTGCCTTGGTGGTAGTGTCGCATTGTGCACGAAGGTGGTCAGCAATAGGCTGGGGGAGGGAGCGAGTCCTTCTGGTGGGGATGGGATAAATGGGAAACTAGGCAAGAGAGGTGTGCTGGGAGCTTTAGCAACCTCTGTAATGGTCTACTTCTCTGTAAACAGTTTGGGGCGCAGTATGATATTAAGATTAAACAGTTGGGTATATAACATTTGTTACATTATTAGCTATCCTCTTCTCTATGTGTGGAAGATTTTTTTTTTTTTCTCTAAAGGAAGATGTTAGAGGACATCTAAGTGTGGGGCTCAGCACCTGGTTTTCCATCCGTGTCTTGGGGTGTATTCCTCTTTTGCCACAGGGAAACTTTTTAATAGAACAATGGAGGTCTTAACTGCTGAGGAACCTACTTGCCACTTTTTAAAAAAAATTTATTTTTTAGTTGTATTTGGACACAATACTTTATTTATTTCCTTTTTTGTAGTGCTGAGTCTTGAACCCAGGGCCTTGCATGTGCTAGGCAAGCGCTCTACCGCAGAGCCACAACCCCAGCCCCTCATCAGCCACTTTTTAAAATGAGTTTTGTATTTCGGCAACCTCGTAAGACTTCCTTTGAAGGGAAGAGTTCTACTTAAAAAATAAATAAAGACAAGCAATGCACAAGAATGAACCGGTGCCTGAACCGGACTTCGCCTCTGACCGGCTGCGGTCCTGGGGTCTGATCCTAGGTCTTAGGGGAGCGAGCTCCTTCCCTATCTCGGTGATTCTGATTTTTAAATCACATGCGCTTTTCTGTTTCGAGGTACTTGTGTTTTTGAGGCCGACTCTGCCTCTGAAGGAATATTCCATGCTCTCTGGTCCCGGTTCTCTGGGCTGCAAAGATCTTGTGATAACTCAGCCCACGCACAGTGAGCCAGGTGATCCCAGGCTGCTGAGCTGCAGGCACTAAGCAAGCCTTTCCGGTTCTCTCCTGTCATTTGAGAAATAAGGAAACTGAAACCCTCAAGTTGGTGACTCACCAAGGGCTCAGGTCCCCTGAGGATTTCAGCAGAAGTCGGCAGGCCCCCCTCACAGCTTTTTAACTCATCTCCCCCTGCTCTTGAATAGCATCCCGAGTGAACTTTAGCTTCTGTAATTCAGAGTAGGGTGCTTCAAAATTCTCCATGGCTTCCTGTTTCTTTCAGGCCATGATCCTCATTGTGGGCTCTTTTCCAAGGCTCTGTGAACTGGGTGGCTACAGCTATACTACCTATTCCTTTTTGCTGTTCTTAGCACACATTTGCTGGTTCTGCCCCAGGGCCTTTGTATCTACTCTCCCAGCTGCCAGGTGTGCTCTTGGCCGCTCTTCATTTTGTATCCAGACAGATGTCACCCTTTTAGAGAGGCATCCCTAGACCTTAGCCTTCCACTCTGCTGCTCAGTCTCTTCAGCCTGTTATCCTATTTTATTTTTATTTTATTTGATGTCCCTTCTCATGCTCTGAGGTCAATTGATTTGATCTGTGTGCCTGTATCCTCCTATTAGGATCAAAGGTCCATGGAGCACAGTCTCTTTCCACCCTGCCTGGTGTCACCAGCACTTAGAACAATACTAGACACTTTAGGTGTTGTTTTCAGGAGTCCCCAGCACCACCTCTGGATTCTGCAATGTGCTGGGAGAACTCACAAGGTCCAGTGTGTAATCGTGGTGGTAAAAATTCACAACCGTGGGACGTAAAGCCAAATCAGCAAAGGGAGGAAGAGCTACGTGGGGCAAAGTCCGGAGGCAGCCAGGTGCAGGTTTCCAAGAGTCCTCCCCAGGGCAGTCACACTGGACACACCCGACCCCTCCAGCACAGAGTCGTGACAGCCCACGTCCAATGGGGCTTCTGGGGCCATCTGCTGGACACCTAGTGCCTGGGCTTTTCACTGGGAGCTGGTCACCAGGATGCCCACTGCCTAGCATGTACCAAGATTCTAGACTCCCAGAGAAAGTAGCACAAGCCACACAGCTTGTGTAGTCTGGGCACCACGGGCCACTCTTATCACGTAGGGGACGATTTATATCAGCGTTGAGAGATGCTGCTGGTGTGGGTTCCCGGACGCACCCAGCAAGTAGTCAGCCTTGCTGTGAGCCTGTCCAAGGCGGAGCGTCTCCGGCTCTGCCACGTTAACTTTTCTCTGCATGACAATAAATATTTGAGAATGAGCAAATCTGGATGAATCAGCCCAGTGCGACTGCAGGGCACGTAGGACCAGACACCTCGGGGACTCCCGGAGGCCCGTCCCACGCCTTGTCACCAGGGAGGAGGTCTGTCCTGTCCACCCCGCCCCCCGCCTCTTGTGAGCATAACTCCCTGTGGCCAGGTACTGAAGCACAACGGGTCATCAGAGATCCTCAACAAGCTGTACGACACGGCCATGGACAAGCTGGAGGGGGTCAAGAAGGACTACGACGCCCTGCGGAAACGGTACAGCGAGAAGGTTGCCATCCACAACTCAGACCTGAGCCGCCTGGAGCAGCTGGGCGAGGAGAACCAGCGCCTGCTGAAGCAGACGGAAATGCTGACCCAGCAGAGGGACACGGCCATCCAGCTGCAGCACCAGTGCGCCCTGTCCCTGAGGAGGTAGGACCCCGGCAGAGGGCGGTAGGGAGGAGAGCGGCCTAAGAGCCAGATGCGTCTTCTCTGCCAGACTCCCAGCCGCAGCCGGGGGAAGGCGGCGCAGGCTGTAGTGCTTGTCAATCAACAGGTATTTCTGTCTGGGAAACTTTTTTTGACACTTAATGTGTCTCGGGAGTTGTATCTTCTTTCTCCCATCTGAGCAACCCATTGTGTTCTGAGCATTCTGTCTCTTAGGTCTCCCCACAACCCTCTCCTCCTGTCAGTTTTCAGGGCACCGTGTCTCCTACAATTTTCATTTTTTATTAAGGAATATCATCTTCAGAGATGTGATCCCCTCCCTCTGACGGTATTGCTTTAAGTGCACTCCTGTAGAACTCGAGCTCTCGGGAGCATTTCTTGAAAGGTGTTCTCTGGGTATAAATAGGTTGGGGAATTGCTGGATTGAGCCCAGATGGATTTCCTTGCTGCAGGACTTGCCAGAGCTTTGATTTGTCCCAGAGAGGACCAAGATGTAGAGGCCATCAGGGAACCCACATAGGTGGTTTGTGATGGAGCCCCTTGCAGGATTACTGTTCTCTAAGAACACATTTTGGGACATGCTACTCTAGAGCAGCAACTCTGACTCTCAGGTTGCCTGTCCGTGTGGAAGGTGCAACCTGGCCTAGGCGGACCGAGCTAACCTCGTGACCTTGGTCCCTTGCTCACAGTGCCAGGCCATACCATCCCTGTCTGTAAAATGAGGAGGTTGCAGCAAATCATCATTAAGGCTTTTCTGTGTCCTCTGTTGAGATTCTGACATTGTTTTTTTTTCAAAATAAAGTGGTTTGACGTAGAAGGAATACGCAGTTATTTCTAGTAGAGCAGGGGGTGCGTTGTCCTCAGTTCAACTTCTGGCATTTGTAAAAATTCCAGGCCCACAGCACTGGTGCTCTGTGACCATTCTCCCTTGGGGTGCAGAGAATGACCTCACCCCAAACTTCATGCTTGACTGTTCAGCACAGTGGAGCTGGCGGGAGGTAGAAGAGCAGCCAGACAGCTGACCGGGCAGGCGCCGCCCCTCCCACATCCCGCTGCCTTCCTCCCCCAGGTTCGAGGCCATTCACCATGAGCTGAACAAGGCCACGGCCCAGAACAAGGACCTGCAGTGGGAGATGGAGCTGCTCCAGTCAGAGCTGACGGAGCTGAGGACCACGCAGGTCAAAACCGCGAAGGAGTCCGAGAAGTACAAGGAGGAGCGGGATGCAGTGTACAGCGAGTATAAGCTCATCATGAGCGAGCGTGACCAGGTCATCTCTGAGCTGGACAAGCTGCAGACCGAGGTGGAGCTGGCCGAGTCCAAGCTCAAGAGCAGCACATCTGAGAAGAAGGCGGCCAGCGAGGAGATGGAGGCTCTGCGGCAGGTAGGCTATGCCTCAGCAAGAGGCGGGGCTGCACAGTGCTCCTGGGGCTGGCTGGACAGGCTTCTGAATGACAGCAGAGAGTTCTCACTGGAGGCCTAAGTGCTGGCAGGTCACTGCTGGGCTCAGGCTCAGTGTTCAGCTCTAGTGGGATACGGCAGGGTGGGTCCAATGGGAAGGGAGGGCCAACCACAGTCCTAGATATCCTGGGAGAAATCAGATGACACTCCAGGTGCTGTCACATCCAAAGCCACCCTTTAAGCTCAGATCAGTTTTGTGCTGAAAGTCTCAGACTTGCTCATTATGAAGCAAATCCCAAGTCCAAGTTCCTTTTTTTTTTTTTTTAAATGTAGTTGGATACAATCCTTTTGTTTATTTAGTTTTATGTGGTGCTGAGGATCGAACCCAGGGCCCCGCATGTGCTAGGTGAGTGTTCTACTGCTGAGCCACAACCCCAGCCTCCAAGTCCAAGTTCTTAGAACCATAGATCTGTTGGCCTCATGGGTCAGAGGAACATCCTTTGGGCACTTCTTCTTCTTTTTTTAGTTCTGGATGGACCTTTATTTTATTCCTTTATTTGTATACAGTGTTGAGAATCAAACCCAGGGCCTCACACATGCAAAGTACGTGCTCTCCAACTGAGCCACAGCCCAGCCCTCCTCTGGGCACTTCTGACCAACACTGCTCTTCACAAGGTTGCCCCAGGCCCCTGCTGAGATGTGCTAATAGGCTGAGCCTGGCCCCCTTCTAAAGCCCCCTGGGGGTGGTTCCTCTGGGGTTGGGGGACTGGAGTGTTCAGTGGCACTGAGACTAGGTCACTCAACTCATCTCTGAGTGATATCTATGGATTCTTCACAATCTTCCTACCGGGCCACCTCTATCCCCACTGACACCTTAGCACTGACGCTTCTCCCCTGAGCACCCCTACTCTGCTGGGGTGAGGACAGCATGGGAGATTCTCTTTGCATTGTGTGGGTCAGTGTGGCTCGGAGTGATCTGGCCTGGTTATAACAGATCGTGCCCTGCCACTGCCCCCTGGTCTTCATTACTGTCCTGTTTAGGACCAGGGTGAATGCTGTGACACTGTTTTACGAATGGGCCAAATAACAGCAGTTTCATACAAGGGGACTGAGACCTGTGCAGACCATTAAGGTGAGAGCCAATGTGAAGAGGAGTATTTTCTTGTATTTATTATTTATTGATTTTTGTGCTGGGGATGGAAGCCAGGGCCTTGTGCATGCTAGGCCAGCGCTCTACCACGGAGCCACACTCTCAGCCCCTACTTTGATGAAATTTTTGTAAAGAACATTATGAGAAGGAATTTATTATTATTATTAATACACCAGAGCTCAGTAAGTGTCCAAGGTGAGGGCTCCTTTTCACATCCTTGTGTCTGAGCACTTAATCTTGAGTGAAATGTTGATATCAGATTAGAAAAAGAAAATGGAGCAGAAGAAAACTCTGAAAAGACCTAGTCAGTCACCAGACTAGAAGGTCACAGAAGGTTGTTTATACACAACCTGTGATAGGACACAGAGCCCACGTGGATGGGTTTTTGAGATCATAGGAGTGACCTGTGAAGGCCGTGGACATGTAGGAACATGGGGAAGTAGAGCACCCAACCCCCCTCCCCCAGCACTCAGGTGTGCCCTTCAGCCCAGCGCCTGCCCTGCACAGGGGGTGTTGGCTGGGCCTCAAGCCTGCCTGTCAGCTGAGACAGGAACCCTTTCCAGGCATTGTTCCGAGTCAGCGGGCAGGAGGTGACCAGAACCCCCTCCCCCACCCCGAGGCTTCCAGAGCTGAAAACCCCAGCGCCCTCTCCCGCTGCTGCTGTGGTTCCATGTATAGTACTGCTCCCTGCCACCCAGGGGAGGCCAGGTCTGTGGCCCTGGCCATCCCAGCTTGGGGTCAGACCCCACCCTCCTCAGGAGCCCAGCTGGTCTAGCTCTCGTGTTGCAGGAGGTCTTGATTCTGCCCAGCCAGGGAGTGGTGCTTTCTGGAGCTTTTCTCCACTCTGTCCCCCTCTCTCTGTGCCTCCCTCTTCGTTGTTCATGACCTGAGAGGCCTCTGTTCTGTCCAGTGCCCAGGGCGGGTATATCCTCAGGGGCTACTGTCATTACAAGGTCGCTCTCCCTGCCATCAGCTGGCCTGGTCTAGTGAAGGCCATTGCTTTTAGGAGGATGGAGGAAGAAGTTCCCCCAGGTTCTAATTACCCCCAAGCCCCACTATTAGAACATTGCCACATAGAAGGCCAGCACAGCCACTCTGGCTCACAGTGGCTTTTCTGTCCCTGTAGCCCTCCTAATGCAGTTGCATATCCACCCACAAGTCCAGTTTGAGGAGCTGAGTTTGGCTGTGGAGGCTGAGCAGTGTGATGAGTTTCAGACTCTTGGGCAGAGGGCTCTGACAGCAGGGGCTGCCAGAATAGAAGCCAGCTGCCCCACCTGGGAGCCGTCTGTTGAAAGCCACCACACCTGCATCCCATCTTCTCTCTGGGACCTTGGAGTGGGCTCTGCCATCTCTTCTCCAAGTGCACCGAAGCCAGGCAGGAAGAAGTCATAGGCAGTGTGTATGAGGACTGAGGTCTGATGTGGGGGGCACAGAGTGGACTGAAAGTCCACTCTCCACTGTGGTGGGACCTGGGGCAGGTCATCACCAGGATCCTGGGCTTCGTCATTAGCACCATCAAGGAATCGGGCAAAGATTACTCCAGTCTCGTCCTCCAAATTCCTCTGTCCTTTTAAAGATATCTCATTATTCCCCACCCCCACTCTAAAACTCTTAAGGAAACTGGGGGGAATTTGTTTTGGAGAAAAACAGTGCCAAGGAGCCCATGGAGAGGAGTGTGTGGGGGGGAGAGGGCAGGAGCACGCTCCATTCCCCAGCGTGGGCTTTTCTGTGTGTTTCCACCTCTGTCTCTGGGTTGAGATTATCATCCAGCGCAAAATGGAAAAGCCTTTCAGAAAACCAAATATTAACATGTTTCATATTTAAAACCACGCATGCGTATATTACCCAACATTCAACACAATGTAGATTTTTTAAAAAATGTGATCATTAAATGTATTATTTATTATAACAAATTATTGATAGAATTAGTACAAATAGTCTTTAATTTTTTCAAGGTTATTTTTATGCTCGATGCAGCATAAAAATAGGGGAAAACCGAAACTAAAATAATTAGCATCGATCTTGGGCAACAGGAGTTTGGAGCAAAGCATGCCACCGTGTCACTCTTGGGTTACAAAACACTTTTTGTCCAAATTTCCCCCTGGTTCCTGCTGACTGTACTTGAGCAACGAAGGTTAGTTATGAGCCTATTCTAGGCTTATGACCGGTTTCCATGGTCTCCTTCCCCACTGAGCCTCCTGGTGAGAACTAACCTTAGCAACTTAGACCCTGTCTCAAAATAAAATGAAAAAGTAGAGATGTAGTTGTGGTAGAATGCCTCTGGGTTCCATCCCAAGTACTGCAAAAAGACAAAAGAAAACCCAAAAACTTTGACGCATAGTATTCACAAGCAAAAATTCTGGAGTATTTTCATTTTTTATAAAAACTCAGTGTGCGCATTATAGACACTAGTACTGCAGACATGGGGGGCAGGTGGGAGGAGAAGTTATGACCAACCCTTGGCCCCTTCACTGCCTCACATCATCACCTTTTGTCCCCAAAGCTCCCTTTTTCTAAGTTTATTTTTTAATTGGTACATCATAGTTAGACATAAAAGCGGAATTCATTGTGACATTCACACATGGCACACTTTTGAAATCTTGATGGCTCTTCAGTGCTTTGCAGTGGCCTGTTAGATATAAACCACGGAAGTGGCAGGACGAGCTCTGGCAAAGCACTCATGGAGACATTCCACCCAGGCTGACGAGGCCATAGCTGGGTAGGGCCTAGGGTTCAGGTGCAGGCTGGTGTGGGACTGTGAGAGTCTGGGTTGACCCTCGCCTAGTGCCACTTGTGGTCTGACCATGTCTGTCAGTGTGCCGTGTAGAGGTCCCGTGTAGGAGGGGGTGTGTTGGACTTAGTGTTCCCTCCATGCAGCTCTCTAGAGGAGCAGCCCCACCCCCCTGCACTGTGAGGAGGGGGCTTCCACTCCAGGAGTCTCAGCAGCACTGCCCCCCCATACCTGTCTCTTGCCCCCAGATCAAAGACACGGTGACAATGGATGCTGGGAGGGCCAACAAGGAGGTGGAGATCCTTCGAAAGCAGTGCAAGGCTCTGTGCCAGGAGCTGAAGGAAGCCCTGCAGGAGGCCGATGTGGCCAAGTGCCGCCGGGACTGGGCCTTCCAGGAGCGGGACAAGATTGTGGCGGAGCGCGACAGCATCCGGTATGGGTACCTTGGGCCAGGCGTGAGCTTACGTTTCCCCAGGTCACTCTAAGGTCTGTTGGGAGGGTCAGAATTGGACACTGTATGTCCAAGTAGGGTGGCCGGGACCTGGGCTCCTCCCTCTCACCCCTGGCTGACATTCAGACCTCACGTCTTGGCTTTGGAGTTTTGCATTGTGTCTCTCCTTGTTTAACTTCACCCCGGACATCCTGAGTGTGTGCTGTGTCCAGGTGAGACCCCTGAGAAGTGTTCCCCGGCACAGGGCCGGCCACTTTGAGGGCTTCTCATGACAGTAGCACATTGGGAAATGCATTCTTTCAGCATATTTACTAGGTGCCAACTGTGTGCAGGATTGTAGATCCCTTGAGCATAAAGACCTTGAGAGAGGCTCCCAGGTGCATATGATGTTCATGACATGTTGAGCAGCTTGGATGGGGGGCAGCGGGGGATGCATGGATGTGATGTCTGGGGCCTCAGCCAGGGCTGTCCTCGGGCACACGGGGCACTTGGGGTATGAGGAGCTCTCTTGAGAAAGTATGGCATCCAGGCTAGAACTTGGAGCTTGAATGGGGCTTCTCCAGGTGATGAGGAGGTCGGCATTGGGAAGAGAGGTCATTGGGGGGTTTCTGGAAGATCCCCTGAGGCTGTTTGGGTGGAGACCTATGGCCCTGGGGGCTGGTCAGAGGCCCCACCAGTGGAGAGGAGCGAGGTGCTCTCCGGGGCATGGAGGGAGTACTGAGGCTTAGTGGGGCTTCCTTCCTGTCTGCTCCTTTTCTGACCTGAGCTGCATGTTTCTCCAGCGTACAGTTCTGAACTGGGCTCTGATCAAAACAGGGAAGGTTTGACTCTGTGGAGAGGTGGGGACCAGCCCCCCCTGGACACATCCAGTTCTGGAGATGGCAAAGAGCACAGCCATCTTCTGCTCCCTGATGGGTCATGTGTCCCCACCTCCCTGGATGGCTGACACGGGCTGTGGTCCCCTTTTGCAGAGTCCCACTGAGCTCACACGTTGCACCTAGGCAAAGCTCAGGGTGGCCGAGATGTGTGGGGATCAGGTTCTGTCTGAGTGGGCTCCCAGCCTAGGTGCAGGGTTGGGGTGTGTCTAGAAAGCCCTGCGTGCAGGTGGCTAAGGGAATGAGGTGAGTGCTGAAGATGGAGCCTTCCAGGTATCTGGGGTGCATCACTACAGAGGAGAGCCACTCCCTTCTCCCAAGCCTGAGTTAGAATAAGTGAGCCCGTGCAGACGGTGGTTCTTAACCTCAGGCTTACCAAGAGTGGAGCAGAAGGAGTAGAGGTCACTGGGAACCTGGTGACTGTGGGGTTTCCAAGCACTCCTTCTGGGGGTGAGGCATGTGCCTGCAGGTGTTTGGGAAGGGGCCTACCGAGCTGTTTGCTGCTGACATAAGCCCTTCCTCCGTCCCCCTGCCCCTCGAGGTCACCTTGCTCTCTGCCTTCCCTGCCAGGACACTGTGTGACAACCTGCGGCGGGAGCGGGACCGGGCAGTGAGTGAGCTGGCTGAGGCCCTGCGCAGCCTGGATGACACTCGGAAACAGAAGAACGACGTCAGCCGGGAGCTTAAGGAGCTCAAGTAGGCTTGGGTGGGCATGTACTGTGACCATGACATCCCTGCTCCCTGCAGAGCACTGAACCCAGAACACACTGGGCTTGTCCCTGTGTGCAGGCTTTGCATCCGTCCCTTCACCTTGCCTCACTTTGTCATTCTGTGAAATGGGTGTCAGTTCCGTCCCCCTGTTAGCAGGAAGACAGCAGCAGCCTGTGATAAGCCGGTGGGGGTGGAACGGGCTGTTCTGCTTGTGTTCTATGGATGCCATTTCTAAGACTATGTGGGGTGTCAGGCACTCTCTCCTTGGTCACAATACCCTCCCAGAGCGTCATCTAAACACTTGGGACCACTAGCAGAGGACTGACAATACCAAGTTCAGAGTTTAAAAATGAGTCCAGTAACCACGATGCGATCTAGAACCAGACTCTTGTCTGGTGTGCCGTCGTGGAGACAGATGGAACAGTGTGCCGAGCTCTCGGTGCACAGCGTTGGCTGCACTGGCCTGGAAAGAGGACTGGAGGCTGAGAAGCCTTCTAGAACTTGCCAGGGGGAGCCCAGCCGAGCCATCCATGCAGATCTGGGAGCCTGCTGGACACAAGAGCAGTTCACACAGATGCCAGGAGCCCAGTGGGTATCGTGGATAAATTGGAAAGGTAGCCTGGGCCCAGATTTTAGAAAGAAGGGCATCACATGTGAGTCATTGGGGGGTTGATGGGTTTCTGAGTCTTTTTTTTTCCCATTCTCTTTGTTAGATTTTCTTAAGAGCTAAAGTTTAAATTTTTGATGGACTAATTTATTTATTTTAAAAAATACTCATAATGATTTATGTCTAAGAACCCCTCACATAGTCCTAGAACTTAAAGATATTCTATTGTTTTTCTTCTAAAAGTTTTATAGTTTCATGTTATGCATTTGAATTTGTGATGTGTTTTGAGTTTGTGTGGAGGGAAGGGCTTTAGTTGAGGTTCCTCATTTTCCATGGTGTCCTGCTGTCCAGCATCATTGACCCAGGACTGTCTTTTTTTTTTTCTTTTTTAAACCTTAATTTGCTTTTTTGTGGTGCTGAAGATCAAACCCAGTTTCTCACATCTGCTAGGCAAGTGCTCTACCACTGAGTCACACCCCCTGTCCCCGGGATTGTCCTCTTCTTGATTACATCTGTACCTTGGTATTTGTGTGGTGCCATTTCCAGGTCCCTTGTTCTGTTCCATTGATCTGTGTGTCCGTCTCTCTGCGGTGTCACATAGTCTTCATAGTAGTTGGTTTTCAGTAAGTCTTAAGACCAGGTGGGGCAACTCCTCCCCCTTGATTGTCCCATTTTCAAAATGGTCAGCTGTTCTCATTCCTTTTCGTGTACATTTGGGAATAATTTTGTCTGTATCTAAAAAAGTCTCAATGGCATTTTGACCTGAACTGTTTTAAGCCTCTCGATAAATTTGGGGAGAATATGTCTTTTTAAAAAATCCCCTGTGAAAGCCCTTTGATAACCCAGGAAGCCTTGGCTGGCCCTCCAGGCGTGGCGGAAGCTGGTCTAGATAGAGGGCAAGAAAGGAGCCCCGAAGGGCTTTCGTGAATGGCAACCTTGGTGTGGAGTTGTGATGCCAGGGGATGTTTTTGCTTTCCAAAGGGACATTGCCATAGCTCTCTCTGTTCACAGGGAGCAGATGGAATCCCAGTTGGAGAAGGAGGCCCGGTTCCGGCAGTTGATGGCCCACAGCTCCCACGACTCGGCCATCGATACAGATTCCATGGAGTGGGAAACAGAAGTCGTCGAGTTTGAAAGGGAGACGGTGAGCTGCCTTGGATGGCTTTTCTCCCCGTGCTTGACATGAAGACAAGGGATGGCCCTCTGGCAGTGTCTCTGTTTCACTGCTACCATCTCAGAGAACCAGCTTTTTAAAAAATTTTAATTTATTTTTGTCTAGTTGTCAATGGACAAAATATCTTCGTTTATTTTTATGTGGTGCTGAGGGTCCAACCCAGTGCCTCACACATGCTAGGCAAGTGCTCTACCACTGAGCCCCAGCCCCAGCCTAAGGACCTGCTTTTTCCCCTGGGGTGGGAGTCCATCCTTTCTTGCAGCGGTCCAAGATGGGCTGTAGCAGTCGGTGTCCCGTGCCTCACAGTGGTGCTGCGTCGCACAGCAGAGGGAGGAGTGGAGCGCAGGGGAGGTGCTGGCAGGGATGTGTGTCTGCAGGGGCCAGAGCAGGCAGGTTGCAGCTCCCCCCAGCCTTCCATTCTGGGGACTGAGTGAGTGTGGCTTGGGGGCTTAGGAGCCAAATGTTTCTGCTCACTGCTTGGTAAAGTGTGCTGCTGCTGTCCCGACAGGAGGAGGTTGACTTGAAGGCACTTGGGTTTGACATGGCAGAAGGTGTGAATGAGCCTTGTTTCCCAGGGGACTGTGGCATATTTGTCACGAAAGTGGACAAAGGAAGCATTGCTGATGGCCGCTTAAGGTAAGAGTTAAGGATGTCTGGGTCCAATGCAGAGGACTCGGAGAGTCAGGTAGTGCTGGGATGAATGGATCCCAGCATCTGGGGATTCAGAGTCTCTCTGAGGCCTCAGGCTCAACTGCTAAGATTGGTTTAAGAGGAGACACTGTGTCTCTCAGTTGCCTCTGAATCTGGTTTTTCTCTAGTTACCAAGGGTTGTCTTTTACTTCTCTGGGTGGCAGAGGGCTCAGGTGGGATGCGTTGAAGCTGAGGACTTGTGCCACGTTCTCATTCCATGAGTTGTATTTACTAAGTACTGGTTTAAGCACTTTATATAAATGAGTTGATTAATCTTTGCAGTCCTATGAAGTCGGTGCAATTGTTGGTCCTATTTTATAGATGAGGACACTTGACACACAGAACAGCTAGGTCCCCTAGCTAGTAAGTGGCAGAGCCAGGATTTGAGCTCAGGTTGTCTAGCTCCAGCCTCTGTAAACTTAACCACTGTATGCTCCGGGGAGAGGAGCTCTTTCTGAATGTGAACGCAGGGCAACTGCTTTTTTTTTGGCATTTGACCCCTGAATGGGAGTGGTGGGGTGACCCAAAGGGCCCAGGATCCTTGTGATTGCCAGTCGGGCTGTGTCTCTCCTCAGGGTCAACGACTGGCTGCTGAGAATCAACGATGTGGACCTCATCAACAAGGACAAGAAGCAGGCCATCAAGGCCCTCCTCAATGGAGAGGGGGCCATCAACATGGTCGTGCGGCGGAGGAAGTCCCTGGGTGGGAAGGTGGTCACACCCCTGCACATAAACCTCAGTGGACAGAAAGGTAGGGAGCCTGCAGAGGTGGCAGGTGTCCTTTCTGGCTGGCAGGGCTTGCGTGTTTGCAGAAGCACATCATTCTCAGGCATGAGTTGTTGATGCCATTTAAATGCAGCCTGTGTGCTTTCCTGGCAGGGGGTTGTCTGGGTCTCGAGTGTCTGATTCACCAGACTGGGTATGACTGAGCCCCCTTATGGGTGTGACCAGGTGGGGGTACTGGGCTGGACAGTGTGCAGTCTGCTGACCTCCCCTTTTATAAGTTTCATTAACCAAGATGGGGTGGGGCCAGGTGCTATGGCACACACCTGTAATCCCAGCAGCTTGGGAGGCTGAGGCAGGAGGATCACAAGTTCAAAGCCAGCCTCAGGCACTCAGCAACTCTGTGAGACCCTGTCTCAAACTAAAATACAAAGTAGGGCTGGGGATGTGGCTCAGTGATTGAGTGCCCCTGGGTTCAATCCCCCGTACCTCAAAAAAAAAAAAAAAAAATGGGGTGGGGCAGCCAGAACAGGGTTGCCCACTACCATCCTGTGGCTTGCAGACAGCGGCATCAGTCTGGAGAGTGGAGTGTATGCTGCTGCTGTGGTACCTGGAAGCCCTGCTGCCAAAGAAGGGTCCCTCGCCGTGGGAGACAGGATTGTGGCGGTGAGTTTCAAGGATGGAGCCAGGCTGTCTGCTGCTCCGAGATGGCTGGGTTACGTATGAGACATTTGAGCAAGAAGTCACGAGCAGAGTTTTCATACATCCCTTGTTCTTGGGCATTGCACCATGTTAACATTCAAAAAGTAATTATTCTCCCCAATGGTGTCAAAATACTACTGCAGTAAACACTAGAAAATTATGAAATACAGAAAATGTCTAGGAAGGAAATAACAAACATTTGTATTGCTACCACTTAGAAAAAATATTTGCTTTATTCCCCCTTCTTGCTGTGGTACTGGAGATTGAACCCAGGGGCACTTAACCACTGAGCTATATCCCTACCCTTTTTTATTTTTTATTTTCAAAATAAGTTGAACATGCTGGCCTTGAACTTGCAATCCTCCTGCCTCAACATCTCCTTCTCAGAAGGGGTTATAGTTCATTCACCATTCCAAGACTTTTGGACTTTGAAATAGTTCCAAGTTACTAAGAGAATACAGGGAAGTCTGACCTGCCCCTCACCCGGCTCCCCCTCCATCAAAGCCAGCAAGCTGACTGTGGTGCAGCAGGTGTGCATGGTTTGTGGTTTTCTGATACATCCTTTTGTGTAACCACTGCCACAGTCAGATGTGGACCAGGGGCTACCACCACAGAGGCCTCCCTCCTGTCACCCCTTTACAGTCAGGCCCCCCTCTGCCCCAGTATCCCTTTCTTCTGGCCCCTGATTTGTTCTTCGTTATAATTTTGTCATTTTGAGAACGTCGTCTAAATGGAACCTTATAGTGGGTGACTTTGGGGTGGCTTTTTTTCACTCAGCATCAAGCCTGTGAGGACCATCGGGGGTTGCATATGTCAACAGTTTGTTCCTTGTCATTGCTGAGTAATGACATTGTTCCACAGTTTAGCCATCTACTGTCACACGTGTACTTTGAGGAAAGGTTTGAATGTATCTGAGGGATGTGGACAGACTCGAGACGGATCTCGGGCTGTTGATCTCCTCTCAACAGTGGCAGTGCCTCATTGCCTGTGGTGTTTTCTGGCTTACACGACCTTGCATGGCCTTGGTCTCAACATGCATGTTTGTCAGCTATTTCATACACGAAGGATGAAGCTGGGATATTCCACGCTGCTGATCTGGGCATCCCAGGGTTGGATGTTTCCTTGGGGTCTCTGGTGTTCTGGTCCCAGGAGGAAGGCTCCTTCTTCCGGAATGCTGTGAAGGCTTGGGTTTCATTTGCTCAGAAGCCCCTTACTGACTCTGGGCCTCACTGGGGAGGGGCTTTCACTCCTTCACCCACTCCTGACTTTGGTACCTTGAACAACCAGGCCTGCTGTCCTCCATGGGTGGTATGTGGCTGAGCCTCTGTCCTGGCAGCCCTGAGAAGAGGGCTGAGGCTTCCCTGCCAGTGGATCTGAACAGCTCTCTGTTTGGCCCTAGATCAATGGCATCGCACTGGACAACAAGTCCCTGAATGAATGTGAATCTCTGTTGCGCAGTTGCCAGGACTCCTTGACCCTCTCCCTCCTGAAGGTAAGGACCCTGCAGCCAGCTCTGCTCTCACCACTGAGGCGGTGGCCAGAGCCTCAGCTCCAACTCCAGCATACTGCTCAGCATCGTGGGGATCCTTGAAAAAAAGGCACCAATGTACAAAATGCAGAGTGTGCATAAGGCCTGGCTGGGTCCTGGCTGTATCCTGGTTGAAAAACAACAACAACAAAAAACAGCTGAAAAGACCGTTTTGGGGACAGTGGGTACAGTTGAATCTGGACTGGATAATTGGATGACAATAGAGAATTATTACTTAGGTCTGATGATGACATTGGAGTTATATATGGGGATGAGTTTATTTGAGGAGGTACAAGCTAAAGTTGTTAGTGAAATGTTAAGCTACAGCTTAACTTTTCCAGTGATCTGCAATATCACTATAGATAGACATTCAAGACAGCTTGGTAAAATCTTATGGAGTCCAGTTGGTGGGTATTCATTATACTTTCCTGTCAATTTTTCTACTTAGCTGAAAAGATAAATCTTAGAAAGTTAGAAAAAAATAGGCCCATCCATTTCATTAAGAGTAGTTTTCTAAACTACTCAGTTATTATCAAGTTAATAGGCTCTTTGGGCAGCTGTTTGAGGTTGGTGCAATCTCATGTATTCCCTGAACCAAGCCCCACCACCTCCCTACCCTCCACCCCAGGCTGTCCCTGTTATTGGCATCTGTGTTAGTTGGTACTCTTGTTCCCATTGAGGGGCCAGTGTTGATGCATTAGTGAACTTAAGTGCACAGTTTACCCGAGGATTCATTTTTCCCCCACCTTGGTGTGATATGGGAGATTGAGCCCTGGTCATTGTACATGCTAGACAAACGCTCTGCTGCTGAGCTCCCTCCCAGCCTGAGGGTTCACTCTGATGCCGTATATCCTGTGGCTTTTGACAAACGTATCCTTATGTGTATGCACCATGACAGTGTCATGTAGGATAGCTTCATGGCCCTGCAAATTCCTGTGCTCTGCCCAGTCATCTCTCCCTTCTCAGGCCTCTGACAACCACTGATCCTTGCGCTGCCTGCAGACTCTTGCCCTTCCCAGAAGGTCATGTGGTTGGAGTCATGCCGCAGTCAGCCTTTCCCCATGGCCTTCTCCACTTAGTAACGTGCGTTAGGTTCCTTCGTGTCTTTCCGTGGCTTGACAGCTCATGTCCTTTTAGTGCTGATCAATATACCATCACCTGCATTTTCTGTGAGAGATTTTTAGTGTTTAGACAGTGTATAGAACATTGTGCAACTGATCAAAGAAAGTGCTCAAAGTCAGAGAACTTTATAGTTCTGTGCATTCAAAGTGACGGAGGCCGCGAGGAGACTTCACCATCAGGGGCCGGGTGCATGCATGTGCGTTCGCCTGCATGTGCCTGTGGGTCCCTTTTGGGTGGGGGGGTGGCCCATCCTGCTCTGCTGTGGGGACGATTACCAGTGGCAACTCCAGGCCCTGCTGCCTCTTTTTCTCACCCCTCTGCAACCCTGCTTAGGTGTTCCCTCAGAGCTCCTCGTGGAGCGGCCAGAACATCTTTGAAAACATCAAGGACTCTGATAAGATGCTGAGTCTTCGGAGCCATGGCCTGGAGGCCCAGGCTCATCACAAGCGGAACTTGATGCAGCACCACAGCTCCACGCAGACGGAGCTCTTCTGCGCTGGGCTGGAAGACAGGAAGGAGCCGGGGCCCCCCGGAGGCAGCACCTCTTTTCTACACAAACCGTTCCCTGGGGGCCCCTTTCCAGTCTCCCCCCAGACCTGTCCCAGCACCTCCGAGCGCAGCTTGAGCTCCTTCCACTCCGATGCCTCTGGGGAACGTGGCTACGGGCTGGTGGACATGCGGAGCAGGCGGCCCCTGCTGCCCTTTGAGGCTGAGGTGGGCCCCTGTGGGGTAGTGGAGGCCCCTCTGGACAAGGTGGATGCTGAGGGCTCCAACAGCGGTGGGACCTGGCCCAAGGCCGTGCTCGGCTCCACAGCAGGGCCGGAGAAGCTCTCCGTTTACAAGAAGCCAAAGCAAAGAAAGTCTATCTTTGACCCAAACACTTTTAAACGTCCCCAGACGCCCCCCAAAATAGACTATTTGCTCCCAGGCCCTGGGCCTATTCACTCCCCCCAGCCCTCCAAGAGGATGGGGCCTCTGACACCCCCAAAGCCCCCCAGGAGAAGCGACTCCATCAAGTTCCAGCACAGACTGGAAACCAGTTCTGAGTCAGAGGCCACACTGGTGGGCAGCTCTCCATCTACCAGCCCACCAGGTGCCCCGCCCCCGGACGCCGACCTCGGAGAACCCATGCATGCATCACCCCCTCGCAAGGCCAGGGTCCGCATCGCCTCCAGCTACTACCCCGAAGGGGATGGGGACTCCTCCTACCTGCCAGCCAAGAAGTCCTGTGACGAGGACCTCACTTCCCAGAAGGCAGATGAGCTGGGGCAGAAGCGCCGCCGGCCAAAGTCTGCGCCTAGTTTTCGGCCCAAGCTTGCTCCGGTAGTGATTCCTGCTCAATTCCTGGAGGTAGAGCTCAGCCCTAGGTGGGGGGAGTTGGCCATGGGAATCCTGCAGAGTGGCCCTGCACTGGCGTCCCCACTTGTGCTTGACTGGCTTTTTCACTGTTAACTAGTGTGCATGTGGGGGAGTGGGCTGGGGTGGAGGGAAGCACAGAGGACATAGCGTTTGATATGCTTTTTCAATAAGAAGCCTTTGAACTTGTACCACAAAGTCAAGTGACACAGACTTGCACTTGAAGGGTTTGAAGACATGAGCGACATGTGTGAGACTATTTACAGGCAGCAGGGTGGTCTGATCATGTGTGCTGTAGTTGTTTCTAGAAGGGAGCGATTGCCGGGAGCCAAGACCCTCTGAGGCACCAGTGTATATGCTGAGGCATGCAGTTGTGAGCCGGGTGCGTGCCCACCTGCTCACCTTCCACCCCCAGAGGCTGTTTCTTGGAAAGGGTAGAGTCTTCCTTTGCAGTTGTCTTCAGAAGGGCTTGTGAAGGAAGCTGTGTGAGGCAACGTGAGTGGGCGGTGACTTCTGCCCTACTGCTCACGTCCTATGCTGGAGTAGAAGGAGCTCGTGCATGAGGGACAGAAGTTGACTTGCACATAGACCCACTATCTCCAGAAAATACTCCTCGTCTTTGATTCTACAGGAGCAGAAGTGCATCCCAGCTAGTGGAGAGCTCTCCCCCGAGGTGCAGGAGTGGTCCCCTTACTCACCAGGGCATTCCAGCCGGCATGGGAACCCCCCGCTCTACCCCAACAGGCCATCCGTGGGTGAGTGGGCTGGACAGGTGCTGGGAGAAGGGTCAGCTGTGTGGTCTCCAGGGAGAGGGGAGGCACATATTTCATGGCTGTCATGGGTCTTCAACCCCGAGGCCCAGAGAAATAGGAATTGCTGCCCTATCCAGACTGGTTGGTCATCTATGTCATATCTTAGTTTGTTGGAACTAACTTGCTTGTCCCCATGGCAGCCTGGGCAATGGTGCAAGAGGGATCTCCCTTTTTACAGCTGGGGAAAGTCCAATAGCCAAAGCCAGTTAGCAAATTGGTGGTTAAAACTCTTATTTCCCTATAATAGAGTTTTTTCCCCCAAAAGACCGTGGCCACCACCCTGGTATACAGGAGAGGGTGTAGGCAAGTCCAGGGCTGTCGGGGCAGGTGCTTTGGGGGCCATTGTTCTCATCCAGCCCATTTCTAGGAACTGTTCCCCGGAGCATGACCCCCAGCACTGCTGTGAGCTCCATCCTGCGGAACCCCATCTACACTGTGCGCAGCCACAGGGTTGGCCCTTGCAGCTCTCCACCTGTGCCCCGAGATGCTGGCCCCCAGGGCTTGCCTCCCAGGTATGCAAAGGTACCCTACCCTTTCCTGTGCTCTAGTCGTCCAGTGCCACAGGTGCAGAGAGGCTGTGGGCAGAGAAGCTTCCTTGGCTAGCTGGGAAGAGGCTGGGTGGAGCAGCACTGGAGCCAAGGGACAGGGAACCTGGGGCTCCTCTGTGAGTTCACCAGCGTGGATTCTCAACAGGTGATAGTGACAGCAGCTCATGTCCCGTTGCCATGCTCAGATCTTCAGCCACACCCTCTTCCCTCAGGCTTCTGAGCTAAATACTTTTATATTGCCTCTGCTGTAGGGATGAGAGCTTTCAAAAGTGAATGGGGCAAAACTGCATTCAGGGATCATTTCTGTATTTCATTATTAGAAAACTTCCTTGGATTGTGTAGAGCACTGATGAATCTCATTTATTAAATGAGAAACCTAGCATTAAAAAAGATCAACTCTAGATAGGGCAGAGGGGTGGAAGGGGAAGGGAGGGGCATGAGGTTAGCGATGATGGTGGAATGTGATGGACATTATTATCCAAAGTACATGTATGAAGGCACGAATTGGTGTGAGTATACTTTGTACAACCAGAGATATTAAAAATGGTGCTCTGTATGTGTAACATGAATTGTAATGCATTCCACTGTCAAATATAAATTTAAAAAATAATTAAATAAATAAAAACTTAAAAAGGGGGAAGGAATAAAAACTAAAATGAATAATTAAATAAATTAGCAAACCCAAGTTGTCAAAAAGTGGGTAGGCTGACTCAAGATCACTCTTACAAATTTTTATTGAGTACCTTTTATGTTCCAAGAACTAGACTAGTTCTGTGGGGAGACCGTGGTGGACCACAGAGATGAGCTTCCTACTCATGAGGTGCTTTTGTTCAAGTGTGGGAGGCAAATAAACATGTACAGGGTACTTTGAAGTGGTGCAGAGTGGCTCTGAAGACAGTAAGACAGGGTGACAGGCTGGGCTATGTCTGAGAAGACAGTGGCCACTAAACTGCACAAACTGAAGTGGGGCATCCAGACAGAAGTGTCATTGATGCTGAGGCTGAAATCCTGGGAGCTTGGCAGGCGGGCAGTGAGTCAGGAGGAGACCCCAGGTTGGCCAGCACAAACCCTATAGGACCTACAGCCATAATAAAGAGTTGGATTTTCTTTTCCCTAGCCCCCCAACCTCCCGCCCACTTCAGTCCCAGGGATTGAGCTCAGGGCCTTGTGCAGGCTAGAAATGTTCTACCACTGAGCTACACCCCCAGGTCTTTATTTTTTATTTTGAGACATAGTCTCACTGAGCTGCCCAGGCTGCCCTCAAACTTGTGATCCTCCCACCTCAGCGTCCCAAGTAACTGGGGTCCCAGACAGCCATCGCAGCCTGGCTTAGAGTTGGGGTTTTACTCTGAGTATGGCGGAGACCACAGGAGGGCTTTAAGCAGGAAGGTGGCGTCTCTGTACATTGTGGGAACCTGACCGCAGGGAGCCGGGCTCTCTGCCACCACTCTCTGCTTTCCTGGTTACACTGTTCAGAGTGACTCATGTAGTACTTCTCCAAGGTCCTGGGGCCCATGCGGCCTCTCCCTGTCCTCGTTCTGGGCCCACCTGGGTTGCAGAGCCTGTTTTCCTTGTAGCAGACCCTTCCTTCCAGTGAGCGCAGTCTGTCCCTGCCATTGACCTGGAGGTGACTCTGGCTTGCCCTGTGTTTGTGGCCCTCTTAGATGCCACCTCTGAGAAGTGGTGGGGCAGGCTGCTGTCCTGGGCCTGTGGTGAGGGAGGCCTAGGCCGTCACAGTTCATCCCTGGTGGCCACCTCTGGTCCTGGTCCTCACAAACCCTCCCCTCTGGTTCTCTCCCAGTGTCCAGCACCAGGGCCGCCTGAGCCTGGACCTCAGCCACAGGGCCAGCAGTGACTATGCTGAGATGAGAGCCTCCCACGGGTCTAACTCGCTGCCTTCCAGCGCCCGCCTCGGTAATTACTGCTTGGACCCTGGGCTGCAGTGGGCACCTGCATCCTAATTCCCAGATCTCGTGGTGGGCTGCCCACATGAGCTCCTCTCTCTCCTGGGGCTAAGCACAGCTCCTTCCTTGGAGGGCCCATGACTTTCACACCCATGCTGCACCCGGAGCTGTGCTCTTTGCCCGCAGCCTGCGGCCCCTCGGATCCTTGCTTCCTCTCCCTGAACTTGTTGGCTATCCTGGGGTGTTTGTATGGCTGCTCGCTCAGGGTCACCTAGAGGAGAGGCTTATATGGCCTTGTAAGGAGACCCTGGGGAAATCTTGGTTGTTGGGGAGAGGAGACCGAGCAGCTGCCTGTATCTCGTGGGTCTCCATGAGTGGTGCTCCTGTTCTGGAGACAGACTCCAGGCCTGCCCACTTCTGCCAATACTAGAGGCCAAGTATCTGTTTCTTGCAACTGCTCCACATCCAGGCTCTCTCAGAGCTGCATGGCAGGCCCAGCTTTGCATGCTACCATCCTGACTGCCAAGCCATGGGAGGGGTCGGGGGTGGTGTTTAATCACAAGGCCTGATGTCCCATCTTCTTTTGGAACAGGGTCTTCCAGTAACTTGCAGTTCAAGGCAGAACGCATTAAGATCCCATTAACGCCGAGGTACCCTCGGTCTGTCATGGGCTCTGACAGAGGTAAGCACTTGTGGGCATGCCCCTCCCGCTGCTCATCCCACTGCCTCCTTTTGTCCCCGCCTGGGTTCCCTGGGTGCAGATTGTAGTTTGCCAGTCCTTTCAGTCAGTGGGTAAAGGTGTCCTGAGCCCAGGCGGGGCCTGATGCTGGGGGGTGGCAGGCAGCTGCAGCCCAGCGTCCAGACCCTGCGGTTGATGTGGGGCCCCGTGTCCTCGCGCCTCTCCTCTCTTGACAGGTTCGTTGTCACATTCCGAATGCAGCACCCCTCCTCAGTCGCCCCTCAACATTGACACCCTGTCCACTTGTAGCCAGTCCCAGACCTCTGCCTCTACATTGCCCAGGATTGCTGTCAACCCTGCGTCCCTCGGGGAGCGGAGGAAGGACAGGTGAGTGTGCATGGGAATTCGTGGCCTGGGCCAACCACTGGATGGCACATCTGGACCACTAGCCAGTGCTTGGGTGTGGGGTGGGCTTGCTCGTGGCGGGGGGGGGGGGCGTTGGATTAGAATTTGCTTTGATTTGAAACGGGACTCAGCCAATCTTCTTTAGGTCATCTAGCACCTATGTACCTTGTTCCAGCAAGTCACTAGTATTTTCTGTGAGGCACTTATGTAGGAACTGTGGCCCAGCCTGGCCCCAGCGGGAGGGGGTGCATGTGTCACATGCAACCAAGCAACCCGTCAGCACCCTGCTGTGCAAAAGAGCCGGGGACTGCTCCCCCGGAGGGAAAAGTATGCACATCCTTGTCCCCCAGTGCTATTGTGCAATTAAAGACAAGATTGAACACGTGTGTCCTGGCTGAGCAACAGCTTATTAATTAAACATCATCCCTTTTTCCTGATTCTGAAGTTCACTCTCATAGACTCATAGAAATTTGGGAGTTAGTTAGAAAAGTAGAAAAAAGAAAAAAGTTACCTGTAGTCTCAGAAATTCACTTGTTATACACACACATACACACACACACACATTTTTAATGTATGTTTTATTATTTGTCATCTTATATACATAATCATGTTTCCTCTAGTTATTATTATTTTTTACTCTCTTTTGGTGGCACAAGGGATTGAACCCAGGGCCTTGCTCGTGCTAGGCGAGTACTTTGCCACTGAGCTACATCCCCAACCCTGACCTTATATTTTAAGTGATTTAGAGCATTATAAGTATAATTTATTAACATGTTTTACAAAGCAGCATTGTTGTTCCAAGAAAGCTCGTGTGTAGAGTATAAAATTTAAATCATTCAGAAGACTGAGAAATAAAGATCACCTCAGATCACCACACTCACTCCTGGGCAAGGCCCTCCACAGAAATCTGCATAGGTACAGACGTAAACATGCATGTGGGCTCCGTGTGGCATTGTCCCATCTGCTTTTGCAGTCCACAGTGGTCCCTACTTCTTTGGGTGTTAGTCACTCCTGATTCGGAGGATCATTTATAGTGGCTTTTATATGAGCAGGTTACCTGCTCCTTTGTGGGGAAACATGTTTGGGTGGAGGTGGAGCAGAGGACAGGGTAGTCATGGTGAGGAACCAGGAGCCGTAGACAGAAGCCAGCTGTGCAGTGCCTGTGGGCTGGCACAAGAAGGCAGCCTCAGCCCACTCTGGTTCCTGCCCCACTGTGTGGATGGCGTTAGGGCGGCTGCCGGCTACAGGTTCTCACCGCTCTAAACCACTTCCATACTTACCCACTTTATAATTCTTCCCTTGACCTGCCAACTGCACCTGACCTGGCACTCTAGTACTTGTTGAGTTGTACAAGTGACTGGTGCAGGCCAGCTCAGGTGCAGTTGGCAGGTCAAGGGAAGAATTATAAAGTGGGTAGGTTTGGAAGGTGGGAGTGAACAAAGAATTGTAAGCATTTTAATTTCTTTGTCTTTTTTTTTAAGGTGCTGGGGATTGAACCCAGGGCCTTGTGCATGCAAGGCAAGCACTCTACCCACTGAGCTATAGCCCCAGCCCAGCATTTTAATTTCTGCTATTCTAAGAGGGCCTGGCCCTAAGCAGCGGGACCCAGGCCGAGGCCTGCTGAGGTTGTGGGCTGCCGGAGCTCTGTGGCAGGGGTGCTGGTTCAAGTGCCCCCCTCCCAACTCATTTGTTGCCACACAGATCTGTCCATGGGCTCTAGAGGGGACCCAAGGGTGGGCATCAGACCATCCTTCTCTTAGTTTTTGGCCTCACTTTTTTTTTCGTGTCCCAGAGGAAGAAGGCCCAGGGCTGGTGAAGCTCGGGCCGTGGGGGTGGGGGGGCACTTTGTGTCGCTCGCTGTCTGTTTTCTGTAGTCGTAGGCGTCTGAGTCGTCTTCCTTCTGAGTGTCCCTTCTCTCCTTTCCAACTTTGGTGCCATCCAGATGTCTCTTCCGCCACAGATCTCTTCTGAGGCTGCCTGTGGCCGCCAGGCCCAGGTCCTCCTCGCTGAGGAGTCTGAGGTTGGCCCTACACGAGGCTCCCCTGAGCCCCTGCCTCCTGGTGCCCTTGGGCAGCAGGTGCATGGTCCCAGCCTTGCTCTCTGCCTCCCTCTCCCTCCTTCTCCATGGCTTGGGTTTGCAGCAGCTTAATTTCCATGATCAGTTTGCGTCACCCCCATGTAGCCAGTACATACAAAGACTGACGTTTTGTGTCATCTCTTCTTGGTGTGAACGTCATCCCAGGAGCCATCTCTTTTCCTGGAGGGGGGGTGGTCATGAGGACCCCTCCCTCAGGGGTTGTAAATTGCATGCTGTGAGGCAGCTTCTCTCATAAATGAAGCTTCTCTCATAAAATGAAGATATGTGAGTTTTCTCCCACGTGCATTTTGGTGTTCCTGTGTCTTTGGGGCTGGGTGTTTCCTTGTCCATTTGGGTGTGCTGTTTTGTATTGCATGAAGTTTTGGGAATGTGTATCCTTTTTCATATCGAAGCTGGTTCATCATGTCCCCATCCAGCCATATCATCATAGCAGCACCCGGCTCCAGGGTCCTCTCTGTACACCTGAGCGCATGCCTGATCTGCCTCCCCTAGCCTGTCCTTTGTGTCTGAGTCCTCGACACCTTTGGCTCTTTTCCCAGGCCTTACGTGGAGGAACCACGCCATGTGAAGGTACAGAAGGGCTCAGAGCCTTTGGGCATCTCCATTGTGAGTGGAGAGAAGGGCGGCATCTACGTCTCCAAAGTGACCACCGGCAGCATTGCCCACCAGGCTGGCCTTGAGTATGGGGACCAGTTACTTGAGGTAGGAGGGAATGGCCCTTCTTCTCTTCTCCTCCACCCCTGAAAAAGCAGTGCTTGAAGTCCATGTCCACAGCTCCCGCCCCATCCCTGAGCCCACCCTGGGTGTCTCTCCAGTTCAATGGCATTAACCTGCGGAGTGCCACAGAGCAGCAGGCCCGGCTCATCATAGGGCAACAGTGTGACACCATCACCATCCTGGCCCAGTACAACCCACATATGCACCAGCTTGGCAGCCACTCCCGCTCCAGGTGAGTGCTGGGGGCCAAGGGGTGGGTGTGATGGTGTGCTGCTCACCATGGGGAGGCCTGGGGTGTCCACAGCGAATGCTGGGGGTTCTGTTGCTGGTCAGGGGAGTTGACTAGCCTTGGGCTTTGGGAAAAGGGCACACATTGAGAGTATCTCTCCTCCTGAAATGGGGTGTGGGAATACGTGGCGGGAGGCCCACTGCCGGTAGGGCCCTATGATAACTAGTAACCGAGGCTCTGGAGCAGGCTTCATACACAGTGCTTGGCTCTGTCCATGAGCGGGTGTCAGATGCCTGCTCTATGTGCCCCTGTGCTGTGGGTCACAGGGAAGAAGATAGGAGGGACAGTGTGTCCTGCAGGGTCCTACTCATGGCTCAGAGAGACAGGATGCAGAAGCCAGGAAAAGGGACAGTGACCTCATGTGTCCCCTAGGCTGGATGCCTTTGGAGAGGATTCCTGAGCTGAGGACAGGCAGTCCTGTGGAGCAGGTGACACAGTCCCAGCACCTGATGAATCTTCCCTTCCAGGGCTCAGTGCTGTGTGACCTGTTCCCTATTTGCAGTGCAAACCCAGTTGTCCCTGGTGGGGGCATGGCCCTGGGTGGTGTGTGCCACATGTTCTGTGCTTTTCCTTACTCCTCTTGTCTTCCCTCCCTAGCTCCCACCTGGACCCTGCCGGTGCCCACGCCACTCTCCAGGGCAGTGGTAGCACCACCCCAGAGCACCCCTCTGTCATTGATCCGCTCATGGAGCAGGACGAGGGTCCTGGCACACCCCCAGCCAAGCAGAACACCCCTTGCTCCAGGTCAGCACATGCATGCTGTGGGCTTGTCCTCTGTCCACCTAGCCCGAGTGGGATGGAACACATCCCTTAGGGGTGTGGGTGCCAGGCAGCTGATCTCAGACTGTGCTGCCGACCACATACCCAGGTGTCCAGGGTGAAAGGGGGAGACACTTTTCCTTTTTCCTTCCTCTCTTCCTTCTTTCCTTCCCTCTTTCTCTTGTTTTCTCACTGACTCATTTGTTGCCCTGTCTCTCTCTCTCTTTTAAATACTTCTATTTTATTTATTTATTTATTTTTACTGGTGCTGAGGATGGAACCTAGTGCCTCACATGTGCTGGGCAAGTGCTCTGCCACTGAGCGACAGCCCCAGCTCCTCTCATTCACTCATTTTCTGATTCTTTCTCGAGACACAATCCCATAGTCATCACCCAGCCAGGCCCTAGGTTTCTGGCCATCAGCAGCAGCATTGTTCCCAAGGAGGTGACAGGCCAGGGCCCAGATATGTACAGCCACACCAGCCATGTGGCAAGGAGAAGTGACTGCTAGGTGCAGATAGATGTTCAGGGTGAGCAGGAGGAGGGAGCAGCATCAGGAGGAGGCAGGAGCCCTCATGAGAACTGCTTGCCCCTCAGCCTGGTCTGGGCCTGGAGGAGCCTAGAGAGGGCCCCCTTTTCAGGCAAAGCCTCGGCATCACGCAGAATGAGGCCAGCTCTGTATTCTTCACTGTGTCCCGTTGGAACTTACCTGCAGTAAGATTTTAATCATAGGCTGGTTTCCCTTCTGGGATTCCTTTCATCAGTCCCCACTATTGCTCCCGCTCCCTCCAGTAGGTTTCTCTGCTAGCCTATTTCCAGCTGCCCTCACTGGTTCTAAATTCTCCTTGACAAGGTCCCTTTCCCAGTCGGTGCAGGTCCTGGTCTGCAGAAACTGCTTGGGAGACATTGCTAAGTGAGCCGCTGTGCTCTGGTCCATGAGACCCACGTTACCTTTCTTTAGGCAGGACTGAGGCAGGTGAGCAGGGCAGGCGGGCGATGCCTCCCAAGGCGTGAAAGCCATGGCTGGATCTGGAAGCAGAGGCCTCGGCTTTACCTCTGTCCCCAACTGTCTTTGTGACCTAAGCCATGTTTTTACCCTCACTGCCCCTCAACCTCCTGCCACGTGCCCTGCATCAGTAGAACTAGAGCCTATGGCAAGGGCCTCTAGGGAACCTGGGCTCTGAGACCCGTAGAGCAAGCAGAAACAGCTGGGGCTCTAGCCACTTATTTTCCTGTCCTCCTCCCGCCTTGCGCATGATTGAGAAACTCCCTTTTCCTTCCTAAAAGGATCATGGGAGATGCCAACAAGAAGACCCCGGAACCACGCATTGTCTTCATCAAGAAGTCTCAACTGGACCTTGGGGTGCATTTGTGTGGTGGAAACCTGCACGGGGTGTTTGTGGCCGAAGTAGAGGATGACAGTCCTGCCAGGGGTCCCGATGGCCTGGTGCCAGGGGATCTGATCCTCGAGGTGAGTACTCTTGAGTGGGCTAGGTCACTGTCCCTGTGGCAGGGCTGGTGCCATCTCAGGTGGCACAGAGGACAGAGGAGCACACCCCTCACCTGGTGACCTGACAGGGCTGATTATTTATCTTTGCGAACCTGCGATGCTGCCACACCCCTCTGGGGTGTCACTGCAGTAAGGCAGGCCACCAAAAGAAGGCAAGGGCTTGGTCCTGGCTCTGGCATTGAAAGGAAATGCGTCTCTTGCCAGCAGCAAGTCTCTGATTAGGGAGGTTGCCGTCTTCTCGATGGCACTCCTGTCTCTCCAGGGGATGGCTTACAGATGGTAAAGGTAGTTTCATAAGCAAGAGGCAGGGCCATGTTGGGAAAAGACTTCTTTGAGGGTTTTTCCTAGGAGAAGCTGTAGAAGGCAGAGTAGGGGGACCAGGAAGTGTGTGCAGATCTCAGGCTCTGGGAGGACCATAAGGACCTGGCCCTCCCTGCACAGGGGAGGTGGGCAGTCTCAGATCAGGGATTGAATCTCCACCTTGGTGGGTGCCAGAACTGCATACTGGCCATTGCCCTTCTGACCCCGGCTTCTCTGTCCCTGGACAGTATGGCAACCTGGATGTGCGCAATAAGACGGTAGAGGAGGTCTACGTGGAGATGCTGAAGCCCAAAGACAGTGTCCGCCTGAAGGTGCAGTACCGCCCAGAGGAGTTCACCAGGATCAAGGGCCTGCCTGGTGACAGCTTCTACATCAGGTACCAGCAGCTGGGGATTCAGGGCCAGGCAGGGGCTCTCAGTGGAGACTGCTCCTGGTGAATGTTTGCCTCTCTGCTCTGTGCCCAAAGCTGGGGCTGTGATTGGCACTACTTGTGCCTAGGTAGGATTCTTTTGAGTTAGAAAAATGCTTGAGAACCTAAGGAAACATTTGAGTTCCCTTTTTTAGGGTTAGGGGCCTAGGGAATTTGGAGGCTGTAGAGCCCCATTTTCCTTGGATCTGCTCCTGACCGAGATGTGCAGACTGTGTGGGCTTCAGGTGTCTACGGTGACCTTAAGTACCATGTAGAACATGGCACGTGGGGAGGGCATCAAGCGTTTTCTGTGAGTGGTCAGAGCTTTCTTTGCATTTCCTGCGATCTGAGACCACAGGAAGGATGAGAAGCTGATGAGTTCCGCTTCTTGTCCTGAGGGCGGGAGAGGGTGTGTCTCCAGAGGTTTCTGTCTGTGGGAACCAGGGGCCTTGAGTCCTGGGAGGGAGGCGGATGGGAAAGGCCCATTTGGAAGAGGAAGATACAGCCTGTTCCTGGGCTAGAAGCTCCCTCAGTGATAGGGAGGATAGCCAAGGTGTCCTGCCTGGGAGCCAGCCCAGAATGGGATCCTGCTCCTGACAGAGTGGGGGCAAAGCAGAGCAACAGCCTTCAGAGTCTGGTGCACCCCTGGCCACTGGCCGCATCCTGATGGAGCTCCCTCCGTCCCTTGGTCCAGGGCCCTGTATGACCGGCTGGCCGAGGTGGAGCATGAGCTGAGCTTTAGGAAGGACGACATTCTCTACGTGGACGACACCTTGCCCCAGGGCACGTTCGGGTCCTGGATGGCGTGGCAGCTGGATGAGAACGCCCAGAAGATCCAGCGTGGGCAGATTCCCAGCAAATACGTGTGAGTGTCTCTCCCTGGGTGGGGCCGCAGGGTCCACCGGCCACAGAGCTGTCCCACAGGGCAAGGCCGGGCTTGAGCTCCTGGAGGACTGGTCCTGTTGCTCATGTCAGCTTCTGGGCTATCCCTGTTGCCAGTGTCGCATGTTCAAAAAGCAGGTGGTGTCATAGTCAGGGTGCAGAAGCTGAGTGGCCAGTCAGGAGGTGTCACTATTTTTGGTGTGTGTGGGGCTGGGGACTGAACCCAGGGCCTTGTGCATGCAAGGTGAGCACTCTATCAACTGAGCCATGTCCCCCGCCCCCGGCATCACTATTTTTAAAACAGATTTATGGAGCTGTAATTCACATATCCTACAACTCCCCAAGTACACAATTCAGTGGTCTTCAGTGTGTTCACCGATATTCACAGTTAATTGGAGAATAGTTTCATCATCTCAGAAAGAAGCTCCATACCCATTTGTCTTACCTGTGTTTGTTTCCTGTTGCTGTAACTAACTGAGGCTGAATAATTCATAAAGAAAAGAGGTTTTTAGCTTTCAGTTCTGGAAGCTGGAAGTGTAAGATTAGGGTGCCTGCCCCATCGGTTCTGTCTCCAGAGAGTTTCCGCTGGGCTGTATCCCAGTGTGGTAGGGAAACACAAGGGACCAGCCTTGTATACAAGGAGAGGTCACATGGCAAGATAGGAAGGAGGGAGCTCAGGGGCTAGGCTTGGCCTTTTGATAATAACCCATTCTTACAGGAACTAACTGAGGTCCCATGAGTACTACCTTAATCCCTCCAAGGGTAGAGCCCCAAGTGATCTAACCACCTTCCACTAATCTGCACCTCTTTTTTTGGGGTGGGGTGGAGGAGGTTAGTACTACGGATAGAACCCAAGGGTGCTGTACAACTGAGCTGCAGTCTCAGCACTCCCCCTTTAATCTTTTCTTTTTGCTGGCGTGGATGCATTTTTATTTATTTTCTCTACATTTTTTGTTGTCGTATTACAGCTGCACATAGGGATGGATAGTTCTTCATACTGGCATGTGCACACAGTGTAACAATGTAATTTGGCCAGTATCACTCCCCAGCCCTTCCCCCTCCCTCCCTGCCTTCCCAACCTCCCTTTGATTTTCAAGAGATCTGCCCCTACCTCTCTTTTCCTTTTTCCTCTCTAGAGTCCCCATATGAGAGAAAACATGACCCTTGACCTGAGTTTGACTTATTTCACTTAACACAATGGTCTCCAGTTCTACCCATTTTCTGAAAAAGGACATAATTTTATTTTTCTGTATGGTTGAATAAAACTCTCGTGTCAGTACATTTCCTTTATCCATTCCTTCATATGTCAGTGGACACCCAGACTAGCCCCTTTTATTTTTGTGACAGGGTCTTGCTAAGTTACTGAGTATGGCCTTGAACTTGGTGATCCTCCTGCCCTAGCTTCCTGGTCACTGGGTTACAGGGGTGTGGCCCCACGCCCCCACCTCTTAAAGGTTCCTCCACCTCCACATGGCTACACTGGGGACACAGCCCTTTGGGGGACACACTCAAACCACAGCACACCCCATCTCTTTGTCCTCCCCTCTTCTTCTGGCCCTCAGCCCTAAGCAGCCACTAATAGACAGTTGGACAAGTTTCCCTGTCGTGGACTTGGAGGGGCTGGGACCACACGGTGCGTGACCTTTTGTGTCTGGCTTGCACCCTTCACGCTGCAGCCTGCAGCCTGTGGCCCTGTGCCGGTCAATTCCCAGGCAGGAAGCCTAACTTGTAGGGACAGCAGGTGAAGCCTGCCCCAGCCGCTCCTCTGACACTGAGGTGAGCGCACCCTGGTGGCCATCTCTCTGCTCTGAAAGCCCGTCCTGGCACCACAGTGGTACCCAAGGTGCCTGGTGGTGTGGGGAGGCCTGGCTTCCCTTGCTGGGAGGTGGGCCAGGGTCTGTCTCCGTGGCACTCCCCAGCATTGCCACTCCCTGTGACTGCAGGATGGACCAAGAATTCTCCAGGAGGCTCAGCATGTCCGAGGTCAAAGACGACAGTAGCGCCGCCAAGACGCTGTCAGCAGCCGCTCGCCGGTCCTTCTTTCGAAGGAAGCACAAGCACAAACGCAGTGGGTCCAAAGACGGGAAAGACCTCCTGGCCTTGGACACCTTCTCCAACGACTCCCTCCCGCTCTTTGAAGGCAAGTCACCTAGTGCAGTTTGCTGAAGCTTCACAACTGGGACTTTAGACACAATAGAGGTCCCCTTGGCTTTTGCACACAAGCCTCAAGGTGGGCACCTGTGTAGATAGGGTGGTGCTGCTGTCTTCTGATCTCCCAGCCCTAAGGTGTCACTTCCATCCTCAAGGTCTCATGGCTGCCGTCTATCATTGCAACTCCAGACATCACATCTATGCTTCAGGAGGGAATGGGCAAGGCAAGAGTGTGTCTCAGCTGACCAGGCCTCTTTAAACAGTGTGTCCGGAGAACCTACCTGCGACTTCCACTTTCAAACCCTTGGCCATTCACATCTCTAAGAAAGGCCTAAGGCATGTTTTAGCAGGAGCACTGCCAGCCTGGGCAGCGCAGGTTCCGGCAGCGAGGAAGAAAGGAGGGACAGGGAGTGGGTAGGCAAATGCGTCACCTCTCGTTTGTGCTCGGTATTGACAGGGGCTGCCGTGTCTGCAGGTCTTTGGCCTCTCTGGCTCCTGTATTCATCAGTGATTCTTACAAGATCCTCCTGAGGCGGGGTGCTAGGCCAGGGCTGGAGTTGAGGATCAGGGAATGTCAGGCATCTCTGGCATGTGGGCCTCGTGGAAAGGACATATTTGTCCCATGAAGCAGGGGGCCCTCGTGGCTCCCAGGACCCCGTGTGTCCACTGTCCAGAGCATGTGTCCTCCTAGGTGGACACAGTGCGGGGCACTGAGCAGCAGAAGGCAGGGCTGCTGCCTTCCCTCTCTATCCTAGCCTCCCCTTCTTCCTTCTTTATTTTATTTTTTTTATATCTTTATTTTTATTTATTTATTTATATGTGGTGCTGAGGATCGAACCCAGGCCCTTGCACATGCTAGGCAAGCGCTCTACCATTGAGCCACAACCCCAGTCCTTCCTTCTATATTTTAAAAATTAGGTCTCAAGCCTAGTCGTTAGACCACAGCCCCTGGGCCAGATCTGGTTTTTGTACAGCCGATGAGTCAAGCAAGCATAGAACTTTATATTTCTAGACACAGTGGAAACCACCCTTGGCCTTTTGGTGGTGACTGGTTCCCTCTTGCCTTTTCACCTTCAGAGCCTAAAATATTTCCCTTAAGACTCAATTTGGTGACCTGCCAGTCAGGGCAAGGTCTCTTGTTTTTTTTTTTTTTCTCTTCATTCCTTTGGTCTCTGCTCTCAGAGTCCTCACCATCTGTGCTGTGTGGGCATGTGTATAGTGGGTGTGTTTGCGTGTGTATAGTGTGTTTGTGTATAGTGGGTGTGTTTGCGTGTGTATAGTGTGTTTGTGTATAGTGGGTGTGTTTGCGTGTGTATAGTGGGTGTGTTTGCATTTTTGAAAAGTACCCCTCCTCCTGTTCTTCCTTTCCTCCTTCAGGTTGGGGCACTGTTTATTTTGAAGTTGTACATATGCCTCTTAGATTGTTGCCTCTTCCTGCCAGGTTGACCCTTTTATCATTATACAATGTACTCTTTCAAGTATTGTTTCTTGCCCAAAAGTTTATTTTGTGTGGTCTTTTTATTTTCCCACTAGTTTTTTCTTTGTTGGTGTTCTCAAATTTCTTTTTCCTTTTAAACTTTTTCCACTTTACATACTACTTATAAGCAGTGTGTGTGTGTGTGTGTGTGTGTGTGTGTGTGTGTGTGTTTTAATGTACACGGCAGTCTGCCTTTTCAATGTGACACGTGTACCACAGAGTACACATACATGTCCAGAAAAGCGAACAGGATGAGTGTTCATAATGAGCACATCTGCAATATTCTTGGGTTTTGTTTGCTTGTTTTGAATACTGGGGACGGATGCTCTATTACTGAGCCGTATCTCCAGCCCTTTTTATTTTGAGACAAGAATCTGGCTTAGTTGCGGAAGCTGGTCTTGAACTTGCAATCTTCTTGCCTCAGCCTCCCAAGTAGCAGGGATTATGGTTTTGCACCACTGTGCCTTGTGCCTTTATTATTTAATCAGGGTGTTGAATCTTGATGAAAATGTAGTTTGTCCAACACATTTTATATTTCCTTATCTTTCCCTTCTTGCTTTTTTTTGGATCAATCAATTATTTTTATTATTCTGTTCCTACCACATCTCTTGTTCTTAGTTACTGGTTTTTATTTAGTTACTGGTTTTTATCTTGTGGGGGCTTCCATAGCCCTCATAGCATGCTTCTTTGACTTGCTGCTAACATAAGGCATTGCTGTGACCACTGCCCTAGTGACACTGGGCCCTCTAACTCCATGTACCACCTTCCCAACTTTTGCATTGTTACCACTTTAATTCCGTGTGTTTCAAACCCAAGCCAGCATTATGGGTTTGTAGAACAGCCACCTGTTGTGCCCTTTCCCCACCCTTGTTCCTTTCTGCACTTCTGTGCTTCCTTCTGGTTCTGTTTTCTTTGTGAACAATTCCCTTGAGCATGCCTTGTAGTGCAGGTTTGTGGGTGATGCATTCTCTCCCACCATATAAGGCACCCTAGGTGGAAGACGGTGTTGTCTCAAAATGTCTGTGTTACATTGTTTTCAGAAATACTCTTTGGATATGGAAATTTATGACTGGTGTTCACAGTTGTCCCTGGGTATCTGTGGGCGGTTGGTTCTATGCCCCTCTGCAGATAAAATATTCAGAGACTCAAGTCCTTTTATATAAAGTGACACAGTATTTGCATATAACCTGCCCATATGCTCCTGTCCACTTAAAGTCATCTCTGGTATTTATAGTATGTAGTCAGTATAAATGTGATGTCAGTTGCTGTTAGATTATATTGCTCTGGGAATAATGACAAAAGTCTGTATGTGTTCAACATAGATGTAATTTTTCCCCAGAATATTTTCAGTCTGCAGTGTTATCCATGCACACAGAACCCAGGGATACAAGGACTGACAATTGAAGCACTTTAAAGTTGTCCTTCACCGTCTGTGGCTCTTACTGCATATTCGGTTCCTATGGCTGCCATACAAATTGCCACAAATTATGTGATTTCAAACATCACGCATTTGTTCTCTCATTGATTCTGGAGGCCAGAAATCCAAAATCAGCATCCTGGACTGAAATCCAGCTGTCAGGAGGGCTGCTGGCATCCCTCCAAGGATGGAGCAGAGCCTCAGTTCTGACCTCTTCCAGCTCGTGGTGGCCGCCAGCATTTTTCTGCTTGAGGCCACATCACCACCATCCTCAAACCTCTCTGTCATCTGTTTTCACATTACTTTCTCCTCCATGCATGTCTGTCCCCAAACTCCCTCTACCTCTCAGGACACACCTGATGGCTTGCTTGTAGGGCCCACCCTGCTGATCCAGGAAAAGCCCTTCCTCTTTGAGAGCCTTACCTCCTGTTATAGAAGGCAGCAGTCACATGTTCTGGGGGCTAGGAAGCCAATTCTGGGGGCACTTTGGGGGCTGCCACCTGGTGTTCCTGGGGAGGGTGGGCTTTCTCTTGGTTTTGTGCAGAAGGTAATGCGCCCCCACCCCCCCTGCTCCTGGCTGTTCTAGCGTCTTCGGTTTCTCAGCAGTCACACTGTGGTGTCTGCCCGTGGGCAGTTTCCTTGGTGGTGTATCCTGCTCACGTGCTTCTTAACACTTTTTAGCTCTGTAGCTTGACGTTGTGGATAAGTCCTGCCGTTGTTTCTTTGAGACTGTTTCTGGGCTCCTCTCGCCTTTCTTGCACCTTAGTTCTTGGACGGGCCTTGGGATGCCTCTGTCCCCTGCACTCTGTGCCCCTCTACTTTCCATCTGTTTTTCTCTCTGTGCTTTAGCCACCCTGGATATTTTTCTGGGGCCTTTTCCCTAGGCATTATCCCCCTTTTCTGTCATATCCAGTGTGTTCTTAGTTTCAGAAACTGCCAGTGTGTCTGTTGTCTTTTTGCTTGGAATCCTGGACATTGTTGATTGAAATGTCAGAACTTCTAAGAATGTCCGAGCCCTGGATGATGTTCCTGTCTTCTGGAGGGGGCTGGACCCCTGCTCTAGAGCCAGCACTGGTGGCAGCTCACCTGGCAGGCAGGGGCTGAGATGGCTTCAGACTGGCAGCAGCTTTTGTGCAGTTTGCTTCACCCTGGTCCGGGGGGCCTGGGTCATCTGAGCGCCTGAGCCGTTGCACAGGGCCCCTCCTCCTTTGGGCACCAGCATTTCCCTTCAGTACCACAGGACTGCAGGGACTCTGCAATTCATGGCTTCTTAAATCTGTTGCCTCTTGCTCCTCACAGCTTAAGAATTTGGCAGATGGTTTTCATGGAAAACTGCTGATATCAGACTCAGTTCTGTGCCTCTTCCCTTCCCTCTGGAACTGTGGCTTCTCAGTTCTGGTTGCCTGAGCTGTCCTAAGCTCCATATTGGTCTCACCAGTCTTAGAGAGTTCCAAAAACTGCTCGAGTCCCCAGCCTCTTGGTAGCAGCCCTCTACCTGGGTTGGAAGCAGGTTCATATGTGGGCTCTTCAAAAGAAATCGAGGTCAGCATGAATTAGTACCAGCAAGCTGTAGAAACTACCCAGGGAGAGGAGGAATTGCAAAGCATGTACAGTGTCATATCTTTTTTGTTGAACACATGTACACACACACACACATTTTCTAGATTTTTCCCAAGCATATAGCAATCCCCTTACAAGAATAACACACGGAAGGGTAAACTTCCGCTCACATTAGTGGTGGCTGAGGAGGGGGCTGGGGATGGGCAACAGGAGGGTGCTGGCTTCATCTGTGAAGGTTTAATCTTTAAAAGAGAAGTTGCACGGGGGTTCCAGGGCAGTGAATGTGGCCACCAAGTCCTCCCCATGCTTTTCAAACAGCAGATTGGCTGGCCGGCAACAGCTTCCCAGGAAGCCGGGTGCACGTGGATGATCGTCCATTTTAGAACAACCTGTGCTGGGGTGCAGTGAGGGCAGGGAGCCTTGTCCCTTCTTCCTGAGTGCTTCCCACAGGGTTGCTGCTCCTGTCACAGCACCAGGTCCCTGCTCTTGTTTCCTTGTCACAGCCTGTTCTGCAGAGCTACTCAGGTTCTTCCTACCCAGCCATCCCCTCCTCGTCCCCCACCTCTCCTCCGCCCTCTCCTTGGCTCAGCTCAGCCTGCTGTCCTCGAGGGCCTGCCTGTGGTCTCCAATCCTCCCATCCGGCCTCTGTGCTGCCGCACCACACTGCTCCCTGGGCCCTCTGCTCTTGCCTGGAATCATCAGACAGCTCTGGCCCTGGTGTCTGGTGCTGCCATCTCATGGCCCTGGTCAGAGTCTGAGCTCTTGAATGGCAGGGATTTGTACCTTCTGTGTCTGAGATGCCAGCACACGGTGTACTCCAGGTAGACGCCAAGGAGCACTGTGCTCGCTGGTTCTAGGCAGTCTCTTCCTGCAAGGATTTTCTTGTGCGTGTGGTGGGAAGGGAAGCTCACTTCATGTATCAGCTGGGATACTGGTTTGACTGCTTTGAGCCCAAATAGCAGTGGTTCAGCCGGACGGGGCTGCATTTTCTCTGCCATGTGCAGGTTCAGCTGAAGGGTCGTCTGGGGAGAGGCAGCTCTGTCTCGGGAACCATCTTAGGTCCCAGGTCCCTTCAGCTACATGGCTCTGTCATTTTTGTTTGTTGTCTCTCCCCCCCCCCCCCCCGTTTTTAATTGGAGCATTATAGTTGTACGTATGATGGGATTTGTTGCTACATATTTGTACATGCACACGACCGACAGTATCACTCCCTAGCACTTCCCTCCTTCCTCCCTGCCTCCCATTCCTGGTTCCTTTCCTCTACTCATCTCCCTTTTGATTTTCATAAGATACCTGCCCCCACCTTTCCCCCCCGCCCGCCGCTTTTTCCTCTATTTTCTGCAAATGAGAGAAAACCTATAACCATTGACCTCAGTTTGACTAATTTCATTTAACACCATTGTCTCTAGTTCCATCCATTTTCCTGCAAATGACATCTTTATGGCTGAACACAATTCCACTGTGAATATACATTTTATCTATTCATCTGTTGATGGACACCTAGGCTGGTTCCATAGTTTGGCTATTGTGAATTGTGCCGCTATAAACATGGGTATGTGTGTATATCACTGTAGTATGACGACTTTAATTCTTTAGGCTAAATACCAACGAGTGGTTATAGCTGGGTCATGTGTGGTTCCATGCCTAGTCCCTTGAGGCTTCTCCATACTGATTTCCAAGGTGGTTGTATTAATTTACAATCCCACCAACAGTGTAAAAAAATTCCTTTTTCTCCACATTCTCTCCAGCATTTATTATTTGCATTCTTGATGACTGCCATTCTGACTGGTGTGAGATGAGGCTTGTCATTTTAAGGATTGTCCCTATCTGCATGGTCAGAGCTGGTTCACAGCATCCTCCCATTCTGCCCCATGGGCTGGGGCCTAGGGTGCCTCTCTGTCACCCACTGGCACATCTGGGTCAGAGTCACAGCTGCTGTGTCAGGGAGCACAGGAGATCTGGCAGGTGCAGCAGGCCTGGGGCACGAGGAAGCTCTGCGATGGTCGGCACCCACGGCCCGGGAGGGAGGGTGTGTTTGGGCTTCAAGAGGGACTGTGCCCTCGTGTGCCCGGGCTGTGGGACTACTGGCACTAAAGCTGGGGAAGTCCCAGGAAAACCAGACAGGTGTGCCACCCTCCCTGGCTCTGCATGTGTGAAGGGGGTGGGCCTACCCGGGGTGATGAGGTCAGTGGGCAGGGTGCCCAGTCCTACCCCTGCCCTCTGTTCCATGCTGGGCCGTGACACTGCCGTGCTCTCTCCCTCAGATTCAGTGAGTCTGGCCTATCAGCGGGTCCAGAAGGTGGACTGCACCTCCCTGAGGCCTGTCCTGATTCTGGGGCCTCTGCTGGATGTGGTGAAGGAAATGCTGATAAACGAGGCTCCTGGCAAGTTCTGCAGATGCCCGCTGGGTAAGGGGCTGCCCTTGGAGCCCATTCACTGGGTTGTGTCTGTCCTTGTCCACCTGCCAACCCCCTGCTGACTCAGGACCTGCCTGTGGCCTCCCAGAGAGGACAGCAGTAGGGGCCCCTAGGGTGGCTATGCTGTGTTCATCCTCGCTCCGTCAGGGCTCTGCAGGCCCTGGGCACCCTGATCTCTATGCCTGTGCCTTGCAGAGGTGATGAAGGCTTCCCAGCAGGCCATTGAGCGGGGCGTTAAAGACTGCCTGTTTGTCGACTATAAGCGGAGGAGCGGCCATTTTGATGTGACCACGGTGGCTTCAATAAAGGAGATCACAGAAAAGGTACCTGTGGTCTGAGCCGAGGGCCTGTGGGAGCCCCGGGGTGTGTGCTCCTGTGGCATGACTAGCACGCAAGTTTCCCGGTGGTGTCATGAGAAGGGGGTCTGAGAAGAGCCCGGGACTGTGGGGGAAGTCCTCTCGCGGGGCATCCTAGGACAGGGACCCTGAAAGCAGACTCTGAACTCCTCGGCAGTTTTTAGGGACTGGGAGCAACAATCTGACAGGTCCCTGCTCCCAAGAAGGACAGCAGGATCTGACAGGATCTGATGCTTCTGATGTCCTGGGGTTTATGCACTGGGCAGCAAGAGGAGGGGGCAGCTATAGGGTGTGTTGGCAAAGCAGCCACCCAGGAGTCTCAGGGGACCTGTGGGATGTATTCCAGTCACAGCCACACAAATGTGCATGTGCCCATTCCCCTAGTCTGGCAGAGTGTCTGTGGGGCTGGGGTGGGTTGGGGCTGTAGGAAGGTCCCTACATCAAGGCAGAGATAGGACAGGAAGTTTGGAGTTGGGCTGGCCAGCCACTCACCCCTGTTCCGGGCTGTGACAGCTATCAGAACTGCCCGTGTGGGGAGACGTTCCTGGGTGAGGTCTCCCTGCGGGTCATCTGTGTGGCCCTCTGAGAGACTGGCTCTGCTGCCTCTTTCGCATCTCCGTTGTGGAGGGAGGTAGAGGTGGATGAGGCGGTGGGGATTGTTGGGGGAGTGGCGCCCCCTTGGTGTCAGAAGAGCAGCGCGGAAGATGTCTGCTGAAGACTGGCCCCTGCCTGCCCTCCACACTTAGTCTGCACCCGCCCCACAGAACCGACACTGCCTCCTGGACGTCGCCCCCCATGCCATCGAGCGCCTGCACCACATGCACATCTACCCTATCGTCATCTTCATCCACTACAAGAGTGCCAAGCACATCAAGTAGGTGCCTGTCCTCTGTGGCTCAGCCAGGGTCCACGCCAGCTGTGGCTCTGGCCACCCGGCCAGTTCCTGAGCATGGCCATCTCTGTGTGCATTGCCTCCCTCCTCCCATCCTCCCCCTTTCCTCTCAGTGTGCAATGGGTGGCTGGGGCTGGGTCTGCCCGGTCCTGCTCACAACTAGCCCTCCACGCCTGGCCTCCCTGTGCTGTGTGCTCCCGCATGTGCCCGGTGCCTTCTGGCTGCCTGTGCACGTGCCGGGTGCCCACCTTCCCCGGGGACCTGCTCTGTGGTGGAGCACCCTGCCTCCGCCCCTGCATTCGCCCCTGCCTTGCTGGAGCCCCTGCTGCCCTGGACAAAGACGAACGCCCTGGGGAGACTTGAGGCTCAGCCTGGTTGCCCGACTGTCCCAACAGGGAGCAGAGAGATCCCATCTACCTGAGGGACAAGGTGACACAGAGGCATTCCAAAGAGCAGTTTGAGACAGCTCAGAAGATTGAACAGGAGTACAGCAGGTACTTCACAGGTAGGTGACCAGCCTGGATGGGGGGATGGACACGGGCTTCCACAGCCAGCCTGGTCTGAACAGGTGGCAGCCCCCCTCCTGGACAAGTGAGTTGTTGGGGTGCAGTTGCAGGCAGAGTCCGGCTTTCCCCAGGGAGGAGGGCTCAGCCCCCTGGCTGGCCTCAGGTCATGGTCTGGCCTCGTCTGCCCCAGTGCTCGCAGCAAGGCCGCTGTGCCGCACAGCTGCAGTGTCCCGGGCACTTGGGAAGCCTGAGAGGCCCCCAGCGGTGCATGTGGCCTCTGTCCCCCACCCCTCCAGGGGAGGCCAGTTTTGCCGTGGGATTTGGTGAGGAAAAGCTGTGCTCTTACCGTCTCTGCTTTGTAAAGTTAGCCAGGTCCGCAGAAGCGGGGCTCCCACTCCGCTGCTGCCATCTCACCTTCTGCATTTCAGCTGCTGGGGTAGAATCAGCCACCTGCATGGGGTTAGCATGAGGCCAGAGAGAGGAGGGGTCAGGGGTTTAACTATGTTGTGCAACGTTGTCATCTGGTATGGTGCTTCCTGTAGGGCAAGTCCAGGACCCAGTGTGATCTTGTCTCTGTGCACACGCACTGTGCACGCATGTGATTTTAATTTCCACTTCACCACCGCCCAGTGCTTTAGTCACGTAGGTAAATGACTCCTAGAAAAATGAAATATGAAAACGCTACAACTTATAAAAAAATCCCTATTTTTTTTTTTTTTTTATTGCATTCAACAGACATAAAGTTGCACCATCCCATTCCCAGAGCATTCTAAATGCTGTCACTTTCTGAGTGCTCCTTGTCACAGCCCGGGGGGGGGGGGGGCGCGGGGAGGGGGCTTTGCCAACTATGCTGTTCTGTGGAGCACACTGGGAGCAGCCCTAGCCTGGTGTCAGTGGTCCCCCGGCTCCACACCTCACCTCTGCTGGGACTCTTCTCCAGGCCACGGACGCCTGGTTCCTTAGACCTCTCCTTATTTTCTGTAGAGTACTTCAGTACTTCTGCCAAAGGGATATTGCCACATGTCCCCACGCTGCTTCCCACGTGCTGCGTCACCCCTCTGTAGTGGGGCAGACACTTTATTTGGGAGTGGTCACCTCCTCAGGGGCAGTTGCTTTTCCTTCTCTTGCCCAGTTTCTGGCAGAGGGAGGAGAGTTGCGGGGTGGGGTGGGACAGGAGCCCTGCCTTGCTTAATGAAGTTGGGCACGAAGTGGAGAGGGCACACTGTTTTCATTGACCTCAAAGCGGTGTTTCCTTGGAGCTGAATGGCCTGTGTGTGTTTGGGGGGCTCTTCTGCAGGGGTCGTCCAGGGAGGAGCCCTGTCGAGCATTTGCACTCAGATCTTGGCAACCGTCAATCAAGAACAAAGTAAAGTCCTGTGGATCCCCGCCTGCCCGCTCTAGGGGAAGTGGGCACCAGGCGGCGACTGGACCGGCCCGCTGGTGGGGAGACCGGCTCGCTCTTCTCCAGCAGCTGAAAACAGAGATGGGCCTGTTTATGGACATGCAGGGGAAGGATCCAGAACCAGGACTCCAGAAGCCCCTCCTTTGTAGTGTAGACAGAGGGGGTTGGCGGCTCGGATCTGGGCCCAGGCCGGCAGACTGCTCCTCTCACATGTGCTTTAAGACAAAACAAAGCAGAAAACGCAAAAGACTTGATAGAGGGGTACAACACCCACCTTCCTATAGCCAGCCAATCAGTGATGCTGCACAGAGAGCCTTTCAGATCACAAGTTTACAAGCCTTTTCTAAGTATCTGGTGGTTATGTTTACGTGGACGCCCCATGCTGCTGGTGCCCACCCCACCCCTTCCACCCCCTGTTGCTTTTGTTCCCCAAATGACCCTGGAACCTCACTGGGTTGGGGGGTGGGGCAGGCTGCCCCGCCTCAGGAGGTTCTTGTCAGTGGGACCAGAGCTTCGGCAGACTTCCTGCTCCTCAGAGGCGGTACCTCTCCTGGAAGGACTTCGTCACTTCAGGTGCTCAGACTGCTGGAGATGGCAGAACCAGTGCCTGGGTGGGGCCAACTCGCCGGCGCTGCGTTTTCCTCCCATACCCGGGAGGGCAGCTTGGGCATCCTCACAAACTCGCCTCTTGGCCTTTCCCTCCTGTTTCTTCACCCCCCAAGCGCTCATCGGTCTCCTGACTCTTCTCCAGCTGTATTTGTTATTTAAACATTCTGTCTGGTCCATCGTGTCCCCGTCAGGTCTCAGCCACAGGGCTGGGTCCTAGGCAGAGTGTCAAGCAAGGGTGGACGCGTGCCATGGCTCCCCTCGAGGTTCTGAGAGCCCCGATGGCCTTTTTCAGCTTTGCGGAGCAGGGCAGGCGCATCCGTTCTTTTGGATGTGAAAACATTCACGTTTCAGATGTTTGAATGAGAGCTTGTAGGGGGAGTTTAATGGTTAGCGTAGCCACTATTGAATATCTAAAAAGAAAACCTGTGACCTTGTTCATCTTGGTCCCAGGGCTCACAGCATGGGCCTGACTTTGGCCTTTGTTGGGTTACTTTGGGCTCAGTTGGGCTTCTCTCATTTTCTTTCCTTTGCACTTCCCATGCCGGGCGAGTCTGGCTGAAGATTTGATGTGGTTCCTCCTTAAACAGTGTGTCCTGTTAATAGGTACTGTACCGGGCTCCGCATAAGTGTCGTTGGGGTAGGACCTATATTTTAATACTGTTCCTAACATTTCATTTTAATAGCAAGGTGTCTTTGATTTGATTCTTTGTAATTCTAGAAACTAGATTGTAGTTTAGTCATTACTGACATTTTTTTTTTAAAAAAAGGGATATATTTTCTTGCACAGCTGTTCAAAAGAGAAACAAGTCTCAGTCCTCAGTGCTGTCCTTTGTTTTCCAGGTACAAGTTTTCTAGCTCAGACAACTGAGAAAAAGTGTAGACCATTCTCGAGGCATTGCTTGCACGCTGTTTTTCTACGTTGCAGGCAGATCGGGCTGTGATGGGCGGTGTGCAGGCGGGTACGGATCTGACAGCCTGGGATGTTCTGTACTAAAATGTTACTTTGTATCAAAAAGTTTTAGTACAACAAAATAAAGGTCAATTTCAGTAATGCCTGGTGTGTAGATCCCTGAATCCCTGCGTCCCGCCTTCCCCAGGTGCACCCTGCATTCCTCCTGTGCAGCATGTGGCTGGACTGGCCGGTGCGTGAGGTCCTTTCCTGCTCCTGTGGGCAGAGGTCCCTTTTACCTACTGCTGTCACACCCTCTCTGACTCCCTTCCCTTCCCATCTGACTGTCCCGTGTTTTGTGGGGTGCTGGCTGCAGTGGGGCCACTCGAAGGCGTGGGCCGAGCCATGAGCAGCAAAGAGGCCTGAGCTAAGCCCTCGGGGGGGGGGTCCCCTGAATGTTCTCAGGCCTTGGGTGGGAGGGTCCCCCTACCTGGCGTGGAACCATGTGGGACCTCAGAGCATCACATTGTTGCATCACCCAGTACTGTAGGGCCCCTGACATGGCCTGCTTGAGCTTCAAGTCCGTGTTCAGGATGGTGGGAAAGGGGAAATGAGGGGAAGTTGGAAGGTGTGGCCTGTGGCTGCCAGAGCTCAGGTACAACTAAAATACCAGAGAGCCCCTCAGAGAAGAAGGCTGCCAAAGGGTGTGTGTGTGTGGGGGGGGGTGTGTGTGGCGGGGAATAGGCATGCTAGGGCCATGTGACCTGACCCATAGCATTTTGGAGTTTGGCGTTAGTTTTTAAAGGCAGTCTAGAACAGGGAACTTAAATCTGTTGATTGTTGAGCCAGACACAGGTCCTGCTTTGCACCACCCAGCTGGGGTTGGGGGATAAGGGAAGACCCAGCCCTGCAGCTGCAGGAAATGGAAGGTCTTTTTGCTGGCGTTCTACAGGAAGATCGCTCACCTGGCCTCCATGCTGATGTAGTATTCTGAGTCTGAAGAGAGGAGGCTGGAGGAAGGGACACTTGGTCTTCAGTGGTCCAGGGAAGGGAGGGGAAGAGTGTGTCACAGATGTCGCCAAGAGGAAGGCAGCTGTTGTTTCCACAGAGGATTAGGCCTTCCTGCCAACCCTCAGTGCTGTGAGGCAGCAGTGCCCTGGGGGTCATGATTGAATGGAACCCAAAGACAAAAGGGCTGCCCTGCCCTGGAATCTTGTGTACTGTGTCCTGCTGTGGGATAGGCTCTGATCTTTGTAGGGCACCTCCTGTGTGCCAGACACTATACATGGTGACATTTACGTGCGGTATACATTTTCTCAGGATTAAAATGCTTTATTATGTTTTTTAATGGTACTTTGTGGCATTTAAAAAAAAATTCAAATTAAAAGGAATTTTGAAGTTATCTAAAGATGGCCAAAGGTGGTCATTTTGAAACCACAGAACATTCTATTTTAATATGCTGAGCCAGACCTGCAAAACTAGACTTAAATAAGAGGGCTTGTGCCACAACATATACTGTATTCCAGATGAAATAGCTGCTGTCTTTATTTTCTTGCATTGGATGCATTCTTAGAAAAAGCATGGCTGTAACCTAGTTTTATCTCCCTGTGTTTTGCCATGAGTTGTATTTAGATATATATATATATTTTTAGTTATTGAGGGACCTTTATTTTATTTATGTATTCATGTGGTGCTGAGAATCGAACCCAGTGCCTCACACATGCCAGGCAAGTGTGCTACCGCTGAGCCCCAGCCCCAGCCCCTAGATATTTAAAAAAAAAAAAAATTATATATATATATTTAGTTGTAGGGAACACAATGTCGTTATTTTTATGTGCTGCCAAGGATTGAACCCAGTGCCTCACACTTGCTAGGTGAGCACCCTGCCACTGAGCCATAACCCTAGCCCCGTATTTAGACATTTTATAGCATTTCATCCTGTATTAGAAAATATGTTTGGATATAATTTCTAATTAGTTTGAAACTGAAGGTCCCAGGGGCAGATTTCTCCAGATGCCAATAACAGTGACAGAGATATCTGTACACAGTGTGAAAGAGCCCGTCTTCCATTTTATCTGATCCTGCTGATCTTGAGATGGAAACATGGTGTTACACCTCAATAAAATGTCTGTAGATGCTCTTGGGCGCTCAATGCATGTCCTACTTCCGGAGGGCATTTATCTGCTAGGGAGGAAATATAAGGTGATCAGCATCTCCTGGAGATTTTCTTTCTAGCGTCTCCAAAAGCATTTTAGGGAGGACTTGGGCATACCAACACAGCCTTGAAGATGGAATAGCTGGAGTCACGACTTGGCATTTCTTGGCATAAAGTCTGAGGAAGGATTTGGTGGTCAGACTCCAACTTTGCCACGTAGTGAACCAGGAGGAGGTGAGCCATCAAACACTTGGAACTACAGTTTACTTACATAAAAGTCCGGGAGTTGGGAAGGGTTAACAGCCTTGAGAAAGTGCTTAAAGCCAGGGTGTGGTTGGAAATGAAAAGGGAAAGGGAACAGCATGCGGTAACCTTCACATTAATATTGTCCCCTTTCTGGAATAATCCACATCTTCCCTGCCATTTAAAAAAATTTCCTGCAATGTCCACAACAATAAGCTCCCCCACCCACACCCCATCATCATATAGTCTGTGCACACTTGTGGGTGACACTCTGGTCCTAGTCATGAGAGAGAGAGAGAGCACTGATCCATGCATTTAGTGGCATGGAGTGTTTCTGTAAAGGCCACACGGGTGCCTTTCTTTACCATCTTTGCTTCCAGATCCTGAAGGAACTGTTTTCCTCTCATCAGATACAGAGTGCCACCCATGCCCAGCCACAGTGAAGCCAAAATGACATCATTCTGTGGTCCAGAGAGCTGTCCTTGGTGGTCACACTTATTATAAGAGTGATGGAAAGCAGTCTTTGTCACTTAGCATCTGAAGGACCACACGTGACCCAAAGAGTTCAGAGGTCTGCTGAAAATGTTGGCGTGGTTCCTGCAGTGGTGACGGATTTATTCTGGGTCTTGACAGTTGTAATTAGATTAAAAGCTCAGTCTCTCCAAGCCAGAAAAGGTGCTCAAGGCATATCCTGCTTCTGGAGGGTGTTTATCGGCTGGGCAAGAAATTGTTTTACAGTCGTTCCCTGCACAAGTCCTTCTAGAGGTGGACACCCAAGGACAGGTTGGGGAGCAGCTGAGAGTCCCTGCTGATCTCAATGGCAAAGTGAAAGCTACTGGTTGTTCCCAAGCTACCTGTCATGTTCTCCATTCTTCTTAATAGGAGGATTGCTGGTTATCAGTTCTTCTCCTCTGTTGATTATCGTCACCAATAACAGCAGCACTCTCATTTCCTTACTCTTGTGCTTCTTCCTGTTTCCTTTAACCTGCGGCTGATTATTTTCACTGCCATGCTGCCCTTTGTGCTTCCTGTGATGTCACCACCTCCACCCCTGTTAGAGTCTGTAAACAAGTCAAAATAACACCTGGCATTTTGCCAGGGGAATGTTAGAGTTTGTAAACAAGTCTGGATGGTGCCTGGCAAAATGCCAGAGGGAGTGGTTTGAGAAGTAACAAAAGCGAGCCATTAAGTGTGGAGATTCCTGATTGGTTGACTGATGTATCTAGTTTATGCTAATTAGATAAGCTGTGTGGAATGTATAAATACTGCTCCTGTCCTGCAATAAACGGCTTCCACTCCTGCTATGTCAACATACACAAGTTGTTCGTCACCCCCCGGTTATTTTGCAGCCAGCCGGCCTTCTACAACCCCCGTTCTGAGTTCTGAGGACTCCTACACCCTTGCTCCTATCCTTATTCACAGAGAGTCTTTGGTTTCCATGGTAGGCTTCAAGTGAGGGTGTTTCTCTAGAGATTCTTTAACCTGTGCATTTGCTGTATTTTGCCCTCCGTGGTCTGCAGCTCCTGATAAACGCCCACATGCTTCTGAGGAAGACTCCCAGAGATACTTACAATCCCAAGGCGATTCTTCCTCTTCTTCTTCTACTAACCCTAACTTCTTCTACTAACTGGATGTCACGTTACTCTTTATTATTTCTCCACCAACATAATTCAAATTGCCATAATTTGTTCATTCTCATGAAGCACTTTCCATAGTATCAGCACCATTTTCTTTTCCAATTGCTGGCTCTATTGCTCCTTCCTGTTTTTTCCAATAGTTTTCCACAACTGTATAAAATGTATGGTTTTTTTGGGGGGGCGGGGGCGCACTATTGGGGTGTAAAGGTCAGGCGAGCATCGAAGGAAGAGACCACCAAGAGACTGTCTCATGCAACAGCAAAGGGTTTATTGGGGGTCCAGCATGCTGGGGCTCAGAGCTCACTTGAATAGGGCAAAGAGCCCTGAGAACAGCTTAAGCAGAGCTTATATACTTTTCTTGGAGAGGGCAGGGAGGGAAGTTACATTCTGCAGTTTGGCAGTTGGGGACAGCACATTCTGGGATCAAGATTAGCAAACAGTTCGCAGTTGGGGACAGCACATTTTGGGAACAAGATTAGCAAACAGTTCTTAAGATTTCAACAGTGTTTTGTTAAGCATACAGAAAAACGGAGTGACAAGTACCTAAAAAACGGAGTGACAAGTACCTATTTTATTAACCTTTCAGGGGATTGATCCCAGGGTCACCTAACCATTGAGCTGCTGGATTGTAGGCATGCGTCACCATACTTTTGGGACATTTTCTGGAGGAGCAGCTGCAGCAGCCTGTAATGCTGGACACGTCACCCTCCCAGATGTGTGCAAGGATCTGGCAAGTCTCAGACACGGAGCTCATCACTGAGCAGGGCAGGCTGATGCTCCCACAGGGGCTAGAGATGTGCAGAATGCTGAAGACCCAGCTCATGGGCCTGAGCCCACTTTAAAGCTCTCCCCGCTGCTACAAGAAAGAGTTTTAATTGGTAAAACTATACACTATAGTTGTTTTTGTTGTGGCATATTCAAGCATGCACACAACTGAGTTTGATTGATTTCCCCAGTGCCTCCTCTTGCCCTTCTGCATTCCACCCCCTTGCTCTCCTTCAATGACCCTACTTGTATCCCCTCTATTTTCGTTAAGAACCCCCTTTTCCTTTTTTCTCTCTACCTTCTGCATATGAGAGAAAGCATAGGACTCTTGACTTTCTGTGTTCCTGTAGCTGGGACCAAGTTCCTGACAACCTCCTTGGCATTGTGTTGGATCCAATGGAGAAGATAATTGCCAGAGCTGATCAGGTTCAAAGAGTTTGATTAAAGCCTTTAGGACATCCATCTGCAAACAGGAACTGACCTACTCAGTAAGGTCATCACTGTGCCACCTTTCCAGCTCCCAGGGAAAAAACTGGCCGAGCAAATCAAGGCGGTGGCTGCATGTACCCAATGGCAAAAGCCGGCACAGCTAGAGGATGCTCAGAGCAATACATGCATGCAACAATTGCAGCTCCCCCCTCCCCCCCGAGGTGCAGCCAACGTGCAACCAATCTTGGCTGTAGTGGAAGAGGTTAAGGTTCTCAAAAACCTTTCCCTGTTGCCAGGCACCAACAGCCCCCTGCCCCCACAGGGATTCAAACCTCAGGGGAGGTTTCCCAGCCATTCCAGGCAGTTAGTTAGTGGAGCAAGAAACAGCCCATTCTTGCACATTGACTTCAAAGCCCCAGAAAGGACAGCAGGAGCTACAGTCATGATATCCATGCTTGAAACTGCTTCAGTATTCACATGCGGGCCCCGGCATGGAGATGTGCCCTCCCACCCCAAGGTACACTCAGTGGCCTCTAACTGATTGGCATAGTCGGTATGACAACTGAACCAATCTACAGGACAGAATGTAGGAGTGAGAAGAGCCAGACCCCCACCCCCATCTCCCCCAAGTTGAGGGGAGCGCAGGTCCCCACATCAGCAAACCTACCCAGCTCTGGGAAGTAGCTACAGAAAAGGCTTCTCAGCAAGCATGGCCTCATCCCCTGCATCACCTCAGATGGCCCCTAAGACCAGGTGGGGCCTGTCTTCTCTTTTGCATGAAAGGACACACGTCCCTGATGGGTTGGGGAGAGGAGTGAATAATGGATTTCAGGATTCCAGTGGGTGGGGCTGAAAAGCCTCCTTGGCTTAGAAGACCTCTCTCTGGAAGTATTTGGTGATCAGATGATTTAGGAGTTTTTTTTGTTTTTGTTTAAATGCTTAAAAGCAAACCCTTGTCTTTCTGAGTTCCAGTATCGGGACTCATCTACAATTGTTGATTTAAGTGTGGCTGACTGCATTTTTGACCAAGACCCTCCCAGCTCACAGGAAGTCTCTTTTCGCAGCCAAGCAACTCACTACACTACACTAGGTGACTTTCACATCCACTATCCTTGACATTTCTCATGGTTTCCTCCTCATTTCAATGGTATTTATACTTTTTAAATTATAAAATTAAAATTATTTTTATGGGATCAATGTAATTAACTACATATCTAATGAAAAGCAGTCCAACCCTTATCATTTTAAAACCACAGCACATTCTGTTTTGATAGATTGGGCTGAAAATGAAAAAAAAAAATGTGATTTCAATGAACCATAGACACACATATTAACACAAATTCTGGATGAAAAAAAATGAGACCATTTTATTGTAAATATAGGTGCCTGGGCAAAACATCCAGACAGTATAAGTTGAAAAGCCAGAGTTTATGGTCACTGACCCTGTGAGGGATCTGGCCATTACCACCTTAACTGTGGTTGCTCAGCATCAGTGACACTTGTAGACCACCCAAAGGAGAACAGGCAGAGGCTCTCCCTGGATTGCTGCATCAAGGAGTCAGCTACTGTCGCTTGCCTCTGGCAGGAACTCAAAGGCAGGCGGGGGTGGGGTGGGGTGTGTGTGGGTGAAGCTCCCTGATGGGAAGGGGAGTCTTCAGGTGTGCCTGACTGAGCAGGGGCTGCAGGCATGGGAAAGCTGTAGGTGGACTAAATATGTGCAAGGCGACCCTATGGGGCTGGTTAGGGGAATAGATGTAGCTTCTCTGGTTGGTCCTATCAAACTGAAAGGAGGGGCAAAAACTAGGGACGCTGTCAGTCATTGATCAAGTCCTGGCCACTGGATCCAAATCGCTGCAGCGGTTGTCTGATTTCCTGGATGGGTTGCTGCAGGTCGTGGGTCAGAGTTCAGTTTTTGTCTGTGGGCTGACCATTGTCTATTAGTATACTCTAGATCTCATAATCCACCAACTGAATAGCTTCAACACAAAGAAGTGCACAGTTTCACCTGTGATGTCTCGTTGCCAAAAATGTTTTGCCCCATCTGGTCCAACAACCAGTTCACAGGAAGTTTGGAGAACAAAGAAACAAACAGACAAATCTGAAATGAAGGCTATTTCTGATCTCTTCGGTACTCTAAAGGTGTGGGGAAGGAGGTAGATGGGGGACTGTCAGATTGAAAGTCTTCAGATGCTTATTTAACCATATACCAGAAAAATAGTTTATCTGGGAGAAAATTAAAAGAACTGAATACGGATCCAAGTTCTCTGCCATCAGGGAAACACACGTTACATAAGGGTGTTAATGGTTAATGGCATTGTGCAGGGCGACATGTCATGGCAGTGAGAACTCGACTCTTCAGAGATGAGGTGTCCAGTGTCATTTCCTCTGAAATGGTTCAGTTTTTTTTTTTTTAAGCAATTGATGCAATATGGCAAAGTGTAGTGGGTTTAGACTTAGGTGGTGAGGAAATGAGTTTTCATTCCCCAAAGCAGGCTGGCCTACATGCTTGTTATAGTAATGCTTAAGAAGGAGACTGTGCCTCCATCCCCTGTCCTACTTAATTCAAGTAGACACAGTTCTATGTCCGTGCATGCATTCACAGGCTGGCCTTCTGCCCTCTATTTTCCCTTAACATAATCCTAATCCACCCGCTTGATTTTTCTCTAACACCAACACCTTGGAGATTTTCCCACATCAAAACATATGGCTCTGTCTCCTTTTTATGGCCACACACATAGAGAACTTGTTTGTGGGAATTTACCACCACTTATTTAATACAGATGACTTCCTTTTTCATTTCATATAGTCTGTGAGCTGTGAAAAGCATTACATAATGCTCTTCTCAAACAGTGAAGGCAGCATTCAAGGAACAAGGCTGCAGGCTTGCCCAGAGACAGAGCCAAGTAGGAGACAACCAGGCTTTGAAGCCAAGTCCGTGTTGTCCCTGGGACCTTTCTCTTATACCCCATGGGCAAACCAGGCCTCATAAAACTGATGCTTCTCAGAAAGTGATTTGTGCCCTGGTGTATAACTCAGGGCGAAGGTGGTGGGGGGCACGTCCTCGGGAGTCAAACACCTCCTCCACTGCTTCACCTCCGCTGCCAGCGGTTGGGTCACTTTAATCACTGAATTGTCTGACTTTTCATTTCCTTTTTTCCATACACGGGGCCACCGTTTCCATACAACCAGTAAGATGATGTCTTTGAAGGAGGAAGAAGAAGCAGGAACCATGGCTGGGAAAGTCCAACATCTCCGTCACTGCCACTAATAGAGAATGCGTCCCACACAATTCCCTGCCCTTTTACTGATTCAAGTTCCCCACCAAAGCATCTGGTAGAGTCATATGTCTTCCCTCATTGCAAGGGACTCAAAGAAAAATGGGAGTGTCTAGCTCAGGAAGGCAGGGCCTACTATCAGCAGTTTCTCACATGCAGGAAGGCTATTCAGAAGATGCTGGGCAGCTTCAAACACAACAGGTGTAGGATAGGGACTTAACAGGACAATAACTAGTTAGCACGGGATCGGTAGCATGTAATGGCGTGAGGTCATTTTCTAATGTTGTTTTGAAGAATGTTCCACAGAGCCGAAAATCTCAAAACCGCATTAGAAAAAGAGATTTACAAAACCACATATCTAGGAGAGTCTCAAGTTTTAGAAGGTCGCTTGCCAGGAAGCCCAACATAGGCATCTACTTGGGTCCTCCATGAAGCAGATGCCAACATGGGAAGAGACACACAAGTTGTTTCTTGGGGAAATGGCTGTGAATCAAGCGGGGATGGAGCAGGGCAGGCAGGGCAGCTCTCAGACTGAAGATAGGTCTGGGTCCTGTGCGGGGAGAGAGGGAAGGGAAGACTGAGTAGGAAGAACCTCAACCTGCAGTTCAATTCTGAGAAAATCTCATCCAGGCCATGGGAAGGCCCCAGTGAGCATACACTGCTCCCCGCTCCGCCTGCCGGGTTGGTAACTGCCTCAAAGTGTCCCAGGCCTGCTGTGGTGGGCTCATGGGTACTAGCTGGACGCTGTGGGGGAGCTCGTCTCTGCTGAGGGTCTCTTGTATTCCGTAATCGCTTCATTTAGGTTCGGTGGATAACAAAGATCCATGGGACACTTGGAGACTTTTTAGAATAAACCAACTCCTGAAATATTGATGCTTAAAAGAAAGAGATTCAGAGATAATCCAGCGCCAGTCTTCCAAATCAGGAATAAAGAAACAGAGATAAAGTGACTTGCCCAAAGTCTCAGAGCCCTCAAGGGGCTGGCTTCTGCTTAGGACTCATTATCTCCTATCATCCTGACCTCCAGGGTAGCAGCAGGTTCCTTGATTGGCCTGGGAGCCCTCAGGAGCCAGAACACAGCCCCCAGTCCCTTGTTATTACTTCCAGCCCAAGATGGAGGGACAGGTAAGAGGTGAGATTCTCGGTCAGGCAAGTCCCTCTGGTCTCCAGGTATTGAATCAGAGGTTCTCAACTTGTCGTGCAGCACAGCCATGGACAACTAAAGGAGGTGAAGAGCATTTGCATGATGTCCCCAGAAAAGCAGTGATAATAATGATAGCAGTTATGTGGTTCTTACCATGTGCCAGGCACCTTCCTAAATACTTTGTAGATATTCAACTTATTGACTTGTATTCCAACCCTGTTTGGGACGTATTATTATCCCCCTTTACAGATGGGGAAACTGAGACACAGAGAGGCTGAGAAACTTGCCTCAGGTCATACAACCGTGCAGTGTTGAAACCATGCCTGCCAGGCTGGCTGAGAAGGTGGCGATCCCTGGGTCACTGGGCTACATCTAGGGGAGAGACCACGGTCTGGAGGATTAGCCAGGTATGGTCGCCCATGGCCAAGGAAAGTGGTCAACCCACGAGGACCAGAAGCCTGCCTCAGGAGGGCCATGGCCTCTGCAGTTTAGCTGTAAGATGTTCTTAGGGCAGGGCAGCGCCTTTCCAGTGTCCTTGTCCTCTTCCCAGAAGGGATGGGTGCTCTTGTGGCTGTTCCTCTGCTGATGGCCAATGCCACAGCCAGACACCTGAGAGAGCCAGCCTTTCAGATGCCACCTCCAACATGGAGGCAGCATCATCATTAGCCATCTCGGCACGTACATGACATGGCATTGTGACCCCATGCACTAGTAATTATGGCCCAGTCAGCATCCTGCAGACAGAGTCATCTGCTCAGTTAGGACAATGACATCTCACAAGAGGTCCCTGCCTTTGGCTACTTGCTGAGGATGTTGCGCTCTCTACCCCTTCCCTCCAACCTGACCCTCAAGGTGCTCAGGAACTGGAGATGACCCATTTCCAAAGTGGATACAATCAACTCTTGGAGAGATAGGCTCCTTAAAACTCTTCTTTTATTTTTTAAAAAAAGAATTTAACTAGAACAGATTACTAGAAATACACACAGGTCGATTGTCTGGCAGCATTGATTTTCCAATGTTTTATCCATAAAGCTGCAATTTCCAAGCACCCTCCTGCTTCTTGGTGTAGGTGGAGCCCAAGTCAGGATCTCTGCTTGGAGAATTCTGAAGAAGCCCCTGTCAGCTGCATCCATGTGAGATGAGTAGGCCCTCCATGAAGGTAAAAGGGCTTGGGCCAAACTCCAATCCCGTGTGCACAGGTGGTTCACCGCACGTTCCTCCTGGGAGGCAAGCCTGCCTTGGATTTGGTCTTAGGCCTTTGCAGCCAAGTACCACCACAAAGAAAGCTTAACTGAGGGAGCGGCATTGTTGTGAGGGCTTCATGTGGTCCAGGGAGGAGCCTAGAAGACGAGGCGTGGCAGCTGGGTGTCCACAGAACCACAGCCTCAGGGGGGATCTGAACCATCAAGAACACCATCCTATTTGTGGGCAAAAGTGTCTCCCTGATCGGGATCTGGGGTCCACGGGAACACTGTCTAGAGGCAGCAGATCGAGGCAGCTGAAATCTGCCACTGCTTCTCGACTCTATGGCTAGGAGGAGCCACAGGTTTGTTTCTTTCCCCAGGGAAAGGCTGAGCCTTTCTCTGGGAATTCTTGGACAACTAGAAGGGGACTAAAAAGTCCCAGGAGAAGCGCTGGGCCTGCATACTAATTGGGGACACAGAGACTGAGCAGGGTTTAGATCAAGTACAAAGTGCACCATGAGCCTGAACTCACAAAGCAGGGTGTACCACTTGCACAGGGGTGGGGTATCTTCAGTCTGGTTCCTGGAGGTCCTGGCTGCCCTCCAAAAGCTTTGCTCAACTCAACCCCACAGCAAAACCTGAGGACGAATCATGTAAGTGGGATGAGATGACTGGCTGCAAACACTTCAAGGGCCATCAGAACCAGACTCAGAGATAAGTTCCAGGAGGTAGATTCTGCTCAGTATGGGAACAGCCTCCCTGCCAATATGCAGGTTCCATACTGGACCCAGTTACCAAGAACCAGGTTGGGTGAGGTATGTCCATGAATTGTCTGGGTCCCAGGTCCCAGCAGCACTTCTCCTACCGCCACCCCAGACCAATCTAGCTGGGTCCTCAGGTTTTGTTCATACACAGAACCAGTCTGGGGAAATACCAGGGACCACTGGCCTCTTGCTCGATGTTCCTCACTGGCTCTTTTCAGGTGGGCAGCCTGTCAACCAGCGCATGGGGCTCTGCCCCCAGCTCTCTGGGCCTTGCAGCTCTGCTGTCCCATCCCTGCCACCAGGAGCAGGACATAGGACGTCCACATTCTCCTCAGCATGGACTCCTGGGAATGTATGTTTGGATTCGTGAAAATGAACCCGCTGGGAGGGGAGGAGGTCAGCAACCCAGCCCAGGATGGCCGACTAATAGTTTCTGAGAAAATAACAACTAAAACCACCAAGATACTCAAAAGTAGGAGAAACAGCAGCAGCAGCAAGGATTGTCGGTGCCTTTAGACTGGAGGCTGCCTCCCTGAGAGACTCCTAGGATCGCACAGTGTCTTGGCTTCCTTACTAAACCCAACCAAACTACCTCTGGGAAATCAGTGGGGACTCACTCTCATTTGCTTAGGGTGTGTGTGGCCAGTGAACCGTTCTCTCCATACTCATTCATGTTCTTTCACACATGCAATGTCGTGGAAATTGCGCTAAGAACAAAATTCATTCTAGATGCCAGAAATTTCCTTTTGTCCAGAGAGTGAGTGTCCGAAGTATCCTGCCTCAGCTGCTGTCACCTGGATGGGAAAACCCAGTCCTGTGGGCTCAAGGACTTTCCTGACTGGAATAAAGAGGCCAAATATTGAGGCCAAGGGGAGGAGGTCAGGAGTCAGAGTACTGCACCCTCCTCTTGAACCCAGCAGGACTGCGCCAGCAGGCCTCTATTCTGGCCATCGTTCTTGTCATCTGTGAGCTTCAGATTCCAGCCAGTGTGGGCGTGACCTATGGAATCACGCATAGTGCAGTTTTAAGTACAAAACTATGTTCAGGACTCTGAGAATGGAGAGGCTCGTTTCAAAGAGGAAGGGAATAAGGTACTCGATGGGCCTGCAATTCTGAGGGTCTGATTCTGCTTGGTGACAGCAAGTGGTTACTGTCATAGAACAAGGACTCTTGTAGCTGAAGAGAGTGGAGAGAAAACGTAACTGTCAGAGGGGCGGACAGTGTAGGGGCACTTCCTCCTGCACACAAGCTCATCTTGAGCAGGGCACTGTCTCGGGGGCTCTTGAGAGGCCTGATGGAGCGTGGGTCCCAGGGAGGCTGCTCCTTGGCTGATGCCAGCTCACCTAGGGATATTATAAGCTTGGAGCCTCATGTTTTGAGTTCCCCAAATTGGAGAGGAGTCATGAATCTCAAAATGTCTTTGAGAGTCCTCGACCTTTCCCACCTAGAAGCCTGGCTGAGGGAGACAATTCCCTTGTCTTCCTGCATGAACTTTGTTGACTCTTTGTGTGTCATACAATGTTGCTCTTAGAGAGCTCCAATTCTATGTGCCTGTGTGAGGGGTGACTTTGAGTTCACCCCCAGCAAGGCCAAAACCCAGGTCCTCTTCCTGGGTGGCTAAGGCCACACTTCCTAACACAGGGCCACATCTCCCCTAGCCACCCTCCCTCCTGCCCCATATCAGGGCTGCCAGGGGCTTCTGCTTGCTGCCCCAGGATTCTCCCCCCTGGGGGTTCTGGCTCCCTGGGTTCCCCTTCCTTTCTTGCAAGCCAGCTGTGCATTAAAAGGATGTTTTACCAACTGTGCCCAATAGTTTCTAAGTGTTGTGGTCTAGAGAGCTCTGCAGGTGCTCCCGTGGCCCTGAGGACAGAACAGAAGCCTCACAGGCATCAGGAGCCTTTGACTTTTTCACAAAGAATCTGAACCAGAAGAGGAAAACAGTGGGATTCCCCAGAGCCATGTAGGGGCACAAGGGCACCCAACCCAGGTGTCTTACAGCTGACTGAAATATTTCATCATCAGTATTGGAAAAAAAAAAACCCAACCACAAGGCCCTTTGCACCTAAGGTCCCTCTCTGTCTTCAACGGAGAATGGCTTTAAGCATTTGGGCGGGTAGGATCTTTGTTGGGACAACTCTTGAGGGGTCAGGCAGGAAGCTTGGCTTCTCTGATACGGGGCAATGGCAGTTACAGGCACAGTCCTGGGCTCTGGCCCTGCGCCTCAGGCTGGGCACGTGTGCAGTCAGTCACTCAGTCATGGCACAGGGTTCCATTGCAGTGAGTGACAAGAAAACCAGCTCTTCTCGCCTGGTTTGTTGACAGTGCGAGGTGGCCATTCAGAGAAGGACTGCAAGTCTTCATCCCACTCAAACCTCAGTGCCACCTTGTCTGTTGGTGGCACAGTGGAATGTGGAGCAACCTTCCTTTGAGTGCTACTCCTTCCTTTCTTCTTACCCTCCCCGACGTCACAATTCCTGGCAGGTAAAGAAAACTGCTAAAGGCAGAGGAGGAGACTGAAAGTCACAATAGTTCAGATGTGGCATCTTTGGAGCTACGACCATCTCAGGTTGGCGTCTCAAGAATGAGTTCAGACTTTCTTGTTGAGAGCCGAAGCGGCCCCAGCAAACTTCCAGCTGATTAGCTCCTCTGCGGTGAGGCTTATTGGGCTGTTTCCCCGCCCTTTCAGACCACGGAGCTGCTCATTGGGGGACTCTTTTGGCTCCGCCCACACGACCCAGCCAATCTGCCTCAAGAGCAGGAAAATTGAAAATGACCTAAGAGTTCCAGTTGACAGTGCTTGCCGGAAGTGCCTGTGGTGGCAGTTGAGCTCTTGGGAATTCCTAGAGAGCTTGCATGGTGCTAAAAATAAAGTTCGTTCCTGCTTGACAAGTGGCTCGAGAATTGTGCCCAGCCAGACTGCGGCATTTGGTGGCCCGTATGGGGAATGACTAAGGGTGAGTGATAAAGTAAACTGCTTGCCCCTGAGGGCAGGGCGAGAGGATGGGTAGCCATTTTAAGATTCTTCTTTCGTTTTTTGTTTTGCTTTTGTTTTAAGTTGCCTATCCCTGGAGATGGGTGAGACAGAAGAAAAACCGCTCACATCTCAGGAAAAACTATTTGCATCTGAGGAACAGATAGGGAGAAAGGACAGATGGACATTTCAGGAGGATAGAAAGGCTGATATAATGAATTTTTGTTCCATTTTTGTTTCATTTTGTCTCGGTTTTCTTTTGCATTATCTTAGTGAGGGGTATCTTCGTCACAGAAATATGGAATTAAAAATTAGTAAGAACCTAACCAAAAGGGCGTTAAGTAAAGTGCTAGAGGAAGGAGGCATCTCAGTAAAATCAAGAACAGTTAGGGCATACGTTAAGACGATACAAAGGTGTAGCCCATGGTTCATTAAAGAGGGGTTGTTAAATATATCGTAATGGAACCATCATGGTGAAGATTTAAAAAAGATACAAAAGGAAAGCCCAGGAACTCTGCCAGTTGGCACATTACCATTATGGACGTTGGTACAATCTTGTTTGCTTAGTCTAGGAGAAGACGTCTTACATCAAGTAAAAGAGGAAGTCTCTCGAGTTAGTCAGACAAAGGAAAAAGGTCTAGAGGAAGAAGGGCTATCAGGGGAGAAGTTACAACAGGAGGCTGCTACTAACACCTTTCTATCACCAGAGGGCATAAGTGTCCAACCAACAGCTCCACCTGTGGAGACAACATATGCTGGGAGGCCCCCAACCCCCGTAGTTGATAGATGGGATCCTGAGACAGGACCTCAAAGATTAGCATGCCTTGTATTTGAGCAGGCAGGAGGGCAGCAAATTCACCATGCTTTAGATTTCAAACAGTGAAGCAGCTAAAAGAGGCTGTAACAACCTATGGTCCTCAAGCCCCCTTCACTGTAAACATGGTCGAATCCATTACCAATTTGAACATGACGCCAGCAGATTGGACTAGTATGTGTAAAGCTGTGCTAAATGGAGGACAATACCTGTTATGGAAGGTTGCCAATGAGGAATTTTGCATGGAGACGGCTAGGCGAAATGCAGCAGCCGGTTATCCTCAGAGAAATCTAGATATGTTGTTAGGAAAGGGACCTTATGAGGGACAGCAGCAACAAATTGCATATGATCCTGCCATATACTCACAAATTGCTGCAGATGTGGTTAGGGCATGGAAGACTTTACAAGGACATGGAGATTTACAAGGTCAATTATCTAAGGTAATACAAGGAGCTAATGAACCTTATGCTGAATTTGTAGATAGGCTTATTCAAACAGCTACCAGAGTTTTTGGGGATACAGAACAAGCAATGCCATTAATTAAACAGCTAGCCTATGAACAAGCAAACAGATGGTGCAAGGAGGCCATTAGACCATGGAAACATGGAGATTTAAACACATATATTAAATTATGTAGAGACATTAATGAACAAGGGCAAGTCTTGGCAGGCTGCAGTACAACAGGCTTAAATGCCAGGCCAAAAACATGCTACATTTGTGAACAAACAGGACATTTTAAAAGGAATTGCCCCATAGGAGGAGGGTTTAACAAAACTAGGTATCAAAGGAGTAGAATACCGGAGATTTGCCCACGATGCCGTAGAGGGAGACATTGGGCTAATGAATGCCGTTCTCAAACCACCATAGAGGGTACTCCATTATAAAAAAACGGACAAGGACCAGGTGTTTACCCACGATATCATGGAGAAAGGCATCGGCCTCCATTGCCAAAAAACGGACAGAGGGGCCTAATGCTCCAGGGCCCACGACCACAAATATACGGGGCACTGGAGGAACCCAGCAACCCCATCAGGGTAGTGCCCAGGACACATTATCCATTATATCCCTCACTAGACAAACTAGAGGGAGCGCAGGATTGGACATCTGCACCTCTGTCAGAGCAGTACTAACTCCAGAGATGGGAGTTCAAATCATTCCCACAGGGGTAAAAGGACCTCTTCCCAAAGGAACAGTAGGCTTATTATTGGGACGCAGCTCTTCTACTCTAAAAGGACTTATGATAAGTCTTGGGGTAATTGATCCCGATTATGAAGGTGAAATAAAAATTATAGCCAGTTCTCCAAAGGATATATCAGTAATTTCACCAGGAAATAGAATAGCACAGTTATTAATAATACCCAGCCTACATGATAAATTTTCCAGTCATACAGTAGAAAGAGGTTCCAGGGGATTAGGCTCCACAGGTGTAGATTGGGCTATGCTTTCTTTAAATTTAGATTCTCACCCCATGCTAAAACTAAATATTCAAGGACATGAATTTAATGGGCTACTGGATATAGGTGCAGACCTTAGCATCATCTCTCTTCAAGAATGGCCCAAACATTGGCTGTTAAAACAAGCTACTCAAACGCTTCGAGGCCTAGGAGTGGCGACTAATCCCCATAGAAGTGCAATGGTATTAGATTGGAAGGATCCTGAAGGATGTAAGGGAACTATACAACCATATGTATTGGATCATCTTCCTATAAATTTATGGGGACGAGATGTACTAGATCAATTAGGACTAACATTAACAAATAACATCAATTCAAATGCATCCACTATTATGGCTAGACAAGGTTTTAGGAAACAAAAAGGATAGGAAGAAAAAGGACAAAGTATAGTGGCACCAATACAAATACGATCAAGAAATAGATAGACATGGATTGGGTTTTCAGGAGGGGTCACTGAGATAATAAAAATTACTTGGAAATCAGAAAGACCAGTATGGGTTCCTCAGTGGCCCCTGACTAAAGAAAAGATACAAGCAGCCCATGACCTGGTCAAACAACAATTAGCAGAGGGACATATACAACCTTCTGTATCTCCCCATAATACTCCCATTTTTGTCATCAAAAAGAAATCTGGTAAATGGAGATTATTGCAAGATATAAGAGCCATTAATAATGAGATGGTTATTATGGGACCTGCTCAATCGGGGATTCCCCAATTGTCTGCTTTGCCAAAAACCTGGTATGTTTTAGTTATAAATATAAGAATGGGTTCAGACTTTCTCTTAAAAAAAGCAACCCACCGAGCCATGCCAACTTATTAAGAGAAAATGAAATGAAGAAAGAGGAAATCCAACTAAGAAAGCATCTGCAGGTGGGAAGGTGGTGCCCTGGGAGTGTGGCCCAGGCCCCTGTGCACTCTGCAGTCCTCCCCCCCGCCCAACATCCTGTATCTTCATGTTCTCATTTTTACCATGTTCAATTTGGCACTGTAGTGGTCAGAGCTGGCGGTGTTGGAAGAAAGGTCAGTGGAGTGCCCCTCGGGTCACAAGTGCGCTAGGGTGCCACCTGCCTGCACCGGGAGGGCGGCTAGCTCCTCCCCAGAGCTGAGGTTCGTGGGTTCCTCAGGCTGCCGGGTAGCAGACTGAGTTGGGCTGTTACCTCTTAGAGCCCGTGGTCCCCTCCACTCAGCAAACTCCTCACTTAGTGTCCAGATCTGGTTCCACCTCCTCCAGGACCCAGGACTGCCCCTCCACTCTGTGAACTGGCATCACATTTAATGTATGTTCCTCTCATTTTACTCAAGGATCCTTGATTAGGGGACATGTGCGGCCCCCGAGGACACTGTCCTCTTCACACAAGTGTCCTGCTTTGCGGGGGATGCAGTGGGAGAGACGGACACCCCCGAGGGGAGTTGATTGCTCTATGGAAGACGGGGTGAGAGAGGATGCTCCTCACCACTTCTGGTGGCTCATTCTTACACCCAGCAGGCTACCTGGTGCCCCTTGGTTGCACTGTCTCTCTCCTGTCATGGGGCCCAAGTCTGATTCTTCAAAGGGAGGGACACCTTGCCCTTTTACACCCCCCTTTGACACCTCACCCAGGGCTGGGTGTGCCCCTGGTTGCCAACAAACGCATGTTGAATGAATGAGTAAATGAAAGCATCCCAAACTGACTGTCTCCTCTCACCCCACACTCCCAGGGACCAGATGGCCATCTCTAAACCCCAAATGTCCAGCCGTCTCCTCCCCTGCCACTTGCCCCTCACATCTGCCCTCCTTGATCCCCCACCCCAATTCCTCCTCTCCTTGTAGTACATTTGCTCCCTAATCTCAACAGAACCCTCCATTATCCTGGAATCCCTCCCTTCTTGCCCCCTATGTCACCAAACCCCACTGGGTGGGTCATTCTCATCTTCGGAGATCCAGCGGGATTCACCTACAGCCTCCATTCAGGCCCTTGTCACCCAAGCCTGGACTTTGTGAACACCACCTGCCTCATCACCGCCCTCCAACTTTGCTTTAATTCCTGCCACTGGACTGTAGCTAGGACATGTCCGTGGCTCCTGCAGCCAGAGAACTAGGATTCAGATGCCTGAGCATTCCCAGTGGACATCAGCTGACTCCTGACCCTTCCTCCTCCAGCCTGTGCTTGGAGAGGACTCTCCCTGTCAGGGCTGCTTTGCCCCCAGCTCCCTGCAGATCTCTGAGCTTCTTCTTGCCACAGCTGCCCTTCCTTTAGGCTTGTTCTTCCCCCAGCACTGCCTATTCTTCAAGGCTTGGCCAAGGTCAAGTCCCACCTCTTTGACACCTTTGCCAGCCACCTGCCAAACCGCAGGCTATTTGCCCTTGAAGTTCTTGAAGCTTAGCCTCCAGGGGCCCTGGCACCTGCAGAGCCAGGGAAGACCCGGCCCTTGGTGTCCAGGCCCACATTGTTGGCAGGATTCACTCCAAGAGACAGGGGAAGGCGGGGGAACATCCTACTCTGCAAGGTACAAAAGTGGCACTGGTTTAAGAAGAGGGACTTTGGGCCCTAGTGTTCCATCCCCAGTGTCCCCACATCGTAGAAAGCTCTGGGTATTCTGGGATGGGAAGAAGAGCTACCATAGCTGAAGAGTGACAGTTAGGGGTGTGAGACTGGGAGGCTGAGCCTCTATCTGCTGGTGCCTGCTGCTTCCTGCTTCCTGCTTGGCCCACCCAAGGCAGCTGATGTGGTGTCCTCAGTCTTCCTCTTTCCACCCCCAGAGCTCCTTCCCAACTTCCTACCCCCTTGTGGTCTTAAAAGAAGTCAAAGTGCCCCCCAGTGTAACTCTCTACAGGCAGTGCTTTGGGGAGAGCCCTCTCTGACTGAGGACCCACTGATTTAGCTTTTGATGTTAAAATCTCCATGTGTACCCAAGCAGAAGTTCAAATGTACTCAGATGGCCCTTGGGGGACAGAGAAAGGGAGACAGACCAAGGGGAGTCCTGCAAACTAGTGTCCCTGGCCTGGCAGTTGTGGGCTCTGATCACCTTCATTCTTCCTTTTGAACTAACCTCTCCTCATCTTCCTGGATTCAGTGCCATCTATATCCCCCTCAACACCTGAACCCCCTTGGCTTGGAGGCTGAAGTCCTGTTTAAGGTGAAGGACGTATAGGAGACTCAAGGATGCTGCCCCGCACAGAGGCCAGGAAAGCCCCTTTCCCCTGAAGCCTGCTGCTGAGGCTCCCTTCTCCTGGTCAAAGGTCTAAGTCCACATCTGCCCCTTTCCCTGCTCTGAGTCACATTTTGTGCGTGCTCCCCAGCCCTCCGAGCCTAATCCCTTTGGGTGGTTTCTCTGCTTAACTTTGTTTCCCCTCCTTCTTCTCTCTTGATGCACTTTGGTCCTATTGTATCTGGATATATTCCAGGTGATCCATTTGGAGATTGGGAGAGCCCTATGTCTCTCCTATCATGGGGCCCAAGTCTAATGGCCCTGATCACTTCTACCCCTTGGAGACACCTGGGCCGCCCCACCTGGGGATCTGCCCATCACATTCCTCCCTCCAGGACCGCTCAGGCTTTCTCCTCCACATGGTTCTGAAGGTAGATCCTCTCAGGCCTGGCAGGAGCTCCAAGGCCTCCCTGTGAGCCGGTTCCTGGAGGTCCCTTTGTATGTTGGATTTCTACTAGGTCCTGTTGTCCTAAACCCTTGGGGAGACTATTTAGTCCCTTCCTGTGCATCTTAAAAACCTGTGCCAAGATCTGGGTTTGGTGGAGGAGCAGCTGTGAGGGCTCCTATGGGAGCTGTTCCTTTCTGTCCTGCACAGCCTACAGCACCCAGGTGACTGAGCCTGGGAGCCTGGGTCAGTCTCAGCCTCCCTGGTTACCCTGGTAACATGGGCGGAGCTTAACCTACCAACTGCTGACAGTTATACTACAACTTTCAGTTGGTGCTCACTTTCCTAGGAAGTCCATGTGGGCAACCACCATATAACTGAAGTTTTCTATTAAGGGGTGTGGCTACATCAGTAGGGGTTTTCTTCTCCCCTTTGGTATTATGTTTTGAAACAAGGGTCTTCCACAGTTGAGGTATATTCCCAGACTCTTAATATTTTGTGACAAGACCTCACTAAGTTGCCCATGCTGTTTTTGACCTTGTGATCCTCCTGCCTCAGCCTCCTGAGTGACTGGGATTACAGGTGTGGGCCAGGTCCCTGCACAGGGGTTAATCAGTGTCACTTAAGATGGCATAATGCCCAGGTATCTCTCTGAATCTGTGGTCTTTCAGGTTATATGCTCTGCCACCCATAGCTCCCATGTTAGCTGTAGGCCCAAACTGGGAATGCTGGGCATGAGGGCACCTCTTGAAGGCATGAGTGTGCAGCCCAGATGATCAGACATGGTGTGACTCTTATCTAGGAGGCAGATCTGATGCCCACCTTCACTAAGGGGGCTAGTTTTCCAATGATCAGAGGACACTAGGATCATGTCCCAGAGGCATCCAGTCTTTTGAGGCGTCCAAACACAGGAGGCAGAGAGTACAGTTGTTAAAAGCTGGATCACAGGACCTGCCATCTACTCCTTCTGTAGATGGTCCTGGGAAGATGGGAGTTGAGACAGGTCTCCTAGGTGACCCTGACACACTAACATTCTGAGGGCCGTTCCGAGGATAGGACATGAGAGATGAGGTTGCAGAGATATTCAGAAAATGATTACAGTTACTCTTAAAAAATGAATTTCATGGAGGTATAATTTACATACAATAAAATATTACCTGTCTAAAATGTAGAGCTTGAAGAGTTTTGGAAATACTTATGGTTTTGTAGCTATCATCATAATCTGGGTGAAGGCTTCTGCTCATGTCCCTTTGCATTAATCCCCACCAGCCACCCAAGCCCCAGACCCACTCATCTGTTTCCTGTTAGAAGAAATGAGCTTTGTATTAGCTGGGTGTCTTGGGTTGCTCTTTGTCTCACTAATCATCATGACCTCCAGGGTGCCAACCCTACCTTTGTGGGCTCTAAAGATCTGCATTGTCTACCCTCACTGGGTCTTCCCTGGAACTTTGGGTCCCATCTGATGCTTCTAGTCATTGAATAGCCACACAAGCCAGGCCTGGGGAGCAAAGGTGAATAAGAAATGCTCCTTGTTGTGAGGGCTTCACGGTCCTGTGGGCAGCAGGCCTGGCAGCTGACAGCTGGGAAAAATTCTGTCTGTCCAGAAAGACCCTGGGACCACTTGCCTTCCCCTTGAAATAGAATCCTTCGGAGTGGCCCCCCCGTCCCTGGGTGTGTAAGAGGTTCCTTTGTGTTAATGAGCAGAGGGCATGGTCAAAGGACAGTGCAAGATGGCCCAGGAGCTCTTGGAACACAGGGCTAATTGGCAGTGGGCAAGATGCAACCCACCTGTGCACAGACAGAGCCTTCCCAGCTCCCCAGCCCTCCTCCCCCAGGGGGTGGGTACAACAGCAGGAGGAAGGGGCTAATGTGGGAAATGGGAATGGTAGTGAGTTGCTTGGCTGGGGAAAGAGATTTCCTGTGAGCAGGATAAGTCTTGGCCAGAACATAGTAGTCAGTCATACTTCAATCAACTTAAACAAGTACAAGTATTCAACGCAGCCTCTTTCTTTTGAAAATTAAAACAAATGAGTCTTAAGAGCTCCAGGGTCGATGCTTAAATTGAGTAGACATTCCCTGCAGAAAGCCACGGTCAAATTCCTCACCAACAATGTGCCTGTGCACTTTAGCAGTCTTTCGCTAAAGGGTTTGGAATGCAATTCACACACACAGTGCCCCTGCAATGCAAGAAGGTGACTTAAACTCCGCCAGCATTTGGTGCTGGCCTTGGTTTTGTTCCAGTTGGTGAGCAGCACTCTAAGGTCGAAGAATTGGATTGGCCCTAAGGAAAGGTATCCTGCTAGAGCTGTGGGAAGACGGGCAACCCTTCTCGAGGGCTAGTGAGCTCCTTTCTGCTAGAGAACTTTAGAGGCGTCCAAACACAGGAGGCAGAGAGTACAGCCATGGTTCACATTCTCGAGTCTCCCCAAACAAACCAGTTGAGTCCTAAAATTAAAATATTCTCTCTGGCCTCTGGAGGGCACTCCAAATTCAGTGCTATTAGAAAGGATTTCTTTGGCAGGGTTATGTTGGAAGCAAACCCATTTATGGCCCTCCATTGAGGTAATAGAGAATTTCCTACCGGATGCACAGAGTTCTTTTCTTGGAACTCCCTCCCAAGCAGGAATGGTTGTTCACCTACTAGTATCAGTCTTATCAAATAACATTTATGAGTAATGAATGCTGTTACACAGAAATACCTGCCTTCTAGAGGCTTGTGCTCTGAAACAAACTCTTTTGAAGACTGAAAAATATAAGTTTTAAAAATTAAAAAAATATTTGAGAAAGCAACTTTTGGATATAGACTTCCAAAAGATTGAACATGCCCTGGTAGCTGTGGGTTGGGGGTTGAGAACAGCTCCCACCTCAGTTCTTTCTCTTCATGCCTACCACTTGCTTGCCTTGAACATGAACTTACAGGTCACACTGGGTTAGGGGGACTGTGTCCCTCGGAGGCCTGTAGCCTCTGGTCAGACCCGGCTGGAGCAGCATCTACCTGACTTGTGCATGGGACACTGACAGTGTGCCAGGCTTTCTCCTGAGGGCGCAGGATGCAGGGGCCCTGGCCTTGAAGTGCTATGACCACTTGTTGCTTGAAGGTCCACCACCTGCATGCTCAGAGCCTGGTGGCTCTGTGGCACTTTTCTCTTGTGACCATGGAACAGTGTCTTCATGTGTAATTTTTTATTTATTTATTTTTTGGTACCAGAGATTGAACCCAGGGGTGCTTCACCACTAAGCCACATCCCCAGCCCTTTTAAATATTTCATTTAGAGATAGGGTCTTGCCAAGTTGCTTAGGGCCTCACTGAGTTGCTGAGGCTGGCTTTGAACTTGCAATCCTCCAGGCTCAGCCTCCCGAGCGGCTAAGATTATAGACGTGCGCCACTGTGCCCAACCCTTTTTGTGTAACACATTTCAGTTTGGGTTGTCCAAGAGTAGGAGGCGTGGCACAGAACAACCAGGTACATAATTGGATGCATCTGCTTTTCTCCTGTCAGGCTGAGACCCTGCATCCGAACTGGATGGAGCTTTAAGCCCAGACCCAGCTCTGGGGCCCTGGGGAACCCATCTGGGCAAGATCCATTGCAGACAAGGAGAACCACAGGGAAAGAAGTAGTCATTTGTTAACAAAGTCCAGATGCCCCCCCCCCCCCCACAGTCTACTTGGGCCCTCAAGAGTGAACAGCACAAGCTCCATCTGGCAGAGGGGTCGTCAGGGTGTCCTAGTAGACAGCAGCGTCTCTGAGACCCATGGAGGGCAGAGCGTGTTCGCGGGGTAGTCTCTAGCTTTTGTTTAGCTTCTTATGAGAAGTCTCTTGGGATACTCAATGTGCCTTCACCGAGGGGACTCTCGGCACCAGGCCCTAGGCTGGGGGTGGCAGGAGCCAGGAATGTGAAGATGAACAAGACAGTCGCTGCCGTCTCCCATCACAAAACATGTGAACATACACTTCTCTAGGGTACAAACAAAGCCCCGTGCAAGAGGGGAACTTCCAGGGAGAGTTGAACACAGCCCCACAGGGAAAGGGACATTTGAGCTACCCCCGAAAGGCTGAGTTCCATCTGACACCGCAGAGAAGTGGGGATGGGTCGGTGGGACATCAGATAGACAGACAGATGCAAAGGCGTGACAGGCCAGAGTATGTGTGAGCTGCCTGGAGATGGGCCGCTGTGGCAGGAGCAGAGGAGGGAGCTGGACACAGGTAAGATTCCGAAGCACGTCCAGAGGATACCCCTGGGGAGGCTACTGCGGTGTTCAGATATGGCAGGATCAGATCTTTGGCAGTCAATCCCTTACTTCCCAATGGATTGGAGATGACTGAGACTGGGTCAAGGGTGAAACCAGTTGGCCAGATCCGAATGAAAACTGAGTGTTCCTCCTGCTGACAGCTCAGGACTGAATTTGATTGGCAAACGCAGTTTCTTAGAGGGTCAGGGTGGTTTGGGAAGATTATTCTCCTTCCCTCATTTTTCCCCAGGTCCTCCTTTCTCTGGCCTCTTGTCTTCCTTTATTCTCTCTGTTGTTTCTAATACAGAAGCATTAAAATCAAAGAATTTTCCTTTGAGAAATCCTGCTTTCATCCTATTTTAAGGTGTTTTGCTTACTTTCAACATAGCTGCTATGGTATTTTTGATTCCATTTACTATGCGAGGATAGACCGGCTGCACCTCTGTTTCATCCTGCCAGTCCCATGTGGCTGCCCTGGAGATATCTATTGTTTGTGGGTAGGAGTGTGACTGTGTGCGGCCTTTGGGGATTTCTGCATTTTTTGGAATTTGTGGTTTTCCCTGTGGCTTAACATTTGGCTTTTGATTCCTTTTTTTAAAAAAGAAATTCATGAATATGATAACAACCCAAACAGGACAAAACATCCAGCACAAACGGGGACAGAACACCGAGCTGAGGGTGAGCTTCCCTCACTTATTCCCCACGACCCCGGCCCCCACCAGAGGTACCTGAAGCCACAGGCCCCATGACAATTGGCTCGTCGTCTGCAGCAAAGAGGACGTACAAATTCCAATGAGCAGATGTGCACCTGCATTCCTTGGTTTTTAGACTGTGTTGGTCTTGTTTCCTGATGTGCGTCCCATCTCCACTCCTGGAACCATGTGGGCATCAGAATCTGGGGAGCTGCGTGAAGGCCAGCTCCTTTCTGTGCAGGCAGATAATGGCGGAGGGGCAGCTCAGGGAGGCTGCCCGGACAAGTGGGGGTTTCAAATAGGCCTGGACCCTTGTAGCTCACTAATTCTATCTATCCCTTGTGCAGCTGCATATTCCAGGCACAGGGGGGCAGAGGCAAGGAAGACGCAATCCCTGTCCCAAGGGGGTGGCTGTCTTAGGGGACACAGGCCTGGCAGCTGGTTGGGCACCAGGGCATCTCAGTCCCGAGGGAGAGCTATGTGTCCAAGGCAGCTCCAAGGCCACTTGCCTTGTCCTTTTAGAACTTTTGGTGTGGCCTCCACTCCCTGGGATTTGAAGTTTTCTCCTCTTTCCCAGTGAGGATGGAGAATCATTCCAATCCTGGGATTTTTTTTCTGCTGTCATATTTCCCTGGACTTGAGACAAGAAGCCAAGGGCCAAGGTGGTTCTTCTTGGGGCTAATCAAGGGGTCCCCTTAGTGCTTACATGAGCAGAGGACACAGGCACAGACCAGACGACAAACATAAGATGTTTGGGCTGCTGTGGCAGGGGGCGGGTGACATTGCCCACCTGGGCAGAGCATTCTCTGCTCACCAGCCCTGCCTGAGGTGCTGGGTACTGCAGCAGGCGGTGCGGGCGGAGCTGGAGAGCGCTCATGTGTTGCTTGGCTGGGGAAGAGCTCCTGTGAGCAGGTAAGTCTTGGTCAGCCACCCCTGTGAGTCTGCTTGGTTTGCTTTGCTGCCTTGCAGGAGGGAGAGTCTCAGGGGCTTGCTGGCCTTGCTGTCTCGAGTCTTTACTTAAAAAGTCACTTCAAGACCTCCAGGAGCAAGGATCCTAGAAAGGGGATCCTAGACCATGGTGACAGAAAAATACTTTAGTCCTTTTAGGCCATGCAGAGAGGCCTTCCTGGGGGAGCTGATACTTCCTGGGTGACAAACAGGACAAGTGGCCACAGTTTTCCATACAGACGAGGAGAACTGGGAAGGAGGACGGCACAGGTAACATGACCAGGAAGGAGGGCAGGGGGCAGGCAGAAGGGAGTCCAGCTATTCAAGATGGCTGACTGTAGGCAGGATAACTAAGGAAAGTCAGAAGAAGCGTGACTTTCCCCCTGAAAGACAAGAAGAACGTGTCAATGACAAACGGTCAGAGTTGAGTTTTACACAGCTCATAGCAGACTAGAGCTCATGCTGAAGTGTGTGGAACTATTTCAGAGCTCAAAATGCCTCTCTCTAGGGTCTCCCCACTGCCCTCCCTTCTCTTTCGGGACTTGGAACCCATAAACTTTGTTTAGAGGGTACACAGAGAGTGCTGTTTGGGTCACAGAGACTGAGTCCAGTGGCAGGGGGACAATCACCCTCAGTGGTGGCCCAAGCAGGATGAGCACCAAGGAAATGAGGCCAGTGCTGTGCTCCTGGCTCCAGGTGGTAGACCCCAGCCTGCACTGCCACTCGACTGCCGGCCCTGGGAAAGAGGTCTTGACCCTCCAGCCAGCACTGCCTGCCGGCGTGCCAGTCCTATGGGCTGTCTCTCTCCTGCCTCTCCTACACTTGACATCAGCAGCCCGCTCCTCACCAAGACTGTGCATACAGGTGTGGGCACCTCAGCAGGTCAGGCAGAGGGGAGACGCTGGTATCACATAGCACAGAAAACTAGTATCCAAGAAGTGTTGGGAAGGGGCATGAGCTGACGGGCGGTGAATCTGAGACAGTGGCGGCCATCAGCATGACCTCTTTCCCAGGGGACGGCCAGCCTGTGGGGCACTCAGAGCTCCTCCTATGTCTCAGCTCTCTCGCTTCTCCTCCTCAGCTCGGCTAACTTGTTTGTGGATTTGCAGAGTTGGGGATGCTCAGGTTACCCTGGGCCCAGGAACCCTGCAACCTGTCTGACCCCCACATTGGGTTTCCCATTTGACTCTGTTGCTGGGGTGCTGACAGAGGAATCAGGCTCTCTTGGAGTGCTCAGGATAGGAGGCTGTGGAGTCAGACATGTGCCCTCCCTGAACAGGCTGATGACAGTCTGGCACTGGGATGCCAGGAAGGTCCTCTGTTGCCTTCACTCAGAATGGGGGTGACACTCAGCCTGTGTCAAGAGCGTGGAAAGTGCACTTCATTTAGCAGCAAGTTCCTAGCAAGACACAGAGAGCCTTTTCATGACACTGTTATCTCTGCCCCCCGCCCCCTTCCCGCTATGCCCACCACCCCAGGGCTTATCAGCTTCTGGGTGATGGAAGAGGTCCTCAGTGGATCACTTGACCATGTGTTTTGATCACATGTGATTTCCCAACCCCTCATGAATGGACTTCAGGATACGATCCCAACACCCCTACCCCACCAGTCTTCTATAGAAGCCATGGGTATAATAAGCAGTCAAGGATCATCCATCTTGGGCATTAATCAGTTAAAAAACATATTGCTCAGATACTTTGCTAAAACACTGTCGCACTGTCAGAGAAATCGGGCTCTTTCTAAAATTGCCAGTGTTGGCTGCAGAAAAAAGATAGGTAAACTAATGAGGCCCAAGCAGGAGGAGGAGGCCAGGAGCAGAGGACCGCACGCTCCTCTTGACTCTGCAGGACTGCACCAGCAGGCCTCTCTTCTGGCCATGGTTCTCGCCGTCTGTGAGCTCCAGATGCCAGCCAGTGTGGCTGTGACCTATGGAATCACGCGTAGTGCAGTTTTAAGTACAAAACCATGTTCAGGACTAAAAATGGAGTGGCTTGGAAGGCATAAAGTACTTGCTGGGCACACGGTTCTGAGGGTATGCTTCTGCTCTGTAAAAGTAGAAATATGTACCAAACATCATTTGATGGCTACCCTTGCCTTTCTTCTTACCAACCCTGACTTCACTTAATTCCTGGCAGGTAAAGACAACTCCTAATGGCACAAAAGAGGGGACTGAAAGTCACAATAGTTCAGATGCAGCATCTCTAGCACTACAGCAATGTAAGTGAGGCTCTGTCACAGAACAGGGGACACTTGTACCAGAAAAGAGTAGGAGAAAAATGAAAGGGGGGTGGCGGACAGTGTAGGGGCACTTCCTCCCGAACACAAGTTCCTCTTAAGCAGGGCGCTGCCTCGGGGGCTCTTGAGAGGCCTGATGGAGCGTGGGTCCCAGGGAGGCTGCTCCTTGGCCGATGCCAGCTCACTTAGGGATATTATAGGCTCGGAGCCTAATGTTTTGAGTTCCCCAAATTGGAGAGGAGTCATGAATCTCAAAATCTCTTTGAGAGTCCTCGACCTTTCCCACCTAGAAGCCTGGCTGAGGGAGACAATTCCCTTGTCTTCCTGCATGAACTTTGTTGACTCTTTGTGTGTCATACAATGTTGCTCTTAGAGAGCTCCAATTCTATGTGCCTGTGTGAGGGGTGACTTTGAGTTCACCCCCAGCAAGGCCAAAACCCAGGTCCTCTTCCTGGGTGGCTAAGGCCACACTTCCTAACACAGGGCCACATCTCCCCTAGCCACCCTCCCTCCTGCCCCATATCAGGGCTGCCAGGGGCTTCTGCTTGCTGCCCCAGGGTTCTCCCCCCTGGGGGTTCTGGCTCCCTGGGTTCCCCTTCCTTTCTTGCAAGCCAGCTGTGCATTAAAAGGATGTTTTACCAACTGTGCCCAATAGTTTCTAAGTGTTGTGGTCTAGAGAGCTCTGCAGGTGCTCCCGTGGCCCTGAGGACAGAACAGAAGCCTCACAGGCATCAGGAGCCTTTGACTTTTTCACAAAGAATCTGAACCAGAAGAGGAAAACAGTGGGATTCCCCAGAGCCATGTAGGGGCACAAGGGCACCCAACCCAGGTGTCTTACAGCTGATTGAAATATTTCATCATCAGTATTGAAAAAAAAAACCAACCACAAGGCCCTTTGCACCTAAGGTCCCTCTCTGTCTTCAACGGAGAATGGCTTTAAGCATTTGGGCGGGTAGGATCTTTGTTGGGACAACTCTTGAGGGGTCAGGCAGGAAGCTTGGCTTCTCTGATACGGGGCAATGGCAGTTACAGGCACAGTCCTGGGCTCTGGCCCTGCGCCTCAGGCTGGGCACGTGTGCAGTCAGTCACTCAGTCATGGCACAGGGTTCCATTGCAGTGAGTGACAAGAAAACCAGCTCTTCTCGCCTGGTTTGTTGACAGTGCGAGGTGGCCATTCAGGGAAGGACTGCAAGTCTTCATCCCACTCAAACCTCAGTGCCACCTTGTCTGTTGGTGGCACAGTGGAATGTGGAGCAACCTTCCTTTGAGTGCTACTCCTTCCTTTCTTCTTACCCTCCCCGACGTCACAATTCCTGGCAGGTAAAGAAAACTGCTAAAGGCAGAGGAGGAGACTGAAAGTCACAATAGTTCAGATGTGGCATCTTTGGAGCTACAACCATCTCAGGTTGGCGTCTCAAGAATGAGTTCAGACTTTCTCTTAAAAAAAGACGAGCCATGCCATTCAGAAAATGAAATGAAGAAAGAGGAAATCCAACCAAGAAAGCATCTGCAGGTGGGAAGGTGGTGCCCTGGGGTGCGGCCCAGGCCCCTGTGCACTCTGCAGTCCTCCCCCCGCCCAACATCCTGTATCTTCATGTTCTCATTTTTACCATGTTCAGTTTGGCACTGTAGTGGTCAGAGCTGGTGGTGTTGGAAGAAAGGTCAGTGGAGTGCCCCTCGGTCACAAGTGCCCTAGGGTGCCACCTGCCTGCACCGGGAGGGCGGCTAGCTCCTGCCCAGAGCTGAGGTTCGTGGGTTCCTCAGGCTGCCGGGTAGCAGACTGAGTTGGGCTGTTACCTCTTAGAGCCCGTGGTCCCCTCCACTCAGCAAACTCCTCAGTTAGTGTCCAGATCTGGTCCCACCTCCTCCAGGACCCAGGACTGCCCCTCCACTCTGTGAACTGGCATCACATTTAATGTCTGTTCCCCTCATTTTACTCAAGGATCCTTGATTAGGGGACATGTGCGGCCCCCGAGGACACTGTCCTCTTCACATAAGTGTTCTGCTTTGCGGGGGATGCAGTGGGAGAGACGGACACCCCCCGAGGGGAGTTGATTGCTCTGTGGAAGACGGGGTGAGAGAGGATGCTCCCCACCACTTCTGGTGGCTCATTCTTACACCCAGCAGGCTACCTGGTGCCCCTTGGTTGCACTGTCTCTCTCCTGTCATGGGGTCCAAGTCTGATTCTTAAAAGGGAGGGACACCTTGCCCTTTTACGCCCCCCCTTTGACACCTCACCCAGGGCTGGGTGTGCCCCTGGTTGCCAACAAACGCATGTTGAATGAATGAGTAAATGAAAGCATCCCAAACTGACTGTCTCCTCTCACCCCACACTCCCAGGGACCATCTGGCCATCTCTAAACCCCAAATGTCCAGCCGTCTCCTCCCCTGCCACTTGCCCCTCACATCTGCCCTCCTTGATCCCCCACCCCAATTCCTCCTCTCCTCGTAGTACAGTTGCTCCCTAATCTCAACAGAACCATCCATTATCCTGGAATCCCTCCCTTCTTTCCCCCTATGTCACCAAACCCCACTGGGTGGGTCATTCTCATCTTCGGAGATCCAGCGGGATTCACCTACAGCCTCCATTCAGGCCCTTGTCACCCAAGCCTGGACTTTGTGAACACCACCTGCCTCATCACCGCCCTCCAACTTTGCTTTAATTCCTGCCACTGAACTGCAGCTAGGACATGTCCGTGGCTCCTGCAGCCAGAGAACTAGGATTCAGATGCCTGAGCATTCCCAGTGGACATCAGCTGACTCCTGACCCTTCCTCCTCCAGCCTGTGCTTGGAGAGGACTCTCCCTGTCAGGGCTGCTTTGCCCCCAGCTCCCTGCAGATCTCTGAGCTTCTTCTTGCCACAGCTGCCCTTCCTTTAGGCTTGTTCTTCCCCCAGCACTGCCTATTCTTCAAGGCTTGGCCAAGGTCAAGTCCCACCTCTTTGACACCTTTGCCAGCCACCTGCCAAACCGCAGGCTATTTGCCCTTGAAGTTCTTGAAGCTTAGCCTCCAGGGGCCCTGGCACCTGCAGAGCCAGGGAAGACCTGGCCCTTGGTGTCCAGGCCCACATTGTTGGCAGGATTCACTCCAAGAGACAGGGGAAGGCGGGGGAACATCCTACTCTGCAAGGTACAAAAGTGGTACTGGTTTAAGAAGAGGGACTTTGGGCCCTAGTGTTCCATCCCCAGTGTCCCCACATCGTAGAAAGTTCCGGGTATTCTGGGATGGGAAGAAGAGCTACCATAGCTGAAGAATGACAGTTAGGGGTGTGGGACTGGGAGGCTGAGCCTCTATCTGCTGGTGCCTGCCGGTTCCTGCTTGGCCCACCCAAGGCAGCTGATGTGGTGTCCTCAGTCTTCCTCTTTCCACCCCCAGAGCTCCTTCCCAACTTCCTACCCCCTTGTGGTCTTAAAAGAAGTCAAAGTGCCCCCCAGTGTAACTCTCTACAGGCAGTGCTTTGGGGAGAGCCCTCTCTGACTGAGGACCCACTGATTTAGCTTTTGATGTTAAAATCTCCATGTGCACCCAAGCAGAAGTTCAAATGTACTCAGATGGCCCTTGGGGGACAGAGAAAGGGAGACAGACCAAGGGGAGTCCTGCAAACTAGTGTCCCTGGCCTGGCAGTTGTGGGCTCTGATCACCTTCATTCTTCCTTTTGAACTAACCTCTCCTCATCTTCCTGGATTCAGTGCCATCTATATCCCCCTCAACACCTGAACCCCCTTGGCTTGGAGGCTGAAGTCCTGTTTAAGGTGAAGGACGTATAGGAGACTCAAGGATGCTGCCCCGCACAGAGGCCAGGAAAGCCCCTTTCCCCTGAAGCCTGCTGCTGAGGCTCCCTTCTCCTGGTCAAAGGTCTAAGTCCACATCTGCCCCTTTCCCTGCTCTGAGTCACATTTTGTGCGTGCTCCCCAGCCCTCCGAGCCTAATCCCTTTGGGTGGTTTCTCTGCTTAACTTTGTTTCCCCTCCTTCTTCTCTCTTGATGCACTTTGGTCCTATTGTATCTGGATATATTCCAGGTGATCCATTTGGAGATTGGGAGAGCCCTATGTCTCTCCTATCATGGGGCCCAAGTCTAATGGCCCTGATCACTTCTACCCCTTGGAGACACCTGGGCCGCCCCACCTGGGGATCTGCCCATCACATTCCTCCCTCCAGGACCGCTCAGGCTTTCTCCTCCACATGGTTCTGAAGGTAGATCCTCTCAGGCCTGGCAGGAGCTCCAAGGCCTCCCTGTGAGCCGGTTCCTGGAGGTCCCTTTGTATGTTGGATTCCTACTAGGTCCTGTTGTCCTAAACCCTTGGGGAGACTATTTAGTCCCTTCCTGTGCATCTTGAAAGCCTGTGCCAAGCTCTGGGTTTGGTGGAGAAGCAGCTGTGAGGGCTCTTTGGGAGCTGTTCCTCCCTGTTCTGTCCACAGCAGCCAGGTGACTGAGCCTAGGAGGCTGGGTCAGTCTAAGCCTCCCTGGTTACCCTGGTAACATGGGCGGAGCTTAACCTACCAACTGCTGACAGTTATTCTAGAACTTTCAGTTGGTGCTCATCTTCCTAGGAAGTCTATGAGGGCAACCATCATATAACTGAAATTTTCTGTTGAGGGGTGTGGCTATATCAGTGTGGGTTTTCTTCTCCTTTTTGGTATTGTGTGTTTAATCAAGGGTTTTCCACAGTTGAGGTATATTCATAGGGCATTTTTTTGTTTTTTAAATAGTTTTTTTAGTTGTCCACAGACCTTTGTTTTACTTATTTATATGTGTTACTGAGAATCAAACCCAGTGCCTCACACATGGTTGCAAGCATTCTTCCACCGAGCTACAACCCCAGCCTCTCCCAGCCCTTTAAATATTTTATTTTGTGACAAGGCCTCACTAAGTTGCCCATGCTGTTCTTGACCTCGTGATCCTCTTGCTTCAGCCACCTGAGTGGCTGGTATTACAGTTGTGGGCCAGGTCACTGCACTGGGGTCAATCAGTGTCACTTAAGATGCCCAGGTGTCTCTCTGAATCCATCTGTGGTCCTCCAGGTCATATGCTCTGCCACCCATAGCTCCCATGTCAGCTCTAGGCCCAAACTGGGAATGCTGGGCATGAGGACATCTCTTGAGGTCATGAGTGTGCAGTCCAGATGATCAGACAAGGTGTGACTCTTATCTAAGAGGCAGATCAGACGCCCAACTCTACTAAGAGGGTAGTTTTCTAGAGCATGATCAGAGGACACCAGGATCATGGTCCTGGGGATGGCTGTTGAAAGCTGAATCGCAGGACCTGCCATCTACTCCTTCTGGAGAAGGGTCTGGGAATTGGGTTTTGAGACAGACTTCCCGGGTGACACTGATGGACACAAACATTTTGAGGGAGGTTGCAGTGATATTCTGAAAATGATTACAGTTACTTTTCTAAAATCTATTTCATCAATACTTATAATAAAATATGGTGTTCCTCTAAAATGTGGAACTTGAAGAGTTTTGAGAAATATGCATGGTTTTGTAGCCATCACCACAATCTAGATGAAGTCTTCTTCTCCATGTCCCTTCATAATAATCCCCACCAGTCACCTGGGCTCCAGATCCATTCCTCTCCTGTTAGAACAAATGAGCTTTGTTCTGGGCATTGCAGCCATATGATTACATGGTACACCCTCTGTTGGGTCTGCCCTTGCTCTGCACAATGCTTATGCGATTCAACCATGTTGTTACAATGGAGTATTTATAAATAAATACTCTCCATTGTTTGGTGAGAAAAGGATTTATTCACTCTTTTTTCATTTGTCTTCTTTCTGGGTTTGGCCATTATGAAGAAAGTTATAAACATTCTACAATCATCTAAAGTTAATTTTTGTGGGAGCTAAAAGTTGATATTGTTTTTATCTTTTTTTTTTTTTTTTAAAGCAGGGTATCAAATTCTTCTTACAGTATTGCAGTAATGGTCATTGAAATATCAAGGCACCTATGGATAAAGTCAATCAACTATACCTTATGATTACTATACCTTTAGAGTAAATCTTAAACTCAGTGTCATCTTTCAAATTATGTTGTAGGTTCTTTGCATTTTCATAGATTTTAGAGTGAAACTGTTACATTTGACAAAAAGCATGCTAGGATTTTTGACATGCTTCATTGATCTGCATATCAATCTTGGGAAAATTGACAATATGGAGCCCCTTAATCTCTAAAGTTTTGAGAATATTTTGTAGGTTTTAGTGTGCAGATCTTACACATATTTTGTTTCTAAATATTTAATGGTTTGGCTGCCATTTTGCCATTTACCCCAGTTACTTATTAGTACGTAACATATGGAGATGCAATTGATTTTTTACTTTGACATTTTCCTGTAACCCTAATACATTTTCCTCTTATTTAGCAGCTTTATGATTATATTTTTAAGGATTTTCTATATACTTGATTATCTCAATTACAAATAAATACTATTTTTAATATTTTTATTGGTAATCATAATTATACATAATAGTGGGACTCATTGTTGCCTATTTGTACATGAACACAGTATAATCTGGTCAATTTTATTTCACTAATACCTTCCCTAACTCTCTCTTCCCTACCCCGTTCCCTTTCTCTACTGGTCTCCTTTCTATTTTCATGAGATTCCTGCCACTCTTTTTTTTTTCTTTTTTGGTTCCTTTTCCTTTCTAGCTTCCACATATGAGAGAAAATATGATCCTTGACTTTCAGAGTTTGACCTATTTCACTTGAAACATTGCTCTCAAATTTCATCTATTTTCCTGAAAATGATAAAATTTTTCTTCTTTATGGTTGAGTAAAACTTCACTGTGTGTATATACCACATTTTTAAAAGTCTACTTACCTGCTGACAGGCATCTAGGCTGGTTCCATAACTTGGCTCTTGTGAATTGGGCTGCTATAAACATGGGTATGCACAGATTGCTATAAAATGCTGACTTCAGTTTTTTAGGATAAATATTGAGAAGTGGTATAGCTGAGTCATATGGTAGTTCCATGCCAGTTTCCATAATAATTGTACTAATTTGCAATTGCACCAACAGTGTAAAAGTGTTCCTTTTCTCCTACATCCCCATCTGCATTTATCATTTATATTCCTTTTTTTGGAGGGGGGGTGGTACCAGGGATTGAACTCAGGGGCACTCAACCACTGAGCCACATCCTCAGCCCTATTTTGTATTTTATTTAGAGACAGGGTCTCACTGAATTGCTTAGTGCCTCACAATTGCCAAGGCTGGCTTTGAACTCCCCATCCTCCTGCTTCAGCCTCCCAAGCTGCTGGGATTACAGGTTTACAGCGTGTGCCACTGCGCCTGGCTTGTTATTTATATTCTTGATGGCAGCCATTCTTTTTAAAACTTATTTGTTCTTTCTAGATATACATGACAGGAGAGTATATTTCGACATATTATACATACATAGAAAAAGGATAATATGTTCCAAGTAGGATCCCATTATTGTGGTTGTACGTGATGTGGAGTTACATTGGTCACGTATTCATACATATTCTACTGTCTTTCCTATTCCCATCATTCCCCTTGGTCTAATGAACTTCCAATCTTTCCCTCCCTTGTTTTGGGTTAGCATCTCCGTATCAGAGAGAACATTCTGATGATGTTGGCCATTCTGACTGGAGTGAGATGAAATTTCAGTGTAGTTTTGATTTGCATTTCCCTGGTTGAAAAAGTTGTTGAGCATTCTTTTAAAAATATTTTTTATATTCTGTTGGCTATTTAAATTTCTTCTTTTGAGAAGTATCCGTTCAGTTCATTTGCCCATTTGTTGATTAGGTTATTTGTTTTTTTTTCCCCTGATTCAGGCTTTTTCTTTGAAATTAATTTATTTATTCTAATTAGGTATATATGACAGCAGAATGTGTGTTGATTCATTGTACACAATTGCAGCACAACTTTTAATTTCTCTGGTTGTACACAATGTAGCAACGCACCATATGTGCAGTCATACATATATCTAGGGTAATGATGTCCATCTCATTCCACCATCTTTTCTGCCTCCATGCCCCCTCCCCTATTTTATTTTTAATGGTAGTCTTTTCTCTAGCGGACTTTTTTTGTAATTTTATTAAGGATCAGATGACCATTATCTGTGTAGGTTTGTCTCCGTGTCTTCTGTCTGTTCTTGTGTCAGCATCATGCAGTTTTTGTTACTATAGCTTTGTAATATCATTTGAAGTTGGGTGTGGTGCTCTTTTTTTGGCTTAGAATCGCTTTGGATATTAGGTCATCTATTCTTCCACATGAATTTTTAGATCTGTTTTTTTTTTCTAGTTCTGTGAAGAATGTCACTGGTATTTTGTTGAGGGATTGCATTGAATCTGTAGATTGCTTCTGGTAATATGGTCATTTTAACAATATTAATTCTGCCCATCTATGAACTTTGGAGGTCTTCCCATCTTCTAGAGTCTTCTTCAATTTCTTTCTTCAGTGTTCTGTAATTTTCATTGTAGAGGTCTTTCACTTCCTTGGTTAGATTTTTAATCCCAGGTGGGTTTTTTTTTTTAGATTTTTGTGAATACAATTTTTTCTTAAGTTATCATTCAGAGCATTTATTATTGGTGTATACGGTAGCTATTGATTTTTATATGTTGATTTTATATCTGGCTACTTTGCTGAATTTATTTATTAGTTCTAGAAGTTTTTTGGTGGATTTTGGATCTTCTAAAAAAAGAATCATGTCATCAGCAAATAGTGATATTTTGAGTTCTTTTTCTACTTGTATCCATTTAATTTCTTTTTCTTTTCTTTTTTTTTTTTTTTGTCTAATTGCTCTGGCTAGAGTTTCAAGGATGATATTGAATAAAGGGGCTGAAAGAGAACATCCTGGTCTTGTTCCAGTTTTTAAAGAGAATCCTTTTAATTTTTCTCCATTTAGAATGATATTGGCCTTGGGTTTAACATATATAGCTTTTACAGTGTTGAAGTATGTTCATGCTATCCTTAGTTTTTATAGTGTTTTGAACATGAATAGGTGCTGTATTTTATCAAATTCTTTTTCTGTATCTATTGAGATGATCGTATGATTTTTGTCTTTAAGTGTATTGGTGTGGTGAATTACATTTATTGATTTCTATATGTTGAACCGACCTTGCATCCCTGGGATGAATCCCACTTGATCATGGTGCACTGTCTTTTTAATATGTTTTTGTATGTGATTTTCCAGAATTAAAAAAATTATTCTAATTTATTATATATGATAGAAGGTTGCATTACAATTCATATTATACATATAGACCAAATTTTTCATATCTCTGGTTTGTATACAAAGTATATTCACATCATTCATGTCTTCATACATGTACTTTGGATAATGATGTCCATCTCACTCCACCATCATTTCTAACCCCTGCCTCCTCCCTTTCCCTCCCTTCTCTTTGGTCTATCTATAGTTTGTCTATTCCTCCCACGCTCCACCTCCCTACCCTGATTTGTTACTATGGCTCTGTAGTTATAAATACATACAAGACAAAGAATTTTATTGAGAATTTTTGCATCTATGTTCATCAGGGACATTGGTTGAAAGTTTTCTTTCCTCAATGTGTCTTTGTCTGATTTTGGTATTGGGGTGATACTAGCTTTATAGAATGAGTTTGGAAGGGTTACCTCCTTTTCCATTTCATGGAATAATTTGAGGAGTATTGGTGATAATTTTTCTTTGAAGGTCTGAAAGAACTTGGCTGAGAATCTATCTGGTCTTGGGCTTTTCTTGGTTGGTACACTTCTGATGGTATCTTCAATTTCATTGCTTGAAATTGATCTGTTTAAATTGTATATGTCCTCCTGATTCAACTTGGGTGGATCATATGTCTCTACAAATTTGTTTATATCTTCAAGATTTTCTATTTTGTTGGAGTATAAATTTTCAAAATAGTTTCTAATTATCTTCTGCATATCAGTGGAGTCTCTCATGATAGTTCTTTTTTCATCATAAATTTTAGTAATTTGAGTTTTCTCTTTTCATAAGTGTGACTAAGAGTTTTTCAACTTTATTTAGTGTTTCAAAGAACCAACATTTGTTTTGTCAATTTTTAAACCTATTTCTTTTGTTTCAATCTCATTGATCTCAGCTTTGATTTTAATTATTTCCTGTCTTCTACTGCTTTTGGTGTTGATTTGTTCTTCTTTTCCTAGGGCTTTGAGATGTAATATTAGGTCATTTGTTCATTGACTTTCTATTATTTTAATGAAATAAGGTATTATTTAATACATAAAGTCAATAATGTATTATTTAGTCTTTAGGTATTAGAGTAGCTTCTAGTTTTTATTTTTTCATTGATTTGTAGTTTAATTCCATTATGATCTGATAGAATGTAGGATATCATCTCTCTCTCTCTCTTTTTTGCTAAGAGTTGCTTTGTGGCACAAAATATAGTCTATTTTAGAGAAGGTGCTGCTAAGGAGAAAGTGTATTCTCCTGTTAATGGATAAAATATTCTTTACATGTCAGTTATTATTTTGTATTATTGTATTATTTTGTTGGGAGTCCTGCATGAACTAGGGATATTGTTTGAGCCATTAAGGCAGGGAAGCTGCTTTTCTGGAAATTCCTGGGTGGAATTTCCCGGTTCGAGAAAGCACAGATCCTGCTGGTGCCCTGCCTTAGCTCACAGCCCCAGGTTCAGACCCAGCTGTCTGGAGATGGGCATAACCTGCCAAGCACCAAACAACCTGTTCATCCCCGCTCTTGTCCTGTTTTCCCTGAAGGGGCTCCCTACCAATCACCTTTAGTCTGTTTTTTCTGTTTGTTAGGAGTCAGACCCATCGGGTCTGCTCAATCCATTACTGCCCCCATTTTAAAAATATCCATTTCTGGTCTTCTGTGTTTATTTTGTAATACTACTTCATAGCTTTTATTTTTATTTATTTTTTTGCTACCAGGGATTGAACTCAGGGACACTTGACCACTGAGCCACATCCCCAGCCCTATTTTGAATTTTATTTACAGACGGGGTCTCACAGATCTGCTTAGTGTCTCACTTTTGATGAGGCTGGCTTTGAATTTGCGATCCTCCTGTCGCAGCTTTTACTTCGCAGCCAGCCCACACTTCCAACCATTACCCCCATTCTCCCCTTGCAGGACACGGGCAGATTTGTTTAGTTCCATAGTTCCTTTGTTTGGAAGATCTGTCCAGTAGTGAGAGAGGTGCATAAAGTCACCCAGTATTACTGTGTTGTGGTCTATTTTATTCTTGATATTGTGAAGGGGTTTATTTGATGCAAGGAGATGCGCCCGTGTTTGGGGCATAAATATTTATGATTGTTATGTCTTGCTGATATATCATTCTCTTAAGCAGTATGAAATGTCCTTCTTTAACCTTCTGTTTAACTTTGGCTTGAAGTCCACTTTATCTTACATGAGAATGGGAACCCTTCTTTGTTTACACAATCCATATGAGTATTATGTTTTTTTCCCATCCTTTCCCCTTCAGCCTGTGGATGTGTTTGCCTATGAGGTGAGTTTCTTGGAGACAGCATATTGTTGGGTCTTGTTTTTTAATCCAATTTGCCAGTCTATTTCTTTTGATTGATAAATGTAGGCCATTAACATTCAAGGTCATTATTGCGATGTGATTTGTATTTCCAGTCATTTGGTTCATTTCTGGTTTTAAATTTGATTTAGTTTCTGGTTTGACTATTCCTTTAGTGCAGTTCTTCCCTTTTCTGGTTTTCACTTTTTTTTTTCATTTCATCTTCATGGAATATTTTGTTAAGAATGTTCCATAGTGCAGTCTTTCTAGTTGTGAATTTTTTAACTTTTGTTTATCATGAAAGTTTTTAAATTTTATCTTCAAATCTGAAGCTTAATTTTGCTGGATATAAAATTCTTGGTTGGCATCCATTTTCTTTCAGACCTTGATACATATTATTCCAGGACCTCCTAGCTTTGAGGTTCTAGATTGAGAAATCAGCTGAGATCTGAATTGGTTTCCCCTATATGCAATTTGATTTTTTTCTTTCATGACCTTTAAAATTCTGTCCTTATTCTGTATGTTAATTAGTCCCCTTATAATGCCTTGGTGTTGGTATGATGTAATTTTGTACATTTGGGGTCCGATAAGCCTCTTGTACTTGATTTTCCATTTCATTCTTTAGATTTGGGAAATTTTCTGATATTATTTCATTGAAAGGATTGTGCATTCCTTTGGTTTGTGTCTCCATGCCTTCTTGTATCCTAGTAAATCTTAAATTTGGTCTTTTCATGTTATCCAATACTTTTTGGAAGTTCTGTTTATGGTTTCTTACCATCTTCTCTTCATGGTCAACTTTATTTTCAATATTATATATTTTGTCTTCATTGCCTGAGGTTCTGAATTCCATGTGATCTAGACTGTTGCTGATACTTTGCATTGAATTTTTAATTTGTTTTATTGAATCCTTCGTTGTGCAGATTTCTGTTCACAATTTCTGCCTCTTTATTGAAGTGATCTTTCACTTCCTGAAATTTATCTCTGATTTTACTCCTTACATTGTCCTTTACATTGTGGATCAATTTAACTATGTACATTCTACATTTCTTCTCTGACATTTCTTCTACTATTTTGACAATGGATTCTATTATTGGAGCATCTTGGTTTGTTTGGGACGCTTTGTTCCCTTGTTTTTTCATGTGTCTTCCTATCCAACAGTGTGGATCTGAAGCAGTACAGTTTTTATCCTGTAGACTTATAGTGTTCCTGAAGGTTTCTAATACCTCACCTTTAAGGGTGTACCTAATGCTAACAATATACAGCCTTAAACCAAATAGCTCCTATGAAGACATCTACAGTTTTATTTCAATTAACAGAAATGATGTGTTCAATTCTTGTCTATGATAGCAACAGTAAGTTTGCAAAGGGTTTACAATTTCTAATGGTGGAAAAGAAAGAACAGAAGTGGTGTAGGATGTGATGTTTATAAGGAAGGAGGAGAGAAAATAGAAGTAAAAGATTATAGGAAGCATGAAAGAGGAATCAATAGAGGCAGGTATTAGCAGGAGAAAAGAAAGGAGAACCCAGGGAATCAGATAAGTGAGAGGAAAAACACACATAAAGTCAGAAAAGAAAATAAAAATAGAAAAAGTTGAGTATGTGGCTCTATGGTAAAGTTCCTCTGGGTTCAATCCTCAATACCCTCCCCCCCCCAAAAGTGTATTGTTCAGTCTATGTGTTCAATAGTTTCTGTAGTTTTTTTCTTGCTGTTGATTTATAATTTTGTTCCATTATGATCATATAAGAGGCAAGAAATTATATCAATTTCTCTGTATTTGCTGAGAGTTGCTTTGGGCTTAAAATATGGTCTATTTTGGAGGTGGTTCAATAAGCTCCTGAGAAGAAAGTGAATTTGGCTATTGTTAAGTGAAATAGTCTATAGATATCTGGTAGGTCCATTTGCTTTATAATATTCTTTTAGGTCGGAAGAGTCTTCATTGAGTTTATGTCTGGATGATCTATCTATTGGTGAAGATATGTATTAAAATCACCTGGTATTATTATATTAGGGTTTAGCACAGTCAGAATCATTAAGTAGTGTTTTGTAAATAATTAAATACATTGATATTTGGGGCACTTATTGTCATATTTTTATGTTGAGTTTTTATCTTTACCAATATGAGGTGACATTTATGGTTCTTCCACTTAACTGTGTCCTGAAGTCTTCTTTATCAGATATGACAGTAACTATTCCCACTTATTGGGGAACTTATTTGCATGGAATATCATTTTCATCCTTTCACTTTCAGCCTGTGACTGACTTTACATGTAAGATAAATTTCAAACAATATATAATTTATCTTGCTTTCTAATTCATTGTGCCAGTCTGTCTATCTATTTTTTTTTTTTTTTGGTACAAAAAAGACATACTATACACAGAAGGAAAAAAAAATAAAGATCCCAGAGTCTCTGGGATCACAGGTGTGGGTTAGTACATATGGCCATTTATATTTATTTCTAAAATTGAATGTAGTTCCGAATCTCATTTGCTCAGATATTTTTCTAATGAGATTCACCCACTGTGAGCTCTGGAGTCTTTATTTTTTTTCCTTCTCTGTGTGGTATGTCTCTAAGTATTTTTCTGTAGTGGCAGCTTGGTAATCATGTCTTCTTTTAGTTTCTGCTTATCTTGGAAAGTGTTTTTTTTTTCTTTGACTCTGAAGGATAGTTTTGCTGGATACAGCAATCTTGGTTTGCACTTATCTCTTTCCCTTGGATTTTAGAGTTCATACTAAGAAATCAGAAGCGATTCTGATTGGCTTACCTCTAAATGACCTGATGTTTTTCTCTTGAGGCTTTGAATCCTTTTTTCTGTATGTTAGGCATCTTAATTACAAAGTGTAATTTTGTCAATTTTGATCTTGTAAGTAGGTTTCTGAATGCCTCCTCTGTCTACATGTTCCTGAGGTTTGGAAATTTTTCTGTTATTATTTTCCTGAAGAGATTATCCATGCCATTAGCCTGGGTCTTACATCCCTCTTAGATCGCAGTGATTCTTAAATTTGTTGTATTAATGCTGTCCCAGAATTCACATATATTCTAATCATGGTTACTTATTTTCTTTTCTTCAATACTTTCAGAATGTTCAAGGGCAGGTACTTTGTCTTCTAGCTCTGAGATTCTGTCTTCTACATAGTAGTCTACTCTTTTGGAGAGACTTTCAACTGAATTGTTATTTAATTTATTATGCCTTTAATTTTCAAGATTTCAGTTTGGTTCTTTTTCAGTAACTCTATCTCTATTGAATTTCTCACTCATATGCTGTACTGACTTTTTAAATTCATTCAATTATTTTTCGGTGTTCTTTTGGAATTCATTGACCTTTTCCATAATCATCCTTTGTCTGTTATTTCATCCACTTTGATATCTTTGGAGTCAGTTGCTGGTGAATTATATACCTTAGCAGGTATCATATTACCTTTTTTAAGAAACATATTTCTTGTATTCCTGTCATGGGATTTTTGCACCTGTTATGATGGATTTCTTTTGCACACTAATGTGAGGGCCTTATGAGGGCAGAGCCTTCTCGTGGGGAAATCTTCAGGAATATCAGGTTGTTGTGAATTGTTGATTATACCTCCAAGTGGGTTTCATAGTATAGTTTCCCTGCTGTTTCTTTAGTGATAATTTGATGCAATGTGTATTGTGTCAGAGCTTGAGGATCCACATTCTCTGTAGGTCTCACAAGAACGGGGTCCTTCTGTAGATCAGGTAAGTGTGTTGCACACTGCAGGGCACGGGGTGCACCCACTGGGATCACTCTTCTAAACTTGACAACATTGTATGTTCTGAAGGATATGAGAACAATCTAGATGAAGGCCCTTTGTGGGTGTGATCTCCACAGGCTGTGTTATTTCTCTGTGCTGTTGCTGTAGGAGTGGATGTCCACAAATGGGACCTTAGACTCCTCTGAGCCATTCCTACTTGGGCCCTGGTCATCAGTGTGGGATTTTTCTCTCATCTATTCTTTATGCTAAAGTTTTTCTGAAGTTTGAGCAGGGTTGGGGTGTGTGAAGCCAGGTGTGCCGTCTCCTAGCTGGGTTGGAGTGTAGGACAGCAACAGACTGGCTGCCCCATGAACTCAAGGGTCCCAATAGATTCCCAGCACTTCAGGGGAAAGTGGGAAAGAAACAACGGTAAGGAGTCGAGAAACATACAGCCTTGAAATAAATACCAGGTGCCTAGGATTCCATCCACTGAAGAGCACACAAGCAGGAAAGGTGAAGGCCGAAATCGAAAAATCTAAATAGTTCTAAAGATGGTAAAATCAGTTCATTCAGAGAAAAGAAGCCAGACATGGTGGCACATGCCTGTAATCCCAGTGGCTCAGGAGGCTGAGGCTGGAGGATCACAAGTTCAAAGCCAGCCTCAGCAAAAGTGAGGCACAAAGCAACTCAGTGAGACCCTGACTCTAAATAAAATACAAAATAGGGCTGGGGATATGGCTCAGTGGTCAAGTGACCCTGAGGTCAATCCCCAGTACAAAAAGAAAAAAAAAGAAAGCAGGGTGGAAAATCAAAGAATTTAGAAGTTCAAAGTATGAAAGGAGAGAAAGCAGAAGAGAGATAGCTAATGAAGTCCATTGTCCATTAAAGAAGGAGGAGGAAAAAATGAAAGAACAAGAGAATGTGTACTAGAGGGAGAAAAAAGGAGAGAAAGAGTTACATGAGAAACAAAAACAAGGCCACTAACCCTCAAAAAACAAAACAACAAAAGGGTAATAAGACAAAATGTCAAAAAAGAAAGATTTGTGTGTACGTGTATATGTACCTAAGCCAATCAGCAAGTTCAATAAAATCACACCATTTTTTTTTTTTTTTTGGTATCAGGAATTGAACCCAAGGATGTTTGACCACTGAGCCACATCCCCAACCCTTTTTGTTTAATTTTGAGAGAGGGTCTCGCTAAGTTGCTTAGCACCTTGCTAAGTTGCTAGGGCTGGCTTTGAAGTTGTGATCCTCCTGCCTCAGCCTCCCAAATTGCTGGGATTACAGGCATGCACCACCATGCCTGGCTCCCACAGAATATATTCTTCAATAAAAAATGAAAGAATTGTCTCCACTGAGGTGGTTGAAGTTGTGGACAAAGATGGTATTCACTGCCTGTGCCCCGTGGCTCCTTCTTGGGCTGTGCCCGCCTTTGACAGAGTGAGGGCTGGGGCTGATAAGCCCTTCCTCCTCTTGTGTTGCTCACCAAGCTGTCAGCTGGAGTGGCCTGGGACTGCGGCTGGTTGAGGTGACTCTCAGCTTCCTTGCTCATCAGTACAAGGTCAGATGGCATGGGAAGAACCCTCCAGTGGAGTTTTTTTCTGGATAGACAAAATCCTGGAACGTTATAAAAAGGATTGCAGAGACTTGCCCATACTCTCCAGCAGAGATTCAGGCAAAGCATCCAGATGTAATTCGAAAATTATTTCCATTTCAGGGCATTTGAGAGATTATAACCTGTATTATAGATGAAACTGAAGCTCAGGGAAGTGGCTTTCCAAAAACAGTGGTTGGTTCGCTTGCTTAAGACTCTTCATTAGACAAAGCAAACCCCTTTACTGAATTTGGGAGATCATCCATGTCAGGATGTATCTCCTGAATGAGCTAAGAACAAATCAAGTTGTCCCTATGCAATCTGCACCTGGGTTACTGAGGCAATGGGTCCCATCCCTTCCTGTTTGGGCCACCAGGGGATTCATCTGAGTCCTAAATCAAAGTTCAACTGGAGCCTGAAGGTAAAAGGTGGTCTTTAAATGTGTGTTTTCCATATACATTGGTGCTTAAAAGCATCATGTTCCAGTTAGAATCCCTGCTCTTTTTGGACAAATCACTTAACTGACATCTTTGTATCCTCATCTGTAAAGTGGGGAGGCCTGGGGGTCTACAACAGGGCGGAGCCAGAGGACAGGCCTTCCTCTCCACTCTTCATCTTGGTACCTTTTCTCCTGCACCAATGGAAATTATTCCTTTCACCTTCCTCTCCATGGACCCCTGTCACCTTGCCCCAGCTCCTACTGTCACTTCCCTCCAAGTGCCTATCCACTAGGTAAAGGAGGTTTCTGGGAGTGAGAAAATGTGGAAGAGAACATCATCTCATTACCCTGTCCCCCAACAGCAGTTCTGGCATGGGAACCCTGCTGGGGCTTCCCTACAGACCCAGAGCCACCCCTGTCTAGTCCTAGCAGTTAAGGACAGGTTTCCCTCCCCCACACCCTTGATAATGGCACCCTCTGGCTAAGTATCTGGTGGGCATTGAATCTGCCCATGACCTTCTAATTATGTGCCCTGTGCATCCAGAGTGGGCTCAGTACCTGATCAGCTGCAGAGTGGGCTCAGGTCTGCATCTGCTCAACCTTGTGTCACATCCAACCACTGCAGAGAGTCTGGAACTGCTCTTCCTGTTTGTACCTGGGATCCTCCTTGGCATGATCTGTGATGCACTGGATGCTGTTCTCCTTGGCATCCCAAACAGCACTGTGCTTACTGTGCCAAGCTGGTCGGCAGCCCATGGCCACCACTATTTGTGACAGCTGTAAGGTCTTGGTGCTGCAGCCTGGGAGCTACCTCATGTCAGTGGGGCCTGCACTGGCTTCTCCCCAGGCCATCCACCTTTGTACCTGTGTTAATCCTTAACAGCTTTTTCTACTGACCAAAATACCCAACAAGGGCAACTTAGAGGAGGGAAAGTTTATTTTGGCCTCTGGTTTCAGAGGTTTAGTCCACAGTGGGCTGACTCCATTGCTCTGGGCTCAGGTGAGGTAGAACATCATGACAGAAGGACACGGTGGAGGAGAACTGCTCTCCATTCATGGTGGCCAGTGAGCAAGAAGAGAAAAGGGTGGAAGGGGCCACTGGGAAAATGAACCCTTTTATGTCATGCTCCAGTGACCCACCTCCTTGAGCCATGCCCCGCCTGCCTACAGTTACTATCCGTTCAGTACATTCAAACTAGAATGGACTGATCAGGTTACAAATCTTATAATCCAATAATTTCACCTCTGAGCATTCCTGTATCAACCGAGAATATTTTAGGGGACATCTCATTTCCATAACATTCTCCCTCTGGTCCCCAAAAGCTCCTGCCCATCTCACAATGTAAAATCCATTAAGTTCATCTCTAAGAGTCCCATAGTCTTAACAGTTTCAACACTGCGCCAAAGTCCAAGTCCGAAGTCTCTTCTGAGACTCAAGGCAAACTCTTGGCTGTGAGCCTCTGCTAGTTACAACTATCTAACGTACACAATGGCACAGAGTAAACACTCCAATCCCCAAAGAGAGGAATAGGGGCATAGGAAGGAAGGGGACCAAAACATGACGGAAGGCAACAGGTCCTGTAAGTGCATTTACAGCATCGAGGACATATGGCTGCCAGGTTTTCTCTGCCTTTGGTCTTGCTGGTTGCAGCCCACTCTTCTAACCTGGCTCTTTCCATATTCAGCAAATTTTCTTGGTGACAGTCCACATCACTGACATCTCTTAATTCCTGGGGCATTCATTCCAGTCTTGGCTTCACCTCACACCTTCTTGCATTGCCCTTTCGGGGCAGCCTGCAGGGGTTCCACCCTGCTATGCATTGCCTATCCTCCTGGGCCTTCCTTGGAGATCTCAGAGGAAGCCTCCATGACCCCGAAACTCCAGCATCTTGCATGTCTGCAGAGCCATCACCTGTGAATGACACCAAGGTCTATTGGTAGCTGGTGCAAGAGCTGGGCCCCCTGAAACCAAGGCTGCAGTGACTTTTGAGAGCTGGTGTCAGGGTGAAACAACTTTCTAGGTCCCCTGTGTGAGCAAGGTGTCCCCATGATTTTTCTTAAAGGAATCTTCCCTTTTACTTCCTTGAGCCAGTAATGGGTACAGTCTTATAATTTCCTGTGATGCCCTCAAGTGTCTTTTCTTTTTCCTTTTTTTCCCCTGCTGGGGAGAAGGGGATGGCACTGGGGATTACTCCCAGGGCCTTGTGTGTGGGAGGCCAACCTTACGGGTGACTGAGTTACACTCCCCAGCTGGGTGTTGAGGCGCTCAGTCACAGAAATGGGTGTGTCTTGCTACAGCCCCATGGGTGAAGCTATGCTCACCTGTTCCTTTGTAATATAACCCCTTGCTCTGTTTAGGATAGAATCTTCCATGGAGGTGCCTTGTGTGTGTCCCCTCCTCTTACTGGGCCCTTGGGTGTGGCCTACCCAGGTGTCAGTCAACCTGCTGACAGTGGACATCATGAAGATACTCAGCCCGCTGAAACCCGACCCCTTGCCTCATTTGAATAGCTTTTCCTCAATAAAAGGGGTCAGCACGTGCTCTCACTCTCTCTCTTTCTGCGGACCCTTAAGGTCAGAGGAGCTGTCACAGCAACCCCAAAGAAAAAGGTATTTGTGTCTCTTGTGTGGTTATTTCGTGCAGCCCAGTTAGCCCAGTTTAACTAGAGTGACCCCTGAGCCTTTTAGTTGCGAGAACAGAAACCCGGCAATTGGCGCCCAACGTGGGGCGAAAGGTCTTTAAGCCGCCGGGACAAAAGCGACAAATGCTGGCTCCTAAGGGGACTCCAATTTAAATATTAAAGAAAGTTAGTGAAGTTGAAAGTTCTCTCCAGAAGTTAAGCATGCTTAGGATTGCAGAGTATTATGGGCAGAATTGTAGAAAGTAAGTGAATTAGACAAAAGGAAAATCTGTGACGTTAAAATTTTTAATATTGGGGTATAATTGTAGAGACTCTAAATAAATATAGTTACTAAGATGATTGATGGGCTATGTTGTTGAGTTGAGTCCTCTCCATGGAAAACACGCTTTTGTGGATTTTTTAAAATTGTTTTTATAAATCTTTATAAAAGATTTTTTGGGGGCTAGGATTGTTGCTCAGTGGTAGAGTGCTTGCCTAGCATGGGCGGAACCTGAGTTCGATCCTCAGAACCCAGCTGGGGAGTGTAACTCAGTCATCCGTAAGGTTGGCCTCCCACACTTGTGCATGCTAGAAGTGCTCTAACGCTGAGCTGCACCCTCTAGCCCTTTTTATTTTTTATTTTGAGACATGGCCTCAGCCCAGGCTGTTCTCAAACTTGTGATCCCCCACCTCAGCCTCCCAAGTAACTGGGGTCCCAGACAGCCATCGCAGCCTGGCTTAGAGTTTGGGTTTTACTCTGAGTATGGCAGAGACCATAGGAGGGCTTTAAGCAGGAAGGTGGCGTCTCTGTATATTGTGGGGACCTGACCTCAGGGAGCCTGATATGGATGAGCTAGGCTCTCTGCCACCAGCCTTCTGCTTTCCTAGTTACACTGTTCAGAGTGACTCATGCAGTACCTCTCCAAGATCCTGGGGCCCATGCGGCCTCTACCTGTCCTTGTCCTGGGCCCACCTGGGTTGCAGAGCCTGTTTTCCTTGTAGCAGACCCTTCCTTCCAGTGAGCCCTATCTGTCCCTGCTGTTGACCTGGATGTGACTCTGGTTTGCACTGTGTTTGTGGCCCTCTTAGAGGCCACCTCTGAGAAGTGGTGGGGCAGGCTGCTATCCTGGGCCTGTGGTGAGGGAGGCCTAGGCCGTCACAGTTTATCCCTGGTGGCCACCTCTGGTCCTGGTCCTCACAAACCCTCCCCTCTGGTTCTCTCCCAGTGTCCAGCACCAGGGCCGCCTGAGCCTGGACCTCAGCCACAGGGCCAGCAGTGACTATGCTGAGATGAGAGCCTCCCACGGGTCTAACTCTATGCAGCAGACTGCTAATTGCCTGCCAAATGTGTATTCTCATTCCCTTGGTAGCAGAACCCTTGGCAATATGCTCAGGAGAAAATTTCATTTTCAAGGGTCCTTAGGAAAGCTGTTGTGGCCTTCCCCTGGGATCCCTGACAGGCATGAGGCTGGAGCTCCAATAGCCATAATGTGGCTCATGGCCTAAAACACCACCTCTCAAGGATGGCAGAGCAGAAGGACTGAAGGATCTGAACTTCCAATGATTTCAAGGAGCTGGACAGCTTGAATTGTCTGTCTCTAGTTTCTTTTATATAAGAGAAAAAACCATTTGTCTGTTTAAGCCATTAGGCTTAAAAAACTGTGTACATTTGTGTGCCTTTTTAAGTTTATATCTAAAAATTTTTAAAGTTTAAATAGTTGCCAAGAATGTAATTCTGACTTTTTGAAACTGTTAATATAATTAAACTATCACATCACTCTGTGTGTTCAAAGGAGTGAATATTTTCATAGTAACCTGACATTCAAATCATCTATTTAAAAACAACAAATGAAATCTCTGTTAGAAGTCAAATTTTGGATCATTTAATTTTCTTCTGGAACTTTTATTTTGTTCCTATGTGTCTTATAGAGTTTCATCCTATTATAGTTTTATACTTACATTAATCCTCTCTTGTCTCTACAATAAAATAATACACACACACACACATACAATACACATTAAAATGCTTTTCTATTTATGTTTCTTATGACTATAAATCTCTAAGGGTTAAAAATTTGTTCTGAATTGAGCTATATTACAATATCAAGAATATGTTATCAAAGCAATGTAAGTCATTTTAAAAACTTTTAAATGATAAACAAAAGTAAAAAATGGGATTGCATGTTAATAAGATGAATTAAACAAGTTTTCAACTAATTGGTTCATTTATCCATAGATGACTATTACATATTGCTACAAGACAGGAAGGGTTCAATTTTTCTTCCCATTTGTTGTTTCTATAGAAGTACTAAGAAACCTGCTCACACAAAGAATAACATGTTTTGCCGGGCAAAGTGGCACATGCCTATAATCCCAGCAGCTTGGGAAACTGAGACAGGAGAATTATGAGTTCAAAGCCAGCCTTAGCAACTCCCTGAGGCGAGACCCTGCACCAAAAAAAAAAAAAAAAAAAAAGAATAGTGTGTTTTATTATAGCAATGTCAATTCTTTGAACTTCTTATGAATTACATGCTAAAAAAAATCACAAAACATAATTTTTAATATTCTACATTATCATTTGGTTAAGTCATCTTTTAGTTTTGTTGAAAGTGAGGAATTAGAAACCACTGACTTGCAAAGAATTTATGAACAAATCATTACAGTAATCCATGCTCTCAATTTTTGGGAAGTATATCAAAAAGACTGTGTACTACTACCCATGAAATAGCTGTCAATTACCCTCTCATTCTTTTCAAAGGGAAACTAGTTTAAATTGCTATTCACAAAAAGAGTTGGGATCAACCCAAACATAAATCTCAATTTACTCTTATCAACGTAGTATATTTTATGAAATGCTCTTGTCTGAGTTCAAGCTTTTAACATATTTTCATCCATACTTTAGAAATTATCATAGCAGAATTTCTTCACCAAAATTACCAATGAAAGTAAGAGTGCAACAAATATAAGTTCCCAAGTAGTTCATTTGTTATAAAAGAAGAAATGACATTAGCCAGTGGTGAATTATTAAAACTTGTTTCATTTCAGTGGCCAAAAAAATGTGTCAAAAAAAACCCCCAAGCCAATTTGGATTAGCAGTCTTTTTGGTGAGGACAGTTGGGCAAACAGTTGGAACAACACTGACAGTCAATTAAAAACCAGGCAGATGACTTTGAATGTTTTCCCTCGGCTCTTGATAAGTAGACACGTGTTCCCAGTGCTGCCCAGTTGTTGTTATTTTAGGAGTCAATGCTGGGTTTGGAATGAATCAGCCTCCATGAACAGTATTCATGGAACAATTATAGGCAAGTGGAATATCTGCAGCTCTGTCTTCTTTCTCAGAATTGCTTTGGTTATTTGGAATCTTGTGGTTCCAAAGAAATTTTAGAATTGTTTTATCAACTAAAAAGTGCTGTGAATAATTTCGTTGGAATGTTGATAGGTTCCAAATCTTTTATTGCATTGAAACCGTAGGTTACTTTAGGTAATATGGACATTTTTTAACAAAATTGTTCCAATTTAACATGGATTGTTCCAATTCATGAACACAGGATATCTTTCCCTTTATTTGTGCCATCCTCAATGTTTTTCCCCATTAGTGTTTTACAATGTTCAGTGCATAATCTTTCATCTCTTTGGTTAAATGTACTCCTAAGTATTTTCTTCATATTTTGTTTTTAGTTATAGGTGGACACAATATCTTTATTTTATATTTATGTGGTGCCGAGGATCAAACAGTGCCTCATGCATGCTAGGCGAGCGCTCTACCTCTGAGCCACAACCCCAGCCCTATTCCTAAGTATTTTATATGTATTTTGATGTTGTCACAAATGGGATCTCTTTTGCAGATAGATTATTGGAATACAAAGTATAAATTCTTTGAATGAGAAGAATCACTGTCAATCACTATTTCAAACATTAAAAATGACTTTGGACTTCTTGATAATATTTCTTAATTCAACCTAAAAATTACAAGACAAACAACACTCATGTTAAAACTTACACTGGAGTAATGTCATTTGAACAACTCATGTTGCTTGGATCACAAGAAATGTCAACCTGCATTACATACTTCCAGTGCCAGAAACTGAAACAAGAAATCACATCTCCATTCCCACACAGATTGGCAGTGGATGTTTTCCAACCTTAAACTACAGTTCCAGAGTGTTCGTTAGACTACAATGTAGGTGCAAAGGAAATTCCTGTATTTCGAAATTCAGTTAACTGTGCCACTGAGAAACTTCTACAAGACTTTGGATGGCAAATATCAGGAGAAAAATCCAATAGGATTATGTAAAAGCCTATGAAGAAATAAATAGGTTCAATTTAAACTACAGGTACTGAGATTATATCACTACCGGGCAGTAGCTATCTGTGTAAAAAGACAGTTTGAAAGATGAAAGATAAGCATTAACATTTTCAATTTTGATGAGGAAGGACACTAAGTTTGGAAATGGCAGTGGACAGAATGCCAGTGTGTCTGCTTCTGTCTCTGGACAACTGCACCTAGCATTCTTCATCACTGACATCTTGAGGTCCATCCATAGGCCCCAGTGCTTTTCTTCTGTCATGAGATGTTGGTGGAGAGCAAAATACAATCCTATGGAGGGGAATTGGCCAAACCTAGAAAATCGCATGTGTTTGACTCACCAATCTCACTTCTTGAATCCTATCTCAATGGTACACAAGCAAAAATATAAACGGCATGTGTACATAGTTACTTGCACTATCATTTACCATAGTCAAAGTGGGACACCATTCAGATGTTCCTAAAATAGGGATCAATGAGATACAGCACCCTGGATTTTTGTGCAGACATAAAAGAGAAGGATGGTGCTCTCTAAAACTAGAAATTGTTCCCTAGGACACAGAATGAAGTGAAAAAAGCAAGGTGCAGAAATAACATATGTCATCTTTTGCATTAGTAATAGCAGCAGGGAAAGGGACACGTATGTGTGTATGCATAAACATAATCCTAAAAACTCTAACCTGAAGAGTAAAGTAGCTAAAAAAATGAACTTAATTTTCTACAAAGTTAGTGTCCTAATTGCTCAGAGAAAAGCATTATTGCCACTGACTTGGAACACAGTCTTCACTGTGCTTCTTTAGTAGGATCCACTCAAAAGACAGTGCTACACAGAAGTCTCATGTCATTTGAAGTAACATGAAAAAGGGAAGGGAGTCCTTCTGCTGCTTCAGAAAGATAACACGTGGGAAGGGGATTATGTCATTAGGGAGAACCTTAGAGTAGACCAAGTGCAGTGTGTGTCTGGAATCTGGAAGTTGCATAGCCTTGTCAGTGGAACCTAATGAATGCTTGTTTTGTCCTCTCATTTAATATCTGGTCCCTGTCCATGAACCTACAATAGTGCCCATCTCGCCTGCACTAAGTAATGTTGTTTTTATATGCACCACTAGGAACCTAGGCCACTAAAGCCCCTTCTACAGAAAGAGCTGCCTCTGGCCTGAAGAAGCTGCTGCAGCTTCCGTGACAGCCTCGGAGAAGCCAGAAGCCGGCAGCTGAGTAAGAAGGAAAGGGACCCAGGAAGGTCCCAAAGTTAAATAAAAGCAGAGCTTTTATTTGAACTTCAGAGAAACAATAAGTAACTTTATTTCATAATATATTCCTACTAAAAAATTAACCCGTTATCTGAAATTCAAATTTACATAGCCTTGCAGTATTTTATCTGGTAACCATCAACCTGGGGCGTTTAGGGCAGTTTTCCTATCGGGGCTGCAGAAAGGTTTCTCCCTAGGCCCTAGGGGTCCTGCCAGCGAGAAGGAGGAGGAGAGGGAAGAGTAGGTGAAGGGGACCTGGAGGGAGGAGAAAGAAAGTGGAGGGGAAGGAGGGTGGGGATGAGGAGGAGGAGCGGGCTCACAGAGTGGCGACCTACGGAGCTCCGAGGAGCGAACCAACTCTTCCTCGACCTCGCAGCTCTCAAGGTCCAACCGTGAGAACCGCCTCTGCCAGGGGAGAGGAACCGTTCTGAGAAGGGTTCCTCCCTTCTTGGTGTGCGCACCCGACGCATGCGCCTACACCAGTCCGCGAATCGCGTCCCTATGCTAGGCAACGAGCGCGCCGCTCCCGGGCCAGAGGAGGCGTCCGCCCCGCAGGGTCGCGCGGAACAGTGAGCGGAGCTTGCGCCAAGCGGGACGGAGCGGGAACGCGCGCCCGAGGGGAGGGGACGCGCGCGCAGGACTCGGGGCGCGCGGAGGGGAGGGTACAGGTGGGTTGCCACCCAGAAGCTGGGAGCCATCGGGCCTGGGTGGGGTGTCTACTCTATGGGGAGAGGTGAAGGGGCAGCGGACTTAAGGGAAGGAACCTTGAGAAGCTGCTTGTCCTAGAAGGCAGGAGACCCCAGCCCCTGGGAGACTCGCAGTATGCTCTGTGGTATGGCAATGTCACGCTTCTGCACCTTTGTGTTTGCAGGTGACCTCGGGACCCTAGCGATATCACTCTTCCTAGGCCCAGTTGAGTGTGCAGAATACTCTGCTAGCATTTCCCATGTTGGTTTTTGTTTTTGCGTCTGGGGGGATTGAACCCAGGAGTGCTTTACCACGAAGTTATATCCGCCCCGTCCCCCCGCCCCTTTATTTTTTCAGGGCTGAGGACCGAACTCGGGATTTTGTGAAAATGAAGATTCTGAATCTGTAGCTCTGGGTAGGACCTGAGAATCTGCATTTCCACAAGCCCATAATGACAAATGACCACCCCATAGAATCTGGGCTGGTCATTTGTCATTAAACTACACTGAGTGAGAGGGTGCAGACGATTGTTTATTCTCATTCATTAGTTCAGATTAGCAGAAAGAGACACCACCCACCTCCGTTCCCATTGTCCGGCCCTACACCTGTGACTTTAACAAATTTATTCTTTTACAGTTATTGAGGTGAGAAGTCCTAAATGAGTCTTCAAGGCTAAAAACAAAGTGTCAGAAGGCTTCTGGAGATTCTGGGGGAGAATCCATTCCTTGCCTTTTCCTGCTTCTAGAGGCTGCCCTTGGCTTCTGGCTTTGATGACATTACATCTTCTTTCTCTGCTTGCCCTTCCTGTCTGACGTTGCTGCTCTGTCTTATAAAGATGCTGTGATTACATTATACTGACTTGGATAATCTACTCCTCATCTCCAGATGCTTAATTTAATCACATTTCCAAAGTCCCTTTGCCATATAAGGTAACACATTCATAAGTTTCAGGTATTAGGACACAGAGACCTTTGGGGGCCACTATTCAGCCCTAGAACTAAGACATTCTCTCCCTCAAGAAAGTTAATAAATTATACTGTATAATCTACAGTTTGCATTTAACTTGCCTAATTTCCCCAACAATATATTTTACAGAATTCTTTTTTCTGGTCTTGACCCAATCTAGAATCATGTTATGTGTAGTTTTTATGGCTGTGTAGTCCCCTTTGATCCATATTGGTTCCCTATCTTTATTTAGTTTTTCATGACCTTGACATTGATACTGATTTTGGAGGTCAAGATCAGGTCCATGATCCCGTAGTGTTGAAGATTAAATACCCAAGAAATGTTGAGGCAAGCATAGAAAGCAAGTTTCATCTAAGAAAGGGACAGACTTCTCCAGAGAGAAGTGAGGCCCAGAATAGTGGATGCAGGTGTGTGTTTCAAAGTGTGATCCTCTGAGGTGTTGGCATCCCATTGAGCTGGGAAGTGTGATCTGGAGGTTAGCTGTTAGCAATCCAGCAATAACCAGCCATCAGAAATTTTACAATGGTGAAATCTGGCCAATGCAACCTCGACCAAGTGATCAAACTGAGCACTTTGTGACATCACATGCCTCCTGATGGGATATGCTCTTCCTATGGAACATCCCTGCCTGGCCTGAGGGGACAGAAAATGTCACATTCCTCAAAAAACTGAGACGGGGTAGAAGACCTGGCAGGTAGTGTAGATGTTGAATGATGGGGATCCAGAGAGGATGATGGCTGGTTATTGCTGGTTAATGGTGGGGTGTGTAGGAGGGGGTGAGCCTTTCTCAGAAATGCCCTTAGGAAGGAAAGTAAAACTGAAGATGGCAGCTGTCACTTATGATGGACATCCACATGCTAAGCAAGGACCTTACAGGGAGGAACAAACTAAAAAACATCTCCAGAAAAATGTGAAGGCTGGATCTGAGCCTCTGCTATTCCTTGGATTCTTCTGGGGTTTAAATATGTAAATTTCAGGAATATGGAGTTGGTCAGGGAGCCAGGTGCTGGGCTATTGCACGGCACAGTCTTCTACTGTTAATAGCTAACATTTAATAAATCCTAACATGTGCCAGGCCCAGGGCCTCTCAGGTGTGTGTTACATCTATGAATCCTCTGTTTGTTATAAAGTGCATACTTTAGTTATTTCTCTTCTACAGATGAGGAACCAAGGCTCAGAGAAATGCAGCAACTTTCCGATGATCACACAGCTGCAAGTGGCAGCACCAGGCCTAGAACTTGGTCCTTCTGAGCCCAGAGTCTGTGTTCCTCCTGCTCTGCTTCATGGCCATGCCTCCTTGAACCTTCTGGCTTGAGCCACCTTCCCTCCTGCTTGTCAAATCGGATCAACAGTAAATATGGGGGCGTGACCAGCCTGAGGCAGTTTCTGCTTATGAACTGGGGAGTGGAACAGTGTGTTAGCAGTGGCCAAAAGGACCTAGCATTTCCCCTTCCTTCTGCTCCTCCCCAGGGAGATTCTGTGGTCCTTTGTGAAGTAAATGAGCTAATCTTAGATCTAAGTCACAGGCTGTCCTTCTGACCTCACAATAGCTCACCTTTCAGGGTGCTCAGAGCTCTTCCCTGGTGTCTCTTCCTGCTTGTTTTCTCCCTACAGGGTAGAAATGTGTGTGCATTAAAGGTCTCAGCCTTCTTAACCGCCAATATATCAAGCTCCTCTCAAGCCTGGTGATCCCAGGACCTACTGTCTGATCTACTCCAACTGGAGAGCTTTGGAAAACAAGTCTGCTTGAACATAAGGGCGACTGGCAAGTATGCATTTGTTGGTTCTTTTGAGAAGGGTGATTCTATGGTTTGGATCTTAAATGTCCCCAAAGGCCAGATGCTGTCATCTGGATCTCTAGCCTGAGGTGCTATAGGGATTTGGTGCAACTCTACAGGGGTGAGGCCTAGTGGAAGCCCTTGAAAGGGGATTGTGAGACTCTGACTGCTTTCTCTTTTGCTGTTTGTTTTTGGCCACTATAAGAAGAGCTTCTCTGCTCCACCTGATGCTCCCTGCCATGGTGTTCTGCTGAACACCCATAGACTGAAACTACTGACAAAAATAAATTTGTCTTTATATGTTGATTACCTCAGGTATTTTGTCACAGCCATGGGAAGCTGATGAACACGGGTTCGACCAAGTAACATATTTATCCTGAAATAAATCTGAGTTGGTTAGAATGAATCTGTTTTTAAAATATGATTACCTGTGTACAAGAATGTGTCTGTTTGGATGCTTCCCAGGTCCCCAGGATGGAAACGGAATACCTGAAGAAGTGCTTTGGAAATTCCTTGTCCCAGGCACTGGCAGAAGTGGCGAAGGTTCAGCCCAATGACCCAATAGAGTTCCTGGCTCGATGGCTTTATCATTACAGGAAAATAGCTCTAGCAAATGAAAAGGTGCATGTGTGTGCAGGTGTGTGCAGGGCTCAGCTTCCCTGGAGGGACTGGGATCCAAGGCAGGGTGCTGGAGTTGGCCAGGGGGGCTTGGTTCATCCACCTTCCCAGGATGACTTAGGCCCAAGTATCCCTGAAGTGTGGAGAGTCTGCAGCTGGAATCCTACTCAGGGGTGTGGAGTCGGTGGGTTTGGAGCTGCCAGCAGGCTAAAGCTAGTTACAGGAAGAAACTCCACAGGCTTAAAGGACCCAGGTCCAGGACTATCCCCAGGGAGGGCGGGCCCTCTTATAAGACCTCCTGGTGCTGACCTGACTTGAGCCTGTGACATTACCCCAGAATATGCAAGAACAGATCCAGCTGAAGGAGGAATATGAGAACAGCCTCAGGGAAAAGGAAATGGCAGCAATGATGAAACAAGAAGAGCTTCAGATTCAACAGAAGTGTAAAGAGTGTCGCAAGGTAGGAAGGGGGCACTCACCATGGCCCATTCCCATCCCAGGGATGGACTCCAGGAAATCCCCAGGGCAGCCGCCACCACCGTGCTGAGCAACTGAGGCCCCCTTAGTCAACTTTCCCTCCCTGTCACACATTCATGTCTGAACCAGGTCTTGTCAATAAAAATAGGAAAGGTTAAAAGGCAAATTCATGTTAGATTCAGGAAATATCACTGATGTTACTGACTTACACATCTAGATTCTATTCACCTGGAACAAATATTTTTTTCAGAGATCCTTTGAGCCCTTTCCAAAAACTATTCAAAGTTTTTTCAGAAACCAAACATGGTTGTTATCAGTGCATACTTAATGCATATGGTAATATTAGTATTTTATTATTAAATTTTCTTTACTTGTCAAGCCTCCGGTGCCTCCTCTTGGATGCTATAATGATGAATGTAAGTTCTTAGTTCAGAATAGTTGGAAACAACTGTGCATTTACCACCCTGACAAGCAAATATTTTATCTCCCACAATCTTTCCTACAATTTCCTAAAATATGTCTGCTGCTATCTCATGCTTTCTACAAATTACATGATGCCTGAACAGGTAATTCATTTAAGGGGGTTGTCGGGCTTGAGATCTGAAATCTTCTTCAACTATCACTACATCCTTCTACAAGTCACTAACTTTGGCTGGTTTCCAAAGCTGACTTTGATAGCATGAAAGTACTAAGTTTATTTTCATTTATAATAATATACTCAGCATTCTCATAAATAATGAATATACCCAAATATATATATATATATATATTATTAGTTATAATCAGTTATTTATTTTTAAAGCTGAACATGTATAACTAAATTAAAAGAAAGATGGTTTGTGCTATTTTTTGATGTGGTCTAGAGAGCTCTCCCTCAGGAAGGGTTCATGCTTGGAGCAGTTTTTGGGGGACGGGAGAAATTAGGCTCAGTAAGTGAAAGTCACCATCACCTTACTGATGACCCAACCATTTTCTAACACCAAGTTTCTCTGCGAATAGAAGTAAAAATATATGATAATGGACTCCGAAGTCTCTACCCTAGTTTTACAGTAGCTCTATCGAAGAAAACTTGGCTCACTTCTGTATTTTGAATGTCCCTTTGTGTTGCACTGGGGATGTTTTGCACCTGGCAGCAATATACCTCAGGAAGATTTTTTTTTTTTTTTTTTTTACCAAGAATTGAACTCAGGGGCACTCAACCATTGACCACTTCCCCAGCCCTGAGTCGCTTAGCCGTTGCTGAGGCTGGCTTTGAATTCGTGATCCTCCTGCCTCAGTCTCCTGAGCTGCTGGGATTACAGGTGAGCCCCACTGCGCCCAGCCTCAGCAAGATTTTGATAAACAACAGGTTTGCTCTTTTGCCAAGGGTGAGACGTGGGGAATTATAAGGGAAGATAAGAACTAAGAGACAATGACTGGGTTGTGTGCAAGTTTTCACATTTAGAGAAGAGTTCGTGTGCAAATTGTGGTTATGTAAATAGATTCCACTTGTTAGAAGGGAACAAACAGAACCCAAGGGGGATCTAAAATAAAGCTGAAAGAATCACCTACCGGCAAGGGAGAGCTGCATCATTCAGGTCTGAGTTAATTTCCAAGTAGAAGTTGAAAGGGCGAGATAAAAGACAAGATGCCAAGCTCTGGTTCCCAATTGGCTCAAGGTGGATTATGGACTATCCCTTGCTATTGGCTGCCTGCAAATTTCGCATCACTAGTGCTGAGAAATCTGGCTTCAAACAGGCCCAGGAGGGGTTTCATGAAATTTCAGCAGTCCTGCTGGTTCGACTAACTGGCTTATATGCACACCCTCAAAGCTTTGCCAGATTTTCCTCCCTTAATCCTTTAAAACCATCTTTGTTTTTGTCTTAGCAAGACTTTGTTAATTTTTTTTCTTGAGTACCCCAGATAGAATACTAGTCTAGTGGAAGTGTCAAAAGAAGAATAGAAACAGAGTTCTCAGTGTGGCAGAGGTCATTCCAATTACAGGAATCAAGAAGAGCTCCGTAGAGTGGGTAACAGTAGAGTCCAGGCAGAGAGAGCCAGCGAGGCTTGACCTATATGGGTTTCTGTTCACTAAGTAGAGGAGCTTTGACAATATAAACCATAATTTTGTATCTCAGTCAGAAAGCGATTCCTATTGTTTATAAAGCTCCGAAGCATTCATGTTTTAGGAATACGTTTTCATAAAAATCAATACAGGTATTTGTTGCACAGACTCAACACTTTGAATGCAGAAGGGTCTTAGAGATCATGTGACCAAGTGCTTCACCCAGAGCTCTCTGCTCGGTCCCTTAGGGTTCAGTGTGGAATGAAGCTCTGAGACTTCTAGGCAAAGATGGGAAGGAGTTGGCTCAGCCAGAGACTACAATCAAAGGGTATTAGACACCTGACATTGTTTCATAGGTCCCGGAGGGCACTGCTCATTTTTTCAATCTTTTTTCCTCTGTACTTTGGACAATTTCTATTGATCTGCCTTCAAGTTTGTTGACACTCTCTTGTTCCATATCCTATGTTAGGATTTCTGTGGATTTTAAAAATTTGCAGATATCATACTTTTCAGTTCTAGAATTTCTAGCTGGGTTTCCCCTGCCCATCCCCCCTTTTCTTCCTTCCTTTCTTCCCTGCCCCCCACCCCAACCTCTCTCTCTTTCCCTCTTTCTTGATATTGGCTGGGGATTGAACTCAGGACCCTACACATGCTAGGCAAGTGCTCTACCACTGAGATAAGGTCCCCATCCCCTTTTTTAAATTTTATATTGAGACAGAGTTCATTAAGTTGCCCAGACTGATCTCAAACTTTCAATCCTTCTGTCTCAGCCTCCACAGTGACTGGGATTACAGAAATGTTTATTTATCTTTTTAAAATAATTTCCTTTTTCTCTACTGACTTATTCTTTCACTTACTATGTTCTTTTTTTACTTAAATTTTTGAAAATATTAAGTTGTTTTAAGTCCTTGTCTGCTAATTCTGGCATCTATGTCCTGGGGTCTCTTTTTATTAAATACTTTTTCACTAGATTATGGTTCACATTTTCCTACTCCCTCCTACGTCTAGTAATTTTTACTCCTATGCTGAACGTTGTAGGTGGTATTTTCTAGGGAGCCTAGACCATGTTGCTTTTCCTTTCAAAGGTGTTGAGTTTTGTTCCAGAGGCAGTTAGATCATTGGTGAGTCACTTGATCCTAGCAGATTTGATGGTCTGCTTTGCTATGGCAGCTGTATTTCAGTTTTGTACTTAGCCTTTGGCATGAAAATAGCAACATCGTGTTCCTGCCATTCTTGGGCATGTTTCTGGAGTGTGGTTAGCCTCTACTAATGTATTAGTCTGCTTTTTGTCACTGTGACCAAAATATCCAACTAACTTAATAGAGGAAAATTTTATTTTGGGCTCATGGTTACAGAGATCTCAGTTCATAGTCAGCTCAGACCATTCTTCTGGGCCCAAGGTGAAGCAGACCGTCCTGGCAGAAGGTGGGGTAGGGAAACCTACTGGGCTCATGGCAGCTAGAAAGCAGAGAGAGTGTGAGGAGCCAGGAACAAAATATATAATGCCCAAGGCATGTCCTCAGGAACCCACTTCCTCCAGCCATGCCCCACCTGCCTACAGTCACCACTTAGTAAGTAGTCTGTTTAAATAATTAATCCATCAAATGGATTAATGAACTGATGAGGTCACAGCCTTCATGATCCAACCATTTCTCTAAAGTGCCACTTCTGAACCTTGCCACATTGGGGACCATGTTTTAACATGAGCTTTTCAGGGGGACATTCCTAATTCAATCCATGACAACTAATACCTTTTTTGCCTTCTATTTAGAAATCGATTTCCCTAACCACTTTCAAAAAGAAAGTCTCATTCAAGCAGGAAGACACAGAACCTGTTGAAGAGGGGTCCTTGGAGCAGGAATCCCTGCAATGCCTTAACAGATTCCTTCTTCAGAGCTAGTTGAGGAGATTGAGCAGAACTTGGAATCCCCATAAGATCAAATCACCAGGAGGCTTTTCCCTGCGAAGTTGCTGATTAAAATGCCTTCTGATTCCAAATCTCCTTTTTTAATTATCAGAATGGGAAGAATTTGAGTGATCCTTCCCTCAACCCTGCAGTCCAAGAAAATAGCCCTGCAACAGAGCTCCTGCCAACCAAGGTTGGCAGGACTCTGAAAGGAGGTATCTGCAGGGCCTCTTCAGCCTGGACAGGCAGCTAGCCATGAGAACCTTTATCTTGTGGAAATCCACTCAGAATAAAGATTTCAGAATAAGGAATGGAATGGTTGAGTCTTTTCCCTGTTGTTTTATCATTTATTTGGAGACTGCCCAGTAAGAGTGTTACCTCTGGTTACTGGTGACGAGGTCTGCTTCCCCAGATGTGAAGATTTAACACCTGGGAAACACCCAGGTAAGCATAGAGTACGAATTTTATTTAAAGAACAGTAACACAGAGCTGGGGACATAGCTCAGTTGGTAGAGTGCTTGCCTCACATGCACAAGGTCCTGGGTTCAATCGCCAGCACCACACACACACATACACACACACACAAAAAAAAAAAAAAGAGAGAGAGAGAGAGAAGGGGGCCCAGAGCTGAGTGTCTGTGCCAGGAGGTGAATCTTATCCTTTTTATAATTTCCAGGTTTCTTACTTCTCAAATCTCCTCCCCTTATGTCCACCCATGCAGTGAAAAGGCAGAAAAGGAGCAATTCTGGGGGAGCCGCCCAGGGAATATTCATTAATAATTCCCTGCTGGGGGTGCTGAGGTTGTGGCTAGCATGTGTGAGGCCCTGGGTTCGATCCTCAGCACCACATAATGACAAATAAAGGTATTGTGTCCATCTACAACTAAAAAATATTGAAAAAAAAATTCCCTGCTGGGAAGGACAATCTCCCCTGAGGCAGGTGACTTTTTGGTTATGGGTTAGGGGAGGGGGGGGAGTGGTCTCAAGGTGTTACCAAAAGCTTGGTCCTTGTCCCTGATGCCAATCCAATAACAAGGTTATCCTTTTGAGGAAAAAGGTGTATTGCTTTGCTAGTGAAGGAGAAACACAGGAGCCTTCTGTTCCAAAGGCTGTGATTCTGCCCATCACCTGGAACTGGGGGCTATCAAAGAGGTGATCCACAGTGTTCTGTGTTGGAGTTGTAATTTGGGAGATAGTCACTCGTTAATTTGGGTGATAGTCACTTCGGAGATCTTCTGGTACCATCCTCAAAGTCTGGATTACTTTGTGCCTATGGTGGGGGTATACTCAAGGACAGATAAATCTGCCAAACCACCACACTATGGTGTCTCGTGTGATGTGATTAATAACTAAGCAGGAAACTGAAGGGTAAAAAGGACAGGTGTGGGAGATCCAAGATGACTGCCAGGCTTCTGACTTGAGTCCCAGAGGTGTGGACCGTGGTGGCTTTTCCTGCAATAAAGGACACAAGAGGAAGAGCAACTGAGGGCATGCTGGGTATATTGTACCTAGGAAAGGAACAAGCAGGAGGATGTCGCAATAGGGGGCATCCCTGAACCACTTCCTTCACCCAAGCTTCAAGAAAGGCCAAAGCCCTAGCCCAGCGGAAGCTTTTCTGTAAGATCCCCGAGCAGAGGTTGTAATTGGCTGTTCATCATCTGAAGGGGCCTCAGAAGTTCTTCATTTCAACTCTCTGAATGACAGTGTCCATTTCCAAGTGTAACAATTTTAAAGACCTGAGATCCTGTAAGAGACACTTTCCCAAACTTAGGAGATAATAATGCTTAGCTTAGAGGGTTGTCTTTATGGATTTCTTCTATTCCAGAAGCAAGTTGACCTTCTTAGCTGTTTAAAAACCCACATTACAATGGGTGTGGCTTGGTGGTAGCTCTTGGAGTTAGAATGCATGTATAAATGTTCCTTAGATTCTATTTTCAGGGTTTGCCTCCCCAAAGACAGAAGTCTCACTGTGAGAGTGGCACTTGCTGCCCACTACTGCCCACAGGTCATGGTCTGAACCTAAGAAATAGCAATTAAATAGAAGAATTCCCAGGGGTTCCGCCCTGGAGCCCCGTCAAGCCCTGACACCCCTTGGCCCTCTGCTAACACAGCCAACAGTCCAGTACTGGTGCCTCTGTGGATCATCACTGTGGACAAGAGACCCAAGGAAACAGCTCTGTGAGCCTCTGACCCAAGCACTCATGTATTTTAATGTGGCTCCCTCAGCCTCTCAGTCCATAAGATTCCACCGGCCCCTCACCTGTTGCCCCTCTAACTGTTCTCTCCCTGCCTCCCTTGTTTCAATCTGTCAAAATGCTCCATGAGGCTCTAGAAACCACATTTTATGAGAGATGTTTGAAGACTGATAGAATATTCAGGTCAGAGACAAGAGACACCAGGAAGTGCTATTGTCCTATCTGGAAAAGAAGTCAGACTTGGGGTGGCCCAAGAAGACTGAAGACCTGTGGGGGGAGCTGGAGGGGAACACATTCCAGGTTGGTCTGAAGAAGTGAGCAGCTCCAACCTGAGCAGCTGAACTACCACAGGAGCAGCTGATAAACAGCTGACAAGGACTCACACGATAAGGTCCAGCAGAAAGTGTCTAGAGATGCTGTCCAGGCAGAGGGCCTGCGCATGGCCAGGCAGGGCTCCCATCACCATCAGTGGCCTGCAGTGAGGCAACCTGCACACAGGCACCCCACCACCCCGCCTCCCTGCCAGGGAAAGTGACCAGGACACTGGTCTCTCCAGCTGAGTGAGCAGGGCCTTAAGGCCAAGGGAAGAGAGCGCCTCAATGTCACATGTCCTGTCGCAGTGCTTCAGGGCCTGGACTCAGTTCTTACTGGCTCTTGGGGGGCTCAGAAGGCGAGGCTGGGCTGGAGACAGATTTGATGGACTTCCTTGACGAGGACGAGTCTTGCTGTCAAACAGAGGAGACTGAATCTATTTCTGCGTCTGGCAAGAGCTTTGTTTTCTAAGCCCCGCGGTTCTGTGGGCATCTCCTCACCACCACTGCCCTCTCCCCAGACTTTCCAGACTTGTCAAGATCCCTCTTCTCAAGATCCAAACTCCCTGAGGATCACAGGGGAGCTTGGGGACAAAAGAACAGGCCTGGAGAGAAAGGCAGTCGCAGTAAGTAGAAGGAGCGTGAACGGAGCTAACACAGAAAGAATGCTCAGCAGAGGCCTGGTGCCCAGCGAGCCCTCAGCAGCTGGTGACGACGGTGCAGGTGCTGGAGACCCTGCACCCTGTTGGTGAGAGTCTCCTCTAGGTCAGCTGCTCCAGTGGTAGCTCAGCTGCTCAGGTTGGAGCTGCTCACTTCTTCAGACCAACCTGGAATGTGTTCCCCTCCAGCTCCCCCCACAGGTCTTCAGTCTTCTTGGGCCACCCCAAGTCTGACTTCTGTTCCACACATCAGTGGGCTGAAGAGAACAATAGCTCTTCTTAGTGATGAGAACTGAAGACACAATGAAGGGTCCTGCCTCGCCCCCACATCCTAACACACAGCCCCGGCTCCCCTGCCTCCAGAGCACACCTGCAGCTTCATAGGACTGGACATGCGTGTCCGAGGGCGCCCCAGGCCTGAGCACGGGGCACCTCAAGCACGCATCCTCGGGGATAGGAGGCAGCCAGGAGTGAGCGTGTGTCTCACCTGCCAGGACTTGCCACCAGGATTCTGTGTCTCCCTTTACAAGGGAGTTAGGTGTTTCCCGCAGGTGAAGCTTTGGAGCCCTGCTTTGTTAGGGCCGGAAGCCATGGGTGCTTGGAAAGGAAGTGGAGCAGCCAGGCAAGCCCCAGGCTGGCTGTGGCCTCTGCTCTGCTTCTGGAGTCTTCCTGGTTCTCTCTTTCTGCCCCTGGGTCTCCTTCCTTTCCCTTCTCAGTCCTACCTCCCCCTCTTCCTCTGCTTTCTGTCCTCTCCGAGCTCCACACTTGTGTTTCTGATCTTCTTCACAGCGCTGCTCCCTCCCCATGCCTCCCTGCTTCCCAGAGGCACCCATCCCTGCCACCCATCCCCACCAGCCTCCTTGCTGCCTGGAGGAGGTCCAGGTTGGCCCTACCCAGGTCCTGTCCCATGGAGGTTCTTCAAAGTGCCCCCTTAGCCTCAGGCTCCAGGGAGAGGCAGAGTAGCCAGCTGCCCAGGCACCTGCTGAGGTGGAGCCTCTGCTGGAGGCCTTCCCTGGGCTCCCTGGGTGCCTGGCTCTGCAGGGTGTGCAGAGGCCAAAGCCTGGCAGTGAGCTCCCTGCATGCCAGTCACCAGCCCTGGGCTGGGGGGCTCTCTGTGCTGACTCACAGCAGGGGCTCACCTGGCAGGGGGCTCCCAATGGGGCAAAGGCCCCTTGAGCCTCACAGATGCAATTAGCATTTTAAAGAAAGGTCAACAAGAAAGGATTTTAGAGACCTGCTGGGAGCCAAAGGATAATGGTAAGGAAAGTTCACTTGCCCCAGGCCCCAGCAGGCCCATCTGCTGACCAGGTGGTATTCAAGAGGGCATTGAGGGGACCCCATGAGGATTCCAACTTCAGCTCAGTCACAAAGAGGCTTTGGGCAGGTTATTTAACAATTTAACATCCACAAATCTCACTTTCCTTACTGTAAAAAGAAAAAGACAAAAGAATCTAGAGTGGTTTCCTCTCTAGAATTATGATGGTGAGCTAATTGGGAAACTATTTAGATTATCCTCTGGGGATTTGTAAAGTGCCCACTGTGGTCTCCAACCTCATCAGTGGGTTTTTAATCATGACCATCGCTGCCTGGGAGGAAGGGCTTGCTTGGCCTCTGTGCCCTCTCTCTGTCAAGTCCTCTCCCAGGAAGGGCTGACTCCTCCAGCCTTCTTCATGGAAGACCCCAGGAAGAGAGAGAAGACAGGGCCCCCTGGGCAGCATGTGTGCTGATAAATTCTGTAAGACTTTAGATTGGTTCTGACCTGAATGATTTCCCCATCAAATTTAATGGAAAGTCATTTCAGGGTCCCCTGGTTTCTGAACCATTGAATTCCAGCACTAATGATAAAGGACATAGAATTCCCATCTGAGCCAGTGTACTTAGGCACAGTATATAGAACCTTCTGAAATGAACGTTGCTGCTGCATAGGAACCAATCTGTGTCAGTACAGTGTCAGCACAGAGATCCTGACAGAAGACCCAGGAACAGGTCAAAGAAAAGCTTTATGCCTGTGGCCATCCATCACCCAGGAGTGCCCAGGCCTGCTGGGGCAGTTTGTGGGTTCCTTTGCTCTAATAACTTGCATTTGTGATCAGGAGAAAACCAAATGAGATTTATAGATGACCAAAAGGAAATTTCGCATGGCTTCTATTTGGCTTAGCACCTTGCCAAAAAGGCACTTAGCTCCAGTGTCCTGGTGCCCGTGAGAGCTGGTCTGAAAGCCAGGGTTCACACCTCTCTGAACTTTCTAGAAAGGCCCAGAGGAAAGTAGCATCACCTCCACCTCCAGCTCTCCCTCTGGATTAGTAGGACAGGCACACAATGTCTGCTGGGAAAATTCCCCTGGCAGTAGACTTGAGGACTCCAGTTCTGGCCAAGGCAAGGCTTCATCTCTCCCTCCTGTCCTTATAAAGCATTTCTAGCATGCTGTTTCCTACCTTCTGGAATTCTGATGGTGTTCTGCAGAGTCATAGCACTCCCCTTCCACAGAGACATTTAATGAACTTTCCTCTTGAACTCAGCCCAGTTTATTGGTATATATTCCCTTGAAGACTTACTCTTCTGCAATTCTCAGGACACTGCTAGATTGGGGTTCTGTTTTGTTTGGTCGCTTGGTTTGTCTTTGCAAAAGCATAGCAAAAGCAATACCATGGTTTATCATCTTCTGGAAACTTTAAATTATAAGCCCATCTTTGGGAAGCAGGAACCTAGCAACTGTGGGATACTGAAGCTGAAGAAGGGCTACACTGTCAAGGGAGGTGGTTGTCAGTGTGAAACAAAGGGGTCTTGCTTTGAATAATACTGTAACAAAGGACACCGAGATTGCACGTCTGAATTGGAAGCAAATGAAGTCCCCAGAGATGTCTGTCTTCTTGACTTCTCTCCTTATGCCCGAGAGGGTTCCTAAGCAGGAAGGATGTGCTCGCCACTCTTCTTATTAGCAAACATTGCTAAAGCCACTGGGCAGAGGCAACTACTAGGCTGACTTCAAGTTCCTTTTTATCATGGAAGTGAAAGGTAATTCCAACCAGCATCTGAGCTATGAGTTGGCTCCACATTGACCCAGCCATGGATGCCATTTTGGGGAATGGTCCTGTAAATATATACCTGGGCAGGCAAGAGGAACTATGGTTGAGGACAATATGGTGAGGCCACAACACTGTTTTCCCCAGAGGCACTGGCTTTTTTGAGAAAAGGGAGACTTATTTTGTAAGTACAATGACCAGGCTCAACAATTCTTCCCTGGGCATTAGCTGCTCTGAGGTAAATGGGATATGAACTAAATGTTCAGTCTAACCTTACTTAATTTTGCAAAAATATACACTCATGGAAAAATTCATGAAAGAAATAAACATGTTGAGTGTTATCAGTGGGTGGTAGGGTACCAGGTATCTTTTATATTCTTTCATGAAACTTTTATATTCCAAATTCCTTTCAGTAGTTCTGAGTTATTCTTATAAGTAGAAATTAATATGAAGAGGGAAACACAGGGGCTTGGATGGAGGCAGAGCACCAGCTCCTCCATACCACATGATCAGGGCACTCTGACCCCGCCTTCAGCCCCCCAACCCAGAAGGCCAAGCAGGTGCTGTGGAGCCCAGTGCCAGGACCTTCTGCACAGCCAAGCTGGGCTGGAGGCGTAAGCCTGAGGCCCCCAGAGAGCACAGATCCTCCCTATATGCTTCTATCAACAGTCCAAGATGCAGGTGGATTAAGGAGATCAAAACGCTGCAGAAGAGGAGCTGGGGTTGGGGTTCAGTGGTAGAGTGCTTGCCTAGCATGTGTGAGGCACTGGGTTTCTCAGCACCGCATATAAATAAATAAAGCTGCAGAAGTGCATGGATCTCTTGGCAAGCAAGTACCCCGGGGCTGCCTGGCAAGAAGGATACCTATTCAATTTACTCATGGTGTAGACATCAGTGGGCAAGCCCAGGCCCACTGAGGCCCCTCAAGTGGCGCCAGAAGCATTTCCAGTTTGCCTCTTTTAGGGTGCCTATCTCCTCTCCTTACAGGGCCCAGCCACCCTCTTCCCCAAGGATGTGCATTGGGAAGGGGGTCCAAGGTTCAAGAAGGGCTGGGCTGAGCTTTGCAGCAGAGTCTCCCACATCACTTGGGACTCTCCTGAGCCCCAACTGGATCTGCGTCTGAGGTGCTGCCTGGATTTTGCTGCCCCAGAGCAGTGTGTGCGTGCTGTCCTTTAAATTTTGTTTATGAAGAAGACAGCACGGCTTCCTCTGTAGCACAGGTATTATAGGAAACCATCACCACAGTGCCAAAGGTGATGGGAAAAGACTTCGAGGTCAACTGGAGTTGGCGTTACTCATGCGACTGTTAAGGAGTTTGAAAATAGGAGCTCTGGCATGTTATGGGAGGAGGATATTTATATTATTCACATCTTTCTGTCCAACATGCATTTTTTTGCTATATGTATATTTGTATTTTTATTTAAAACATAAGGGAAAAAATAAAAGAAGAGCACTTCAGTGCATGAAAGGGCTCAGTAGAGGGTCAGCTCCAGCAGCTGCCAGCAGCACCGCAGGATTTTTTTTTGTATCCAACCTCCTGAGTCCCTGAGCTGCTTTGAATGTCCAGTATTAATTCCCCATAAAAATCCTTTTTTCTCCCCACCCACCTTACTGAGAAACTGGGAGGGATAGCAGAATAAAGGGAATTGCATTTTGAGGAGACCCCTTGCCGGTCTTGCCACAGAGAGATCAGTGATCACAGACACTGCTGGCTGGACCCAGAAACTGTGCTGCACAATATCCTCATGCAGGAAAAACTCTCTGTGCCTCTTCCAGCTGCCTGCAGAGAACTGAGGAAGGAGCATCTTGCAGCTACACTGTGGCAGCAAGTAGCTCTGGGAGCTGAGTCCCGGCAAGACCGAGCTGAGCTCATGGCCCGGAAGATGCCTGCTGCAGGGCACAGGGTGTGACTAGGAGAAATTTGGACAGGGAGATGGTTTTACACAGGGAAACATGGGTAGTGGAAACCCACCTGGCTGCCTTCCGCCCTTTGAGTCCCAGGGCTGGTGAGTCCTGCTGGGAGGGCCACACTGTCCAGGAACTTGAAAAGGCAGGGACAAGAGTGACTAAGTTTGAGGAGTGAGTCAGAGAGTCCAAAAAAGGTGGGGTCTGTGGGTGATGGAGGGGGCGAAGGATTGGCTCCTCTGAGGAATGAGTGGAGCCCAGGGGAGACTCCTGGGGTGCTGTCTCCCAGGTGGGCCAGCAGGTGCTAGGCCCCGAGGTGCAGAGGTGCGCTAATTTCAAATCTTCATAACAATCGCCATTCAGGGAAGAACCTTGAGCCTATCTACATCCAAACCCTGCCTTCAGAAACTGCCCAGGGGACCCTCTCGCAGATCATGACAGCAGGCCCACCCGAGGCTGGGACAGACGTCACTTTCCAGTCCACTTATCTCACTCTGCCCGGGAGGGACCCCAAGAATTTTTGAACCTCAATTAGCAACTTGAGGAGCAGCACAAAAAGAAAAAGGATTTGACAGCCTGCGGCCAGTACGGTCAGTAGTACACACTGCATACCTCAAGAAGAAATGGAAAAGGTGGGCGGGTGGTGCTTGCCTGTGATCCCAGCAGCTTGAGAGGCTGAGGCAGGAGGATCGAGAGTTCGAAGTCAGCCTCAGCAACAGTGAGAAGCTTATCAGCTTAGAGAGACCCTGTCTCTGAGTAAAATACACAAAAGGGCTGGGATGGAGCTCAGTGGCCAAATGCCCCTGAGTTCAATTCCCGGTGGACTGCCACCCCTCCAAAAAAAAAAAAAAAAAAAAAAAAAAAATAGAAGAAGAAGAAAAATGGAAAGAAAGATGTTTGGGAATAGACAAAGAACATATATTCTCATTGACAACTTTTTACCACTGCAACAGAAACAATTCCTTACTTTTCATTAAGAATTTTTTTTTCTCTTCTTCTTTTTTTTGGGGGGCGGGGGAGGTTTAATTGTGAGCTGAATGGTTCATAGATATTTATACATATTTGTCTCTTTTTGTTCATGTCTAGCAGTTTTTGGAGGTAATAATTTTTCATGGCTTGGTCTGTTCCCCCTGTTCTCTTTCTTTTTTCTCCTGCCAACAGCCAAACTCTATTGTCCTCTCTGCTCCTATTCCTTTAATTTTTTTTGCTTCTATTTTCTCTCCTCCCCATTCATAATCATCACATCTCTTCTGTATTCTCCCTGTTCCACCTTTCCAAATTGCAAAGCCTATTTACTGTTTTTACTGTTGTCAGTAGCTGATTTGATCATATTTCTCTTTATTTTGGCAATTAACATTGTAGATATCATAGCAGGAACTATTTGGATTAATGCCATATATTGTTTGTTGTTATTATTTGTCTCTGGAAGCCTTTAGGGACACTATAATACACAGGGTAGAAATTCTACTACCTCAGTTCATACTGTTGGATGGGTAGACATACAAACAACATGATAAAGCAAGAAAACAAGCCACTGCAAACAAACAAAAATGCCTATTGACACCACAGTCTAAGAAATGTCAGAGAAGGAATTTAGAAGGTTCATGGTTAAATTGATCCATGAGGTAAAAGACAGTGTAAGGAGTGAAATCAGAGGAAATACAAAATCATTGCAGAAAGAAATAGATATTCTGAGAATGAACCAATTGGAGATCCCTGAGATGAAGAAATCAATGAGCCAAATTAAGAATTCAATGGAAATCATCACCAGCAGACTAGACCACTTAGAAGATAGAGTTTCAGGCAACAAAGACAAAATATATAATATATAATGTGATACACACACACACACATCAATATAACATTTGTTTTGGAAAATACAGTTGACCATGGAGAAAAGGTATTAAGAGACTATGAACAGAACTTCCAAGAAATATGGAATAACATGAAAAGAACTAACTTAAGATTTAGAGGGCTAAATCTTAGATGAAGACTCTGAATCATAAACAAAAAAATGCACAATCTTTTCAAAGGAATAATATCAGAAAATTTCTCAAAACTTAACAATAAAATGGAAAATCAAAACAGGAAGCTCACAGGACCCCAAATATACAAAATTACAACAGACTCGCACCATGGCAATTACTATGAAAGTGCTTAACATAAAGAATAGAATTTTAAAAACTGCTAGAGAAGAATGACAGTTCATATTTAGAGATATACCAATCCAGATTTCAGCTGATTTCTTAATTCAGACTCTAAAAGCTGAGAGGTCTTGGAATAATAAAAAAAGAACAAAAACCCAATAAAAAGACAAAGTACATTACATATCTATAACTGTTATTAGGATCCTTCTATAGATGGCAGATCTATAGTAACCCCTTGGATTAATGAAACAGACTTTTTACCTAAAGGATATAATAACAAGTGAAGACACACATTAGGAAAACCAATAGTTTCTCTAAGCACAGAAAACGTGAGCTTTTTGATCTCCAAATTAAAGAAACTACTTCAGTGTTGTTACAGTGATGAGTCAGACCTTGTAGAAAAAAAAAGAAGCACTATTTCCCTTTGTTCTTCTTTCTTTGGTATCCTTAAAGTCATAATAACAAATGAGTAGTACACTAAAAAATAAAGTATTGCTTTTCAAAACTTGATTGAGGGTTGAAATAGAAATATTTTTGTTCATTTTGTTTTGGTGCTGAGGATCAAATACTGAACCTTGAATATGCTAAGCATGTGCTCTATTCCCAGCCTGAAAAATAAAATCCTTAAATCTTTCTGATTACTTCTAGTGAATTCCCATCAAAATCATTCAGAAATTCTATCTCATAGAATTTATCATTTTATTCTTAGTTGTAAATCACAGTTGTATTATATCAGTCCAGGATTTTATTTCATTTTACTTTTTTTTTTTTTTTTTGGTACTGGGGGAATTGAACCTATAGGAGCTTTATCACTGAACTACATCCCCAGCCATTATTATTATTATTATTATTATTATTATTATTATTATTATTTAGACAGGGTCTGGCCAAGTTGCTTAGGGCACACCACATTGCTGAGGCTAGCCTCAAACTTGTGATAACTCCTGCCTTAGCCTCCTGAGTTGCTGGGATTACAGGTGTGCCCCATCACTTCCCAGGATCAGTCCATGTTTTAAAGTGCTTTTTCAATGTTTTTACAGGTGCTTTTATAGCTTCCTTGTGGAGAGATAATAAAAATAATTCTCGAATGAAAACATTAAAATGAAGTTACTCTTATAGCAAAAAGAAAGAAAGAAAAAGAAATAAGGAAATAAGGAAACAAAACTGCTTAAAGCCTATTCTCTGTCCTCTCTCCATCTCCGGAACCAGGGTTCTCTTTTGTCATTCAGAGACCCTGGGACCTAGTTTTGAGTGTTGGGCCTCAGAAGTCTGTCTCCTTCATTATAAATCACAAAGGCACAAATTGTTCCAGCAGTTGCAGATTCTCCTGTCATGTCAAGTAATGCACAGATCTAAGCCTCAGTTTCCTTATCTGTAAAACGGGAGAGTAGCTATTGCTCTTTATTATATCATAAAGTGATTAGCAAAACTAATGGAGATAAGAAAAGGGAGTACTGTTGACTGTTTAAGCAAGGGTGGGAACATCAATGATCATTTCAGCTAAGATCTGACATCCAATCCTGTAATTATATGAACATCATTCACTGCCTTCATCCCAACAGTTTATCTTCTGGTAGATCTGGTAACTGAATGGTTAATATTACTGTGGTGGTCATCCTCTCCCTTTTTTCATTATTTATTTTTTAAACTCACAGAGGTTGTGTGTTTTATGAAGTACAACATGACATTTTGAAACACTTACACACACACTGTGGAATGGTTAAATAAAGCAAATATGTGTGTCTGTGTGTGTGTATATATATATATATATATATATATATATATTTGCATTTTATCAATTATTTGTGCTGAGAAAACCTAGCATTTATTCTCTTTTGAGCATACACTGTATACTTTGAAGTATAATTACAGTCTCTGGGTTATACAGTAGATCTCTTAAACGAATTCCTAAGTGAAATTTTGTATCCTTTGATCATTGGTTGCCTGAATCTGTGTCCCTCTTCGGTTTCAAGGTTGACCAACAGTGGTGTGCTACCAACAGCCACAAGAGGGCGTTAGATCACTTAAAGAGTCACCACCTGGCTTCTCTAGAGCAGAAGCAGCCAAGATTAGTGTGAGTAGTGGAACTGGGTCCAGGCTGGGGAAAAAGAAAATCCAGTACACAATAATTGTGATCCTGGGTCAACACTTAGGTAAATAAAGGTCCTTGTTGGCTTTTAATCATTCCGCTTTTTTAATCTGTATGTTTAAGCACTTATTTTATTTCCCTTAAGTCAGTTAGGATTGTTCAGATTAGAATACTTAAGAAACTTGAAACCTCTGGTTTGCTTTGAAAGCTGCCACAGATACAAGTGCAGCTTGGAAAGAGGCTGCTTTCCTTCCTGGGAGGCTTTTAAATATAGTTAGAAACAGATAGGTGTCCTATATTGTTTTTAGAATAGAGAGAGGAGTTTCTACTTTTGTTTCAGTTTTGGTTCTTATACAATGGCACTCAGTTCCCAACCTGGGACTATTTGCAGGTGGTTCTCTGTACTCCTTCCATTTTCCAGGTCATCCAGGGAGTGGAGAGACAATGAGTGGCTATGGGTGACAGGGCCTGAGACCCCGTGCAGGATGGAGGAGCTCTGCTGTGCCCTGGAGACTCCATAGCCTGGCTGTCCTTGGGGCCCTCTGAGTGCAGTGTCAAGGTCACAGCAGAGTGCAGATGCTACTGTATTACCTTGCCTCATTCCTCATCCCAGCTGAGGGGCCTGTGGGATGCAGATAGCAAAGGTGGGAAGGGGCTCACAATCCCACCTCCTTGCATGACCTGCAGAGCAGGCTGCATGCACACACATGAGTCTGGGTGTATGGTGTGTGGAATCTGTCCACTTTTTCAGGTCATAGTAACCACAGCCAAGATCTGTATTGTGTTTTCTTTTTCATCCTTGTTAGAGTCTGTAAACAAGTCAGGATGGCGCCTGGCATTTTGCCAGAGAAATGTTAGAGTCTGTAGACAAGTCTGGATGGCCTGGCAAAATGCCAGAGGGAGTGGTTTGTGAAGTAACACCAGCGAGCCATTAAGTGTGGAGATTCCTTATTGGTTGACTGATGTATCTAGTTTATGCTAATTAGATAAGCTGTGTGGAATGTATAAATACTGCTCCTGTCCTGCAATAAACGGTTTCCACTCCTGCTGTATCAACGTACAAATTATTCGTCCCCCCTGGTTATTTTGCTGCAGCCGGACTGCGGCAGATGGTGGCCCATACGGGGAGCCCCCGGGACACTCGGGGGTAAGTTGACGAAAAAAAGCTGCCCGTCCATAGATAGGACGGGAGCAAATCTGCTCGTCCCTAGGCAGATAGGGCAAGAGGAAAAATGGCCATTTTGAGAAAATGGAGAAGATTGATACAGTATGTTTGTGTCTTTTTTTGTCTTGAAATATTGTATTCTCTTTGTGATGAAAATATGGAAGGGGTGAGAAGTAAATTACTAAGGGAAGGAGGCACCCCAGTGGAACCAAGAGCAGTTAGGGCATGTGTTGATGGAAGCCCAGGAACTCTAGTCAGAAAGAAACAGAAAGTTCAGAAGAAGAAAGATTATCAGAGGAGGAAGGATTATCAGGAAAAAAGTTTCAGCAAAAGGCTATTACTGAATACTTTTCGTTACCGGAGGGTGCGTGAATCCGCGCGAGGCGGCTGCCACGTGCGCAAAACGCTCATGGCGCAGCAAGGTTTTTCCAAGCGGCGGCAGTGGGCTCTTCCCCGCCCCCCGCGGGGAGCGGGACGCCACTGCGAGAGCCCAAATCCAAACCTGACCTGGAGGCACAGTCTCTCAGGCTCTTGCTCCCTGTGCCCAGTAACAGTTTGAAAGAAAACACAAAAACATTTTGCTGCAGCTGGACTGCGGCAATCCTTATATGTTGAGAGTCATGCATGGACTATGTATGGACCAAACCGGCATCGCAGCCAGTGAATAGGAAAATCTGGTATCTGGGAACTTCCAGCGGCAAATCTGCTGGTTAAGACCGCTCAGACTCATGTGAGCTCCTATCAACTCTGCCAACAAGTCCCACACAGCACCGGAGATGACCTGCTGCAGCCACAGAGCCACACAACCTCTCAGAGATGGGTGTGGCCTGCAAAGATGCCAATCAATCTGTTGACTGCAAAACATCATGAAGAAAGACTCCACCCCTTAAACCTTAATAAACCACCAGAGCCATTTTCTAGCTGTTCAGCTCCAGCTCCTATGTGGGCTGGACTTATCAGGTGCTCCCTTAAAACTAGTTCTAACTTTGCCTCTTATTTCTTCGCTAGCTATTTCAGACTCTATTGTCTCAGGCGCCTTATCCTCTCCTGAAGGAAAAATTACCCTGGCGACGTGCCGGCTGCCTCACGATACTTATGTGTAACTTTTTGAGGTAGACACACAGTCCCTGCTTTTATTCCAGTTCTACAAATGAGGGAACGCAACCAATGGAAAATGTCTAAGGTTTCTTTGAAGTTTGAGGATCCATTGGGTCGAGGCAGGGCCTCTTCCTACACTGGCAAGACCAGTTGCCAGGTTCTCTGAACAAGGCACAGAAGTTTTTGGACAGAGTAGAAGTGGCTGGAGAGAGCTGGGCCTGATGTCATCTGTCCCCAGTGGAGGGTGGTGTTTTCTTTCAACACCTACCAGGCACGGAGCTGGTGAGGGACTAGGGATTGTGGGGACAGAAGATATTGAGTTTGACAGTGAAATTCTCTGATGAATCCCCACAAAGAGGCAGTTTTGGATGCAGAAGTTGCTAAAAGTTTCAATCAGTAAAGTCAGGCGTGATGACAATGGCATGGTGTCTGAGGGGCCTTCCAGCACTTCTCAAAGGATACTGAGGTGACGAATGTGATGGAGGAGAGACAGGGCTGTGGATTTTGCCACTGGGAGATAGAAGACCAGTATCCTTTTGCTGACAGCCCTGATACTGGCATTGCACAGGGGCCCAAGATGTTGGAGTCATCTAGGAAGAACCCAGAGGGCCTGCTGTTTGCAGAAGTTCAATTTTGCAAGTGAGGAAATCCATTCTAGAGGTGTCATACCCCATTGGAGAGATAGTCTTATCCTTTGCTGCTTTTTTTTTTTAAAATACACAGGGATTTTGTTTTAAAATTTAAAACCTTGTACCTGATTTAAGGAAAGTCCTTAACTTTCTTTGCCTATGGAGAGACACAAAGACAGCAAAGTGTGGCCATTTCAAAAGCTAAAAAAGTAAAAGGAACCTCAATGCTGCAGTCACCCTGAACCTCCCCACAGCACTTCTAAGGCCAACTCCCCCACCCCAGGATGCAGGATGGAGGAGCTCTGCTGTGCCCTGGAGACTCCATAGCCTGGCTGTCCTTGGGGCCCTCCTGGGTAAAAGACCCAGGATTTTTGCATGCATGGGACTGATATGTCAGAGTGGCTGCAGAACCCAAAGGACAAGGCTGGAGGTACTATCAGATGACAAAATGGAAACTCAGACAATTTTACTTTCTGGAAGTACTACCTGGAGCTCTTTTACATACTCCTTTTGGATACCAATTACTCAGGAAATCTTACTGTGTTCCATTTTCCCCTGTAACTTTGGCCTAAATGCTTCTCTAATAGATGTTTACACTGAACCCAATGAAGGTATTCTCAATCAAACAGTTGAAGCTTCAGACATCTCCTTCAGTCTCTGCACAGCTTGGCCTTGCCTGACCCCTCTCCTCGCCTGCATCCTAAGGCCTCCAAGGGCAAGAGCAGGAATAACCCTTATTCAGGTAGAGAAGGCCCCTACAGTTAAGGAGGCTAACTTGGGTCTCCTCCACTGGAAGAGCTGAAAGAAACCTAAGAATTCCAATTAGGCTTAAACCAATGAGCCTAATTGGAATCATTGTGGGCAATGAGGGGAGAGTGTGATTGATCATCTTGGTCTTAATTAGCACTGGAAAAACATGTGGTCCAGCAGGTAGCAGGAGGAAGGATAGTGTCCAGAGAAAGCAAAGCTTGTGAGAACATCAATAGCGGAATTTCCCTGGTGGCAGAGGATAGGGGCTGCTGAAGAAAGCAGGACCCCTCCAAGTGGGGAGAAGGAAAGACCCTACACCAGGAAAGGTGAGTTTGAATGAAGCCTAGGGTACCCCTTTCCCAGCTGCCCTCCTCACTGATGGAGTCTGTTACTAAATAAAAGGAGAATGATCCTTTGAGGAACCTATTATCCTTTGGGTCCTGAACCAGGGCCCGGCTGTCTCCACCATCATCTCTGCCTACTCTCCTAGGAACCTCTTTTGCTTAATAAGGAAAAGGGAGAAAAATCCCCAGCTGATGTCAGAGGCTTCAGACCATCGTCCATTCTTCCAGATGGCCCTATCCTTCAGCCACACGTGAGACACTGGGGAACCTAGGAAGCAGGGAGAAAATCAAGCTAGGGGTTCCTGTGCTTAAGTGTCCTGGTGTGGGGACCTCCTTACTGTCGAAGTCCAACGATTTGGGAGCACCCAGCCTGTGGGATGGAGTAGACAGCTGACTACCCTTCCCGTCCCCACCGGGGGCTCCTTTGGCAAAAACTGGCCGTGGCGCCCAGTTCCTCTCCAAGGGTTCTCCGCTGCGCTTGGTGGGGTTGTGAGTGCGGCATTTTTGGAGAGAGGTGATGGGTCCTGAGCCTGAGCTGGGGTTGCTCTACTCTGCGCGCGATGGGGTGGTTAGGGGCCTGTGCAGAGCCACCGCTAAGGGGCCCGCCTACCCCTGCCCAGGCCGAGCCTAGGCGAGCCAGCGCCATGAGCCTTTTCCCCTCCGGCTTTAACTGGCCTGCGCCTGGTGACAGCTGGGAGCACTGGACAATCAGGCAGCCAGAACCGGGAGAAGGAGCCTAAGGAGGCATTTAAAAAGAAGAGTTAGTGGAGACCGAGGAAGTTCAGCGACTTGGGTCCCAGGAGTACGGATTAGCAGGAGGTGGCGGCCTGGTAGGCACAGGGGCTCCGAGCCCAGAGCAGCCAGGGAAGCGGGCTGATGCGGGGGCGTCGGGGCGAAGCGGCTAGATTCTGTGTTATTAACGCGGAGCCGCCTACTAAGCCAAGAGCAGCTAGCTAGCAGCGCGGCGCCCAGGGCAGTGGTGCCTGCGCCAAGTCCGGGCGCGCACGAAGGTGGCGCAGACTCAGGGCGCTGGCTTCCCAAGGCGAGCACTGGCTTTGGGTGCTCTGGCCGGTGGCATCCCCGGGAGAGCGAGGCAGGGACCCCGCGCTCTATTCCCTTTCCCCAGTGGGGCGCCGTGGCTGACTCTTTATTATTCTGCATGTCCAGCGCACCCTGCACCTTGGCGCACGCGCCTCTCCACTCCTTTCCCAGCGCTTGGTGGCTGAGGTGGCAGCAATGGTAGCAACATAGCTGATGGGGGTTGGGTGGGGTTCGGGATGGTGCTGGCGGTGGGAGGAGCTCCCGAGCCCTTGTGCTAGACGCCGGATGGTAGCTATGACTAGTGGTGGCAAGGGGACAGCAGGAGCAACGGCGGCAGAGGCAGGAGTCTTAGAATGAGTAACAATATCCAGGCAAACCATCTCAGCCTAGTGGCATCCTCCTTTTGTTAAAAAGTTGTTTCTTTTTACATGACAGTAGATTCTATTTGACATAATTATAAAAGCATGGGACATATCTTGTTCTAATTCAGCCCCCAGCACTTTTCCTTCCTCTTTCCTTCCCCCACCCACTGCTCCCTCCCTCTATTGATCTTTCTGCCATTTACCCATAGTTATTTTTAAAAAATATTATTTTTTTGTGGGTGTGCAAGATGGTGAGATTCACTGTGGAATAGTCATATATGTACATAGAAAAGTTATGTCAGATTCACTCCACTGTCTTTCCATTTTCTGTCCCATTTTCCTTCCCTTCATTCCCTTTTGCCTACTCCACTGAACTTCTATCTCCCTCACCCACTTCTTCTTCCCTCTTCTCTTCCTCCTGGTCCTAGTTCCACCAGCCCAAGATGGATGGGCTCGTTATCCAGGTGATCACGGAGGTGCCCTGCGTTAGCTGGGGCCAAAGCATGCGGTGGGCTTTCCTGGCCTCCTCCATAGTGACTTACTTTCTTTCTTTTTGGCCCCCCAGTGATAGCCTCTTGATCATCTTGCTCTGCCGGGTGCTCAAGTACCTGTGGACCTTTTGCTGCCTCTGTGGGGACAGGACAAAGGTAAGTGCTCTGCGAGCATCCGCCCCTTGCGCCAGCCCGGCAGCTTCTCCTGGTGCACTGCAACCCACCTCCTCGCGCTGCAGGCCGCAGTGCCTCCCTCAACCCTGCCTGCTTTCCCCTTGCCCTTGTCCCTCATCTCCTGTCTCCCCTCCCGCAACTGCTCCCTCTGGGACTTGGACGATCCATCCTGTCCCTTGTTTCTTATAAGGGTGCTGGCACCTGCAGCTTGGGCCGGAGTAGGGGTATGTGACTTTTGGGTGCAGTGATGCGGGATGAGAGAGGCAGTCCTGCGGGAGGCAGGAAGTGGGACAGTGGGTCTGTAAACATTCACACCTTTCCTAGTAAAGTTAATCCAAGGACGCCTCAAACTTCACATGACACAACTCTTAGCAGCCTCCTGGCCATTAAGGATAGAGGGAGAAGGCTGTCTATACAAAACAAGGGTGATCCCAAGCACTCTCTCTGGTCATTAATTATAGATCATGTTGTATGCTATCGGAGCTCAGCTCTGTTTTGTGGCAGCCCATTAGTGTTTTGGAAAATGTTGGCAGCCTGGATGAGGCCACAACTTTGAAGAAGTCCTTTAACCTTTTTGTCTTTCTTTCCTTGTGTGTAAAATAGGAGAGTTGAAATTGGTGAGCTCTGCTGTCCCTTCCCGCTCTGGGATTCCAGGTTTGGAAGATCTGTCTAGTGATGAGAGAGGCGTGTTAAAGTCATCCAGTATTATTGTGTTATGATCTATGTGATTCTTGAAATTGAGAAGGGTTTGTTTGATGTATGAAGATGCTCCATTGTTTGGGGCATAAATATTTATGGTTGTTATTTCTAGTTGTTGTTTGATTCCTTTAAATGGTGTGCAATGTGTCTTTGTCCCTTCTGATTAACTTTGGCTTGAAGTCCACTTTATCTGATATGAGGATAGAAACCGCTGCTTGTTGATGAGATCCATGTGAATGATGTTTTTTCCCTTCAGTTACCTTCATCTGTGGATGTCTTTGCCTATGAGGTGAGTCTTTTGGGACAGTGTTAGAGTCTGTAAACAAGTCAAAATAACACCTGGCATTTAGTCAGGGGAATGTTAGAGTTTGTAAACAAGTCTGGATGGTGCCTGGCAAAATGCCAGAGGGAGTGGTTTGAGAAGTAACAAAAGCGAGTCATTAAGTGTAGAGATTCCTGATTGGTTGACTGATGTATCTAGTTTATGCTAATTAGATAAGCTGTGTGGAATGTATAAATACTGCTCCTGTCCTGCAATAAAGGGCTCCCTCTCCTGCTGTATCAACGTACACAAGTTATTCGTCACCCCCCGGCTAGTTTGCTGCAGCCAGCCGGACTGCGGCAGATGGTGGCCCGTTACGGGAAGCCCCGGGACACTCGGGGGTAAGTGACGAAAAAAAGCTGCCCGTCCATAGATAGGACGGGAGCAAAACTGCTCGTCCCTAGGCAGATAGGGCGAGATGAAAAATGGCCATTTTGAGAAAATGGAGAAGATTGATACAGTATGTTTGTGTCTTGTTTTGTCTCAGTGTATTGTATTGTCTTTGTGATGAAAATATGGAAGGGGTGAGAAGTAAATTACTAAGGGAAGAAGGCACCCCAATGGAACCAAGAATAGTTAGGGCATGTGTTGATAGAAGCCCAGGAACTCTAGTCAGAAAGAAACAGAAAGTTCAGAAGAAGAAAGATTATCAGAGGAGGAAGGATTATCAGGAAAAAAGTTGCAGCAAAAGGCTATTACTAAATACTTTTCGTTACCGGAGGGTGCGTGAAGCAGAGAGGCGGCTGCCGAGTGTGCAAGCCGGTCATAGCGCAGCAAGGATTTTCCAAGAGGCGGCGGCAACTGGCCCTTCCCCGCCTCCTGGCCGGGGAGCTGGCTCTTCCACTGCTGCGAGCCCAAATCTAGACCTGACCTGGAGGCACAGTCTAGCAGGCTCTTGCTCCCTGTGCCCAGTAGCAGTTTGAGTCCGGGACACTCCCCAGGGCCATCTGGGGCTGCCCAGGATGCTACAGCCGACAAAAGATGCTACTGGCGTCCCTGATGTTTGGTCATTTTCAATGCCAATAACTAAGCTACAATGGTTCTCCCACACCTGAAAGCTAATGAGTAATGAGCACTATTAAGGCTTATTTCAAATGCAAAAAAACCTTGAGATAATGTACTAAATTGTTCAGAAGGTTGTTTTCTTAGTAGAATGCTACAGGATTTTCTTTAGCCATCCGGAGTTCCTGCCTTCGTCCCAGTGCCGGTAAAGACCAAGGTGGAAGAATTTCCAGTGTTGCTGAGAACCGGACAAAACTTCGGCTGAGAAACGGACGAGACTTCGGAGTTGTTGCTGTTTTTGCTGCTACAGCTTAGGCTAGCTGCCTGCAGAACTTACCTGGACTGTGATTTAAGCTAGCTGCCTGCAGAACTTACCTGGACTGTGATTTAAGCTAGCTGCCTGCAGAACTTACCTGGACTGTGATTTACCTGGACTGTGAGTTAATCTATTTGAGACACTGCTTTACCTGGACTGAGACAACAAATTGTAATCTACAACAAATTGTAACTCGGTATCTTTGCTAACGGTGTCATTGCTGGTATAATTTTTCCAAGGGCTTCTTGCATGGAGCCATCAATTGGCTTGGTATTGTGGCCTTTTGTATCCTCCCTTTCTGTTTGTAGCAGGTTATTTATGGTGTTTCTGTAAAAACCACTATGGTCGTTATTTAAATTAAACAAAAGGGGGAAATGTTAGAGTCTGTAAACAAGTCAAAATAACACCTGGCATTTTGCCAGGGGAATGTTAGAGTTCGTAAACAAGTCTGGATGGTGCCTGGCAAAATGCCAGAGGGAGTGGTTTGAGAAGTAACAAAAGCGAGTCATTAAGTGTAGAGATTCCTGATTGGTTGACTGATGTATCTAGTTTATGCTAATTAGATAAGCTGTGTGGAATGTATAAATACTGCTCCTGTCCTGCAATAAAGGGCTCCCTCTCCTGCTGTATCAACGTACACAAGTTATTCGTCACCCCCCGGCTAGTTTGCTGCAGCCAGCCGGACTGCGGCAGGACAGCATATTGTTGGGGCTTGTTTTTAAATCCAATCTGCCAGTCTATGTCTTTTGATTGATAAGTTTACGCCATTTACATTGAATGTTATTATTGAGAAGTGATTTTTAATTCCTGTCATTTTGATTTATTTCTGGTTTTTAATTTGTATTGGTTTCTCCTTTGATTGAATCTTCTTGTAGTGTAGTTCATTCCTTTGCTGGTTTTCAGTTTTATTTTTTATTTCTTCTTTATGAAATATTTTATTAATAATGTTTTAAAGTTCAGGTTTTCTAGATGTGAATTCTTTTAACTTTTGTTTATTGTGAAAGGTTTTTATTTCATTGTCAATTCTGAAGCTTAATTTTTCTGGGTATAGTATCCTTGGCTGGTATCCACTTTCTTTCAAAGCTTGGTATGTATTATTCTAGGAGTGCCTGGCATTGAGGGTCTGGATTGAGAAATCCCCCAGCTGAGATCTGGATTGGTTTCCCTCTAAATGTGACTCTCATCGGTTCCCTTGATTCTCTTTTTCTCCTCCACTAGTAGCCAATCTCTATTCTTTCAGTTTTGTTCATTCTTCCTCCCTCATAATCATCACATCTTACATTATTTCAGTTCTCTCCCTGTCCAATATTTGAAATTGTAAACCCTCTTGCAAACTTACTGTTTTTACTGTGGGCAATAACTGATCATATAATTTTGTTTATTGTGACAATTAACATTGTTGTGTAATAGCAGGAACTATTTGGGTTAATGTTAAAATTCTGTACTTGTTCTGTATGTTAGTCATTTTCATAATAATGTGTCTTGGTGTGGGTGGGTCTGTTGCAATTTTTTATATTTGAGGTCCTGTAAGCCTCCTGTATTTGGTTTTCCATTTTATTCTTAAGGTTTGGGGAATTTTCTGATATTATATCACTGAAAAGTTTGTGCATTCCTTTGAAAGGCTCCTCTGAGTCTTCATACTTTCTAATAAATCTTTAATTTGTTTTTTTTCATGTTATCCCCTATTTCTTGGAAGTTCTGTTCATGGTCTCTTATAATATCTTTTCTCCATGGTCAACTTTATTTTCAAGATTATACATTTTTGTCTTCATTGCCTGAAACTCTCTCTTCCAAGTGGTCTTGTCTGTTGGTTGTGCTTTCTATTGAATTTTTAATTTGTTTTATGGATTCCATCATTTTGAGGATTTTGAGGATTTTTGCTTGATTTTTTTTTCAGAATCTTTCTTTCTCTTTATTGAAGTGATCTTTTAGTGTATTTTCTCTCTGATTTCACTCCTTACATCGTCTGTTGCTTCGCATATCAGTTTAACTATGTACATTCTAATCTCCTTCTCTGTCATTTCTTCCACTGCAGTCATGATGGATTCTGTTATTGAAGTATCTTGGTTTCTTAGGGGCAATGTGTTTCCTTGTTTTTTCATGTTGTTTGTGTGTCTCCCCATTTATCAGTATGGATCTGAAGCAGTAGGGTTTCTATCCTGTGGACTTATAGTGTCCTTGAAGGTTTCTAGTGCCTCATCATTTAGGGGGAAACAAATTATAACAACAACCAGTGCAAACAATATACAGCATTAACCCAAATAGTTCCTGCTATTAAACTACAGTGTTAATTGTCACTATAAACAAAAATTATGTGACGTAAATGTAAACTCATTGGTAAACTTTGATACTTGGTTAAACTTTAAATCCAGATCTCATCTGTGTGCATGAGAATGAGAAAGACTGTCTCACACTTGTTTCTCCATCTGCAGCATAGGGGCTGGGCTGGAGTCTCCTTTTTTAAGATTTGGCTAATGATTATATGAAATGTGGTTTAACTGAGAACTCTGCCTTTTCAAATTCAGAGAAAATGTCCCAATATCTGGAGGGAGAACATCACACGAGGGAAGAGAACTTGAGGCTGCAGAGGGAAATGGAGAGAAGAGAAGCCTTCTGTTCACAGGTCTTGAAGGCCAGGTCCAGCTTAAAAATGTATGATAAGAGGTGTGTTCATATGCTGTGAGTTTTGCAAAAATATGAAAACAAAACCAACAAAAAACAGGCCTCAAGAGACCTGTCTTTGCATAATATTAGATCTGATGCCAGAGATGGCTTTACCACATACCAAATTTTCTGTGGTGATGAATGCCACCACTTTAAAATAGGTGCTCGGATTGGGATGAAGGCAGGTGGTTGTCCACTTTCCTTAAACAAAAAGAAGACAGAAAATTGCCATGATTTCATGGGAGAAGAAATGGAAGCTGAGCTTGCATTTGTTATTGACTTAGTCTAATTCTGTGTTAAATCTATTTAAAGCATGGAGGCGTCAAATTCCTATGAAAGGATAAGCAAGCTATGTGGCAGTCTGAGGAGATCATTGCAGCTAGAGGTTGAAAGAGCCAGCAGGAGACAGGTAGAGGTTATTGATGTCCCAAGGACTTGCCTCAACAGATTCAATAATTTTTGCAGCTACTTTTAAAAAATAACACTAATGCATTGTGTTCGTCTGCTCAAGCCTTTGTGTTGACCTCTCTGCACCACTGTTAGTGGGCTGAATTGAGGATATCCATTGGTTAACCAGAGGATTCTCAGCATTTGTCCCTCATCACCCCCCTCTTGCAGAAATCACGGTGCCCTGGCCTTACATAGAACATGTCTCAGTATGAGAGGTGAGTCTGAGCCTCCTTGCGGGGTCCTCCAACTGCACCGGGCTGCCAGTGTGTGAGACTAGGGTCTACTAGTAGCACCGTCTGTTGATATCAGACATGTCTGAAATCAAGCAATATTAGCACACCCACACTCTCTTTTATGGAATAGATCCGGGGTCTGACAAGTTTTTGATCAGCTTGCTGTGGAGTTTCAAGAAAAATGTAAGATTTTTCTGTAATGGAAGTCTATAAATGAGAAGAAAATTATAAAAACAGAATAGTAGGTTATCTTATTTAAAATATCTTGTCTGCGTGCTTCCTCATTTGAAAATAATAAACATTATTCTTTCTCAAAAGTTTGTATTACAAAACTGTCATCCTTAATTCTAAATTTCACTGATCTATTTCTGACAGTTTCCCATTTTCTCTAAAAATCCTCTGAGAATCATTTGACTAAAAATGTCAGCCAGAACACTAAACAGCCTTTTTTTTTCTTAGACACAGACACATCTTTTTTTTTTTTTTTTAACTTAGGGGTTTTTTAATATTTATTTTTTAGTTGTAGTTAGACACACCTTTATTTCACTTATTTATTTTTATGTGGTGCTGAGGATGGAACCCTGGGTCTTGCACGTGTGAGGCAACTGCTCTACCACTGAGCCACAGTCCCGGCCCCAGACACATCTTTATTAAATACCTTTTACAACAGTTTCTTTAAATTGACTTAGGAAGATGTCATCTTTCCTCTCCCCTCCCAGATTTGATGAGCATAAAAGCTTGTTACAAAAATAACAAATAACGGACTATATAAATTAATCTACCATAAGCCTCTAAAATAATCAACTCTCCCTCACTGCATGATCCAAAGGTAAAATGACCAAATTATTTTCCTAATTCTTATGTCCTCAAATATAACCTTCATCACCAGCTAAACTTTTGTTTGTGGGAAAAGCGTTAATCTGTCAAGTCAAACACTTATATATTCTATTGAGGGGAGGACAATTCTGTCCCTTCAACCTCAAGCTCAATGAAAACAGTTGTCCCCTTCTTTCTGCACCTGGCCCTGGAACTGTACTTAAAACTTCACATTTAGCATACACTTCTTCCTTTTTTGGGGGTGGAAGATGGGAGTACCAGGGATTGAGCCACATCCCCAGCATTATTTTGTATGTTATTTAGAGACAGGGTCTCACTGAGTTGCTTAGCACCTTGCTAAGTTGCTGAGGCTGGCTTTGAACTTGCGATCCTCCTGTCTCAGCCTTCCAAGCCCTTAGGGTTACAGGCATGCACCACCATGCCAGCCAGTTCTTTCTTTACAGAACAGGTTCAAGGGTGAAGTGTTCCTTCCTCACTTTCCTCCTTGGGGCCGTTCCCCTTTCCTCTTGCCACCCAAGCCAGGTGGCCCAGAAATCTTGCCCCCCAGCTTTCTTTCCTCTTCCCTTTTGACTGGGCAGGTTGCCTTTCCTCTTGACTCCAGGACCCTGCCAGCTCCCTTTTCTCTTGCTTTTCTGGCTAATTTTCCTCTTCTTGGTCTTCTTCTCTCATCTGCTTATTGGTGGCCCTTGTCACATCCAGCTGAGGCTTTTGGCTGTTTATGACTCGAAGTAGCTCCAACTGGTTCTTTTTTCCACTGCAAATTCCCCCCAAAGGAGCTGAAATTTCCTTGTCTTGCCTGAACCCCGGGGAGCCTTCGGGGAGGGGCTTCTAGGAGAACCCCAGAGAGGCAGTGGAGATCGAGCATGGCGCTGCTCAGCTCCTCCTGACTCTGGTGTCCTGTAGGATGCATGCCCGCCAGTGCTTGTTCTTGGCCACACGATCCTTCTTGGTCTGAATCCGCTTTGCAAACTGGTCTTCTAAGGGGTTGGTGCCACCGGGAACCTCGATCAGCCATTCCTTGGTGTCATCCCAGGCGCGCTGCCACTGGCCACCCACCCCGTCCCACACCAGATTGGTTTTCTTCATGGGATGGATGCCCTTAAGGAGTGCGAGCTGCTGCCAGAGTGTAAGCGGCCCTGGCCGTGGCAGCGGTTTCTCACGTGGCAGGCGTGGGGTGGGCTCGGGCAGCCTGGCCACCAGCTTCTCTTCCACACTCTAGGTGGGCAGCTGCCACAGCTGGTTGATGAGCAGTTGGGTATTGTCCCAGGCCAGGGCCCGCAGCTCTGCCTGGGGCCAGTGGCAGCAGCACAGTGGAAGTGGGGCCCAGTCCAAAGCCGGCAGGTTGTCCAGGTCAAGCCCCAGCTCCAGCTCCTGGTGCACCACGATGCGTTGCCGCTTCTCTGCCTCGTCTTGCTCAGCCTTTGCCAGCAGCGCCTTCATGCTCTGGCCCTCCATGGCTCTGGCTAGGTCCTCTGGCTTTGAGGCAAATAGTTGAAGTTACTTTTCTTCAGAGTGGGGCCCCAAGTCTCAGCTACTCAACCACGTGCGGATGCCCAGATACTCTAACCAGCCTATTAACTACTTTATTAACCACCTTAAGACCCAGGACAGACCACGTGTTACCTACATTGTACCCTGTACCAATTCTGAATAAGACAGACTCTAGGGACAATTTCTTCTGACCGTGGTGACAGTACTGAAGGTTTTTTTTTTTGTTGTTGTTGTTGTTGTTTTTTAGAACTGGTATTCACTCCAGAAGATTGACTTTACATTTTGTAGGTCAGCTATCCCAGACAGAGTAACAGCTGCCCAATAAGTACTTCTCTGCCTACTAGGAATGATGACATTACACTTGGGAGAAAGAAAATAATCTGGCCCTTAAGACCACAAGAGTTGGTTTTGGTTGCCTACCTGGATGTAGAATACAAAGAAAGGTCCCACCTGGTGTCACCATGTTGGGTCACTCTTAAGAGAATAGGAAGAACTAGTGGCAGACGTGTAGCTGAAGTACTTGTGAAATTGAGGAACTTGATTTTGTTCAAGTCCCTTAAATCTGCTTGGAGGTGGCCATGTCCGTTCCTCCTGTGAACTGACTTGTCAGGGATGAGATCTTCCCTTGCATAAGTGTGCCAGCACACAGGGCTGCAAGGCCCACAAAGGACACACAACGGTGTATTAGGAAGTTTCTCAAGCAGAAATTTCTCTCTTCGGCACTTGTGCTTGGCTCACAAAGTGAAAGCTGATGTTTCTCACAATCACACTTCAGCCTTCTCAGGCCTGAGATGATGTTCAAGTCTAGGAAGAAGTCAGACTCAGTTAAGTGTGACTGAGCATGACCAGCCACAGGTGCTCAGTGATATCACATCCTCTGTGATATTCTAACCTGTGGCCATTTGTAAAGCATGGCTTACCTTGTAAGCAGTTCATGAGCATTCGTACCTTTAAACTTTAATTTGATGACATTGATCTCACGGGGCTTCCTTATTTTAAGTTTCGAATAACAATTTAAATATAGAAATTAAAACAGGGATGTCTTTGTAATTCTTAGGACAGTGGAGATAATTTCTGCATAGCGATGGTGTGTTGGACAAAAGGCTGGTCCTCTCTGTTGTGTGGCAAGCCTCTGTGACCATGTCTCCTTCCTGAGTGAAGATGTCCTGAATTCCCTATATTATGCCCCTGTGGAGTGAGGTTTGTCAAACAGTGCAGCAGTATGACTTGGGTGTTTGTGTTATAAACATCTCCTAGTTACAATATCACTTGGAAAGTTCCGGATTTGACTTCAAGATGTGAACTCCGAACATTTTATTATAGGAACTCTCTTAACAACTATTTAAATGTAGATTTGATCATTTCCTCCTCCTTTCCTCTTAGGTATTTTAATAAGATATCTGCATAAGGGTTAAGATTATGGACTATGTCCAGCCCAAACCCTCAAACACCTTCTCCAAGTTCAAGCAGGCCCGTCACCTGGTAACTGTTACGTTTTCAGCTACCTTAGTGACTGATTTCTGGTATGTTTAATAGGCAACCCTGATTAATTTCCCTTCTACCATTTAAAAATCTTGTAGACAGTTTTTAGATTAAAAACACCAAAAAAACCCCAAAATCACTATCAAGACTGAGTCTAATCTTGAAAATTTTAAGCACAAAAGCTGTAGTGTCAGCTGGTGATTTTCTTCTTGTTTTTCAATCTTGAGAGAATTTGACTCCAAAATAGCTTTTAAAAAGAGATTGTTAAAAAAAAGAAGAGGAAAAGAAAAGGAAAGAAAGAAAAAGAAAAAGAAGATTCTCTTTAACTATGATATTGTGTCTCTGTGGGTAGACAGAATCCCTGGGTAAATTTTCTTGTAACATATCTTTTATGGATTCCTTTCTTGTGTTCCAAGTACCTTATCTCATTTTTATCCTCAGAATAATTATTAATGTAAGATTATTTTCTCCATGTTAAAATGGGGAAAAGGGATTAGGAGGCCCACCATTTACTGGTCATAGAGCCAGAAGAGGGAAGGCAGGCACAGCTGTTTTCTAAGCCTATGTTCTTCTTAGCACGAGCTGCTACCCAGTATTTCTCCTGATCTGTGGGTGGGACTTGGCCCCTACAAGGAGAGAACTTGTGTCTGCCAGTTGGCTTTTGGCTTTGCTCTCAGAAGCCTTTCCCTCAAAGGCAGGCTTGTCTCATCTGACCCTGACTGCAGCCTGCCTGGGGCTTCTGGCTGGGCACCTGTACTGTATGGGGCTCTTGGGTCAGGAGGGCAAGTAAGTGATTCAGCAAGAGAGAAAGAGGAAGTGGAGGAGAGGTCAGGGGCAGGTGGAAGAGGGGGAGGAAAATCAGGTGGCAGCGGAGGCTTGTATCTTATGGCCTACATGATGACACTTGGTTTTCTTGGGCTTGCTGATAAAAATGTTTTCAACAGAATTGGAGAAAAAGTGTATGGAATCCAGGAGGGGACGGACAGAAAATTTCACAGTCAAGTGGAGTCAAATGGGCTATATTGAAGGGGACAGGGTAAAAGTTTTTTTTTTTGTTTTTTTTCCTTTCCCTTTGATACCAGGGATTGATCTCAAGGGGCACTCAACTTCTGAGCCACATTCGCAGCCCTATTCTGTATTTTATTTAGAGAGACCAGGTCTCACTGAGTTGCTTAGTGCCTCGCTATGTTGCTGAGGCTGGCTTTGGACACATGATCCTCTTGCCTCAGCCTCCTGAGCCACTGGGATTACAGGTGTGGGCTACTGCTCCTGGCTTGTAAAGGTTTTTTAATAAAGTAAAATAGCTTCCAGTTAGGGCAACAGTATTTCATTTTTCTATTATAATCATTAAAACAAAGGACATTCCTTAAGGTTGATGCAGGGGAAATGGTGTTGTAATGCCGTTGGCTGTATAACATGAGAAAGAAAGTGTTTTGTGATTTGGGGATCCAGCCCAGCGCTGGGCTGCTGTGACTTTTCTTTCTTTCTTTTTTTTTTTTAAGAGGAGAAAATGAAAAGATAAAAAGTCTAAGATGAAGAGTGGCAGCTTTTGTACACTTCAGGCCAGTGTGCTGTCTGACATCAGGCAGGGGAAGGGGACTGATCACAGAGTAAAAGGACCTTCTATCATAGATCAATGGCCTGGTGATGGCCCCTTGTTCTTGCAAAAACATGTTCCTGAATCTTTTCTTCTAGTCTCCAGTGGCCTTGAGTCTCTCTCCAAAGGCTTCTCTTCCTCTCTGCCTATTTTCCCAAAAATAACTCTTGGGGTTCTGACCCTGATAAAAGTCATTTTTTCTTCCTAATGATTTCTTGATGTGAAAGGAAGACATTAGTCAGGAAGAGGCAAGGTTGAGGGTTCTTTTGTAGTTATGATGAGGATGCTGGTTTTTGTTAATATTTTATTTGATTTATTGAAACCTAAATAAATTTTTAGAGACATGTAGTTTCCAATTGATTAAAAAGAACATTACAGTCATTAGAAAAAGAAATACAAAAGTCTGACTTTGGTTCAGAATATTATTATTCTATTATAGCAAATAGGAAAATCTTATTCCATTTGCAAAATTTTCATTTTCTCTGCACCTGTCCCTGTAGGGAGACCTATAGCAAGTGTGGGGCTTGCTTGGATAGATGAGCTTTTTTATTTTCTCTTAAATTATGTAATAAATAATACCTAGATTTTTTTTTCTTTCAGATAGCCTAAATGAGAATATTTTAAATGATACCATCAAAGTAGATTTTATCTCCTATTTGGTGTTAGGATCACTCCATTCTAATCTGGTACTATTGCAATCCATACATGGTAGACCAGCAAAACATGAATATTCTAATTTTCTTTTCACTTTAGTTTTTACTGGTATAATTTGTGGTTCTTAGTGTTAAGAATATCTCATCACTTCCTTAGTAGAAATAGGCTGTTCGTAGATTTTTGTCTTTCCACTTTATTTTGGCTTTTCTTCTCCCTTCCTGTTTGTTGTTAACACTGGAAATCTTGCACTGTGCCAACCTTTTGAAGTATTTTGCATCCCCTTTTGCAATTTGATTGAAAAATACCTATTTAGCAATTTATGAAAGGCCCTCCTCTTGATTGCATGCAGATTTGTATTATATTCTGGAGACGTGTTGCTTTTGAACATTTGTTTTTCTTGTTGCTAGGGGATTGCACATAGGGATCCATGTTCCACCAATATATCAAGTCTTTAGTGGCATTATGCAAATGGTATCCAAGAGACTTTGAGGTACTAAACAAGGAATTGGCAAAGTTTATGTGAAAAGTGTTAGAGTAAAGATTTTATGCTTTGTGGGCCAGGAGTTCTCTGCTGTCATAGCCTGAACTCTGAAATAGGCAATAACTGAATGTATGGCTACATTCCAATAAAATTGTATTTTCAGGGGATTGGGATATAGCTCAGTGGTAGGGCACATGCTTTGCATGCATGAAATATGGGGTTTAATCCCAGCACTTCAAACAAAACAAAACAACAACAAAACACTCCATGTACAAAAAAGGACTATGGGCTAAACTTGGCCCACAGGCATTAAAATACTTGTGTTAAACCCAAGGTGCTGTTAAACGCATCGAATCTTCATGGGTATCCAGTATGCATGTCATTGTCCTTTCCATAGGCCATATGTTTTACTAGGAACCACACCATTTTTTTCTATGTGGACTTCTTGTAGAATTCCCAAGACTTCAGTTCAGAAAATAAGATTATTTTCTGAATATCCTTGTTACTATTAATGAATTTAACATTTTAACATGACTAATGACCTTGTTCATTTGACTAGTATAAAATATCCTAGAATTAGAGGATTTTTAGCCAACAAGAAACACTGCTCTCAAAACTGTTATTTTTTCTGTGATTTTTATAAGTATGAGTGAACTTATAGTTTATAAAATAAATCAGGAAGAAATATCCAAGAAGTTTTTTAAGTGTATAATTTCACTGATTTATTACTTAATATTTTGGTCTAGGTTTTTTTGGTGCCATAAAAATTCAACTTTAAAAATCCATTGAAGTGTTACAAACATATTATATGATTATTATCTAAGGATAGAAAAATACAGTAAAATAAGAAGAGAATCATATCCTCCCCAATAATGCCATTTAGATGTGATATCCTTGAGAGAAGGGTCTGTTCCCCCTGACTTCAGTTGGTTTTCCTTTTTTTGTTTAATTCTAAATTTTTTTTTGGAGGGGGGCAGGGTTCTGGATCAATCCCAGGGCATACTCTGCCAGTGAGCCATGTCCCAGGCTCCCTATTCATTCTTTTTTTTTTTAATTATATTTTTTGTAGTTGTGTTTGGGCAGCATGCCTTTGTTCTATTTATTTATTTTTATGTGGTGCTGAGGATCGAACCCAGTGCCTTACACATGTTAGGCAAGCGCTCTGCCACTGAGCTACAGCCCCTCTTCGTTCATTCTGGAACTCACTCTGCAGTGATTTTTCTCTTCCAGCATGCCTCCAAAATTGTTTTCCCAAAAGTTACCACTGATTTTCACTTTAGTAAATCTAGTCTAGGCATAATCGTTTTACATCTACTCATTGAACAATGAAAACACATCCCCTTGAATTCTAAAATCCCCAAGCTGCTTGAGGGGGTTAGACTCCATGCAAAGACTGTGCAAAATGAGGCGCTTTTCTCTTTCACAACCACACCCAAATGTATACACACCCACAACCCTCACCAAATCATTGGAGTACAACAGAGAATAGAAGGAGACAATGCAAAACCAAGAACAGTGTCACTGAAGGGGGAAGGAACGCTGTCGCCTTTCACCCAGGTCCTCCCATTGCCCCAGCGGGAGCAGTTTGTCACGATAGTGGGAAAACGCCCGGTTCTCTTTTTTCCCCTTGGAGATCAGCGAGGAGAGAGGAATGAAAACCCAGCATCCTGCTCTTCGGGGTCTGCTTTCTGTCCAGTGACAGGGAGCACAGGTGGCACACTTTGGATAGCTGGGGAGGGCGGAAAACAGGGAACTTGGCAGTTCGTCCTGCAGTACTCAGGACAGACACTAGGTGGAGGAAGAGGCTCTGCGCTTCTGGACCCATAGAAGGCGCGAGCAGCTCTGCCTGGAAAGTCAAAGGACAAGCTCAGGGCGCCTCCCCAGAAAGGATGCCCGGCCCTGGGCTATCTAGCTGGGCTCACAGGTGAGGGCCTTGCCCTGTGTGAAGCCACCCGTGAGAGAAGAGATCCAACTGAAATTCTCAGCCACAGACACACCAGTTTAAGAAGCACTCCAAGACCACGCAGAAGACAGAGCCATCTTATTGTACAAAACAAAATAAAAAACCCAATAAAAACAATATAAAACAAAAAACCCTGAGGACTTAAAATATGAGGCTTCTTGGTATTTGTGTTAATAAATAATGACCCAAACACTTTAATTTTTTAAGTACTTAGAAGTATTATAATGAAAAGTGAATGCTGTAGGAAATCCCATGTCAAGGATAAATCTATTCAAAACTGAAAATACAAAGGATCACTAAATTTGTGGCTCTCAATCTTTTGTGGGTTTTTGTTGTTGTTGGGTTTTTTTTTTTTTTTTTTTTTGGTGTGTGTTTGTTTGTTTCTGTGGTATTGGGGATGGAAGCCACGGTGCTCTAACTCTAAGCTACTTACCTAATCCTTGCCCTTTGGAAAAAATGTTTAGTTTTGACTTAGGGTCTTGCTCAGTTGCCCAGGCTCTCTCTGCCAGTGCGGTTCTCCTCCCTGTGTGCTGAGATTACAGGCTCAGGCCACCGTGCCAGTGTCTCAATTTCATTAAGGGGAAAAAGAAGGCAAGTAAAACTGCATTGTTTGTAAAGAGAAAGCAAAATAGTTAGAACTGGAAGCAGTATTTTTAAAAAATAGAATTATAAGAGAAAACAGTTTGCAATTACTAGCTATTTATTTAAGAATCAAGAGGGAGGATGATTTCTTTTGGGGGGAGGGGTACGGGGATTGAACTCAGAGACACTAGACCACTGAGCCACATCCCCAGCTCTATTTTGTATTTCATTTAGAGACAGGGTCTCACTGAGTTGCTTAGTGTCTCACTTTTGCTGAGGCTGGCTTTGAACTCTCAATCCTCCTGCCTCAGCCTCCTGAGTTGCTGGGATTATAGGCGTGCACCACCATGCCCTGCGGGAGGGTGATTTTAAAAATTTATTTATTTATTTATTTATTTATTCTAATTAGGTATATGTGACTGCAGAATGAATCTTGATTCAATGTACACAATTGCAGTGTGACTTTTTATGCCTCTGGTTGTACATGATGTAGCCTTGCACCATATGTGCAGTCATACATGTACCTAGGGAAATGATATCCATTTCATTCCACCATTTTTCTTGCCCCCATCCACCCTCCCTCCCCATTTGCCCAAAATTTCTCCATTCTTTCCATGCCCTCCCCATTATGGATCATCATTCACTTATCAGAGAGAACATTCAGCTTTTGGTTTTGGGGGATTGGCTTATTTCACTTATCATGCTATTCTACAACTCCATCCATTTACCTGAAAATGCCATAATTTTATTTTTAATACTGAGTAATATTCCATTGTGTATATATACTGCAGTTTCTTTATCCATTTACCTTTTGAAGGGCAACTAGGTTGGTTGCACAGTTTAGCTATTATGAATTGAGCTGCTATAAACACTGATGCAGCTGTGTTACTATAGTATTCCAATTTTAAGTCCTTTGGGTATAGACTGAGAAGTGAGATAGCTGGGTCAAATGGTGGTTCCATTCCAAGTTTTCCTAAGGAATCTCCATACTACTTTCCAGATTGGTTGCACCAATTTGCAGTCCCACCAACAATGAATAAGTGTATCTTTTCCCCCTCAGGGAGGATGATTTTTCAATAAAATTTCATTCCAATGAAAAAAGTCAGTAAATGACAAACATGAGTGGGTGAATTATCATGCCACCAACGGGACTATCAGCTACCATTATAAAGGCAAGGGACCACAAAGGTTGGGAATAGTTCTGTTCTAGCTAACATTAAACACCAGATCATTAGATACTGGCTTAAGGAGTTTAAGAATATTCTGGATCATGAGGATCTAACATGGAACTCTCAATGTGTCATTTAATTAATGTGGAAAAACACAACTACTAAAACCTCAAAAATGGTGCAAAATTGTCAAATGAATGGAAAAAACGAATTAGGATATTTGCAAAGAGAATCTATCAAACAAGAAAATATATTCTAAAGAAATAAGTCCAGAAGAGGAAGAGATACCTTCTCAGAGACTTCAACTCGAATCAACAGTTTAAAAGATGAAAAATCTGGGGGAAAATCTCAATAGATATGGGGAAGAAAATTTGTGTGTTTCTAATCAAAACAATAGTGGAAGTATGAAGGAATGACTTGACTAGAACAAGCACCATCTCTGAAACCAATCTGGAAAGCAGTGTGGAGATTCCTTAGAAATTCGTTAGAAAACTTGGAACGGAACCACCATTTGACCCAGCTATCCCACTTCTGAGTCTATACCCAAAGGACTTAAAATTGGCATACTATAGTAACACAGCCACATCTCTGAAAAGCCAGGAGACAATGCCATTTTTAGACAACAAAACACTAGTAACATTTCAAATAAAATCTTCAACCTACTAGGCAGGTGCAGTGGTGCACGCCTGCAATCCCAGTGGCTCTGGAGGCTGAGATAGGAGAATCGGGATTTCAAAGCCAACCTCAGCAAAAATGAGGTGCTAAGCAACTCAGTGAGACTCTGTCTCTAAATAAAATACAAAATAGGGCCGGGGATGTGGCTTAGTAGCTGAGTGACCCTGAGTTCAATCCCTGGTACCAAAAAAAAAAAAAAAAAGAAATCTTGAACCTGAAGCTGGCTAGCTATAGCTGGTACTAGTCAGCCATCAATAATCATTGTTTAAATTACTATCTAAATAGTAAGTAGATTTATTTAATTAAATAATTTAAAAGGAAAGGACATCAATAGCATATGTACTAGAAAAGATTGGAAAAAAAAATCTTTATTATTATTAATCTTGGAATTGTTCACTTAGGAAACCTGAGACTTGTAAAAACTGTCAGCATATTTTAAAACTGTAATGGGCTATGAATAAGAGGTAAATGTAGGACACAACAGGTTTATTCATATTAGGCATTGTTGATCATTGTGGCTGTCATCTCCAATCTGTTGCAGACAATAAAACACATAAAGAATCCCTCAAAAATATATAGTGCTGGATTTGACGTACAGGTACTAATTTGTTGACCCTTGTGCCATATCCCAGTTGTTGATAATACAGCAAGTCTTTTAAAAGGTATCCTGCATTTCTGTCTTTTTGTTTCCTAAAGATAATATTTTTCATTGTACACCATACCGTGTCTTTCAGCAGTGAGTTTGCATATAATTTTCAAAAAATCAGTTTGTAAATTGACATTATTTTCTGAGTTTTTCCTTTTATTTTTGTTGTTGAATTCAGTATTTCTACATGACTAATCTGCATATTCAAATAGTATGAAATATCCTAGAATTATCTGACTTGCTTCTTTGCAAGAAACACTCCTTGAAATGTCTATTCTTTCTGTGTTCTTTAATTGTAAGCATGAACAAAATGAAAGTCAGCTTATGTAACATATAGTTGAGAATATACAAGGGGCCTTTTAGTTTTGTTATCTTTTTGATTTATGATCTAAAACCTTGGTCTAATCTGGTTTTAGTGCCACATGTATGCAATGTTAAAAATCCTTAAAGTATTACAAATATGCTATATAGCCCTTATATGAAGATTAAAAAATATAAACATGAGCAAAACCAGATTAGCCCCAATTATGTCCTTTGGCTCTGATGGCCCTGAAAGAAGGTCCTGGGGTCTGTTTATCTCCAGCCCTGAAAAAAAATAAGAAAACAAACCAAACCAAAACAAAAGAGCCATCACAAATAGTGTAGAAGTAAATATTGCCAAGCGAATACTTAAAAGAAAAAACAAAAGTGAGTAAAGTAGACTCATGAAGGGTATTGAAATACAGCGTCTGTCTTAAAGAGGATAAGGGCACTCTGTGGCTGTGAATTGTCACCAAAGATTCTTTGCTCAGTTGCAAATATGCCATTAAAGGAAGCCAGGGAGGCTTGGGTGTTTTACAGGAAGGGCCTTCAGGAACTCGGGTTACAGACCTAGGACTGCAGAGAACAGCTACGTTTCTAACACCTAATCCACCTTACTAGTGTACCCTGGATTCTGGGCAGACAGATGGTGTACATTCACAATACAATTTGATAGAATTTAGAAACATGCCTAAAACATGTGGCTTATTACAGAAGAAAAAAACTAATTTTTAATTACAAGCATCCAAAAGTCAAGTGGGAAAGCTGTGATCCAACACAGTGCTTGTCACACTTAATCTGTTCCCTATAAAAACATTCACCTCTTGGTTTTACGGTTCACTTCTTTTAAGCTTCATTGACATATGTCTCCAAATTGTATAGAATTGTATGTCAGACTGTGCATTCACAACTAACACAGTTTTTACAATTACACAGTGAAAAGGAGTAAAATGTTTTATTATCCTTTTCTTTCTTAGGAGAAAAACAAATGTTTGAGACAGTGGCAAAGTCTCGCAGGGATTAAACTGGGTGAGGCTGGTTCAAGGCAGCATGTTCCAGTTTTGCACAATAGCTAGGGACCAGTCACCACCAGCAAAGATGCCACTAATAGCCATGGACAGCCACTGTCCTACACTGGGGACCTAGGGGTCACCAGAACTGAGGGGATTTTCAGCCCAGACAAGTAGCCTGGGAGGGAGGGAGCCAGCACCTGTGGGCTGGGAAGCAGAGTAGGTGAGGGCAGGAGGAGGTTAGTGCAGGTGCTAAACTTCTGAATAAGAAGGGTACCTGGCCCAACTTTTAGGGCTCCTGGCCTGAAGTGCAGGGGCATGAGCTCACATCGCTCTCTGGCAATGAACTGAGGTAGTGTTGGGCAAAGGAGGACTGATTATTTTGTCCCTGCTGGTTTGTTCTTTCCAATATTGTGTTGGCATTAGAAAACTCTAGTCATAGCATTTTAGGGATTTCAGAATAAAAGCTGATGCCTTTGCAGGTTCTGTTGCCTGGCCAGCGTCAGAACTGACAGCCTGCAGGCTGCTAGGGGGGACATTTATAGCCTGACTCTCATAGCCCTTACAGGGTCTGAAGAGCAGATTAGAGCTGTTGGACACCCACACTGGCAAACAGCCACCAGACCTCTTCCTCCTGAAGGCTTCCTCCCTAAAGGTGTTGTTCTGGGCGATTCCGCTTCCCTAGGGTGGTCCTTGCTCACTACGGTGGGCTGGGGTGTGGGCAAGGTGAGCGTGTGATTGCCTGCTTTCTCCTTCCTGGGCACCAGGCTCCCTTTGTGTGTGTGTGTGTGTGGGGTGTCACTCAAGGCTCCAGGAGGGTGCCCAGGCAGGAGCCCCAGGTTCCCTGGCTCTGTAGCAGTGAGGCTCCAGGTGGCTGCCAGGGAAAGAAGAGGCAGGGTGCAGGCCCAGGGCTAGGAGGCTGCTGAAATAAACCCCTGGGACTTGAAGACATGGAGCGAGTGGACAGGTGCCAGGGAACAAAGTGAGGGAGGGTGGGGGTAGAAAGCTCATCCCAACAGGTAGGGATGTGGCTCAATGCCGCAGCCTGGCTGGGCACAAATCACGAGCCACTGAAGCAGGAACGAACCTTATTTCTGAACTCCACCAGCACACTCCACACACGCTCCCTGGGAATTCTCCCCAACGCCACCCACGCGGCTCCTCCAGGAACCACCAACCGGAAATCCCTCCTCCCGCACTTCCCCAACCAAAGGGAACTCTCCGGGAATCCCTGCGAGAACTCCAAAGTAGCAGGCCGAGGCGGACAGCAGGGGTCTAATATACACAGCTTAACATAACCATTATCATCTCAATGGCTTGCTGGAGTCACCTCTCAACCACTCCATTCTGGCAAAAATGCCTTGCGTCATTTGGACTCGGCTATGGCTCTCAGCAGCCCAGATGGGGCTGAGGCTTGCTGCTGCCCAAGCCTATCAACTGCTCAAGGGGCAATCAGAGAGAAAGATGAGGAAGAAGAAGAAGAAGAAGAAGAGGAGGAGAATGACTGTAGGGCAGGTAGGCTGGGATGTTGGGATCTGGAAAGCAGCTTAAAATGGTACTTTTTCCATATACCTATATGCTTATCCAATGACATTGTTTTTGAGTTTATCCAATGATAAGCAAACAATAGAAACATGGATTTAGGCAACTCCAGACCAGCTTTTCTTTTTTTTTTCTTTGACTTTTATTTTTTTAAATTGATTTTATTATTTTTTAAAAATACACGACAATAGTGGAATGCATTACAATCCTTATTACACATGTAGAGCACAGTATCTCTGTATATAAAGTATGTTCATGTCAATTTACGCCATTATACATGTACTTTTTTTGCATTACAATTCTTAATACACATATATACCACAATTTTTCATATCTCTGTTTGTATATAAGGTATGTTGACCCCCGATTCAAGTCTTCATACATGTACTTTGTATAATGATGTCCATCACATTCCACCATCCTTGCTAATCCCCTCCCCCCTCCCTTCCCCTCCCATCCCTCTTCCCTATGTAGAATTCATCTAATCATCCCATGTTCTCCCTCCCTACCCCACTATGAGTCACCCCTCTTATATCAGAGAAAACATTCGGCATTTGTTTTTTGGGATTGGCTTTCACTTAGCATTATCTTCTCCATTGCCATCCATTTACCTGCAAATGCCATATTTTGTTCCTTTTTAATGTTAATATTCCATTGTGTATAAATGCTACATTTTTTTTACCAGATTTTCTTTTCTTGGGTTTATTTGCTTATATTTTAAAAAACTTACTTTTTTTACATTTTTTATATATATACCAGACTGTATTTTGACACATTATACATACATGAACTTCCCATTCTTGAGGTTGTACATGATGTGGAGTTACCCTGGTTTTGTATATTCATATATGAACATAGGGAAGTTATGTCTGATTCATTCTACTGTATTTCCTGTTCCCTTTATTCCCCTTTGACTAATCCAAAGTACTTCAGTTCTTCCCCCCCCCCCACCCCTACTCCCTTATTGTGTATTAGTCCGATTATCAGAAAGAACATTCAGCCTTTGTTTTTAGGGTATTGGCTTATTTCACTTAGCACAATAATCTTCAGTTCCATCCATTGACAGGCAAATACCATAATTTCATTATTTTTTATGGCTGAGTATTATTCCATTGGGTATATGCATATATACCACATTTTCTTTATCCTTTTGTGAATTGAGTTGCTATAAACATTGATTTGGCCACATCACTATAGTATGCTAATTTTAAGTACTTTGGGTATATGCTGAGGAGTGAGATAACTGGGTCAAATGGTGGTTGCATTACAAGTTTTCTGAGGAATCTCCATCCTGCTTTCCAGAGTGGTTGTACCAGTTTGCAGTCCCACCAGAAATGTATGAGTGTACCTTTTTCCTCACATCCTCACCAACATTTATTGTTGCTTGTATTCTTAATAATTGCCATTTTGACTAGAGTGAGATGAAATCTCAGTGTAATTTTAATTTGCATTTCTCTAATTGCTAGTTATGTTGAACATTTTTTCATATATTTGTTGACAGATTGTATTTCTTCTGCTGTGAAGTGTCTGTTCAGTTCCTTTGTCCATTTATGATGTGGGTTATTTGTGGTATTTTTTGTTGTTGTTGTTAAGTGTTTTGAGTTCTTTATATATCTTGGAGATTAATGCTCTATCTGAGGTGCCGGTATCAAAGATTTTCTCCCATTCGGTGGGCTCTCTCTTCATGTCATTGTTTCCCTTTGCTAAGAAAATTTTAGTTTGATGCTATCCCATTTATTGATTCTTGATTTGACTTCTTGTGCTTTAGGGGTCTTGTTGAAGAAGTCAGTTCCTAAGCCGATGTAATGGAGAATTGGGCCTACTTTTTCTTCTAGTAGGCACAGGGTCTCTGGTCTAATGCCTAGGTCCTTGATCCACTTAGTTTTGTGCAAGGTGAGAGATGGGGGTTTAATTTCATTTTGCTATATATGGATTTCCAGTTTTCCTGACACAATTTGTTGAAGAAAAAAAAAACTTTAAAGATATTTTCTCTAATGTATGTTTACAGTGCCTTTGTCTAGCATAAGATAATGGTATTTGTATGAATTTGTCTGTGTCTTCTATTCTGTACCATTGATCTTCATGTCTGTTTTGGTGCCAATATCATGCCATTTTTCTATTCGAATAATTCAAGTTCTGGTATTGTGATGCCTTCTTCTTTGCTTTTCTCACTAAGGATTGTTTTGGCTATTCCGGGCCTTTTATTTTTACAAATGAATTTCATGTCTGCTTTTTCTATTTCTATGAAGAACATCAATGGAATTTTAATAGGAATTGTATTGAGTCTGTATAGTGCCTTTGGTAGTGTGGCCATTTCTACAATATTAATTCTGCCTATCCAAGAACGTGAGTGGTCTTTTCATCTTCTAAGGTCATCTACAATTTCTTTCTTTAGTGTTCTGTAGTTTTCATTGTAGAAGTATTTCACTTTTTTTTGGTGTTAGATTGCCGCAGTCTGGCTGGGCACAAATCACGAGCCACTGAAGCAGGAACAAACTTTATTTTTAAACTGCAGGAAAACACTTCACACAGCTCCCGGGGAATCCTCCCAAACCCGCCAGGAGGCTTGTCCAGGAACCCCCAGCCGGAAATATCTCTCCCGGAAATCCCTCCTCCTGCACTTCCCCAACCAATGGGAACTCTCGGGGAATCCCCGGAAATCCCCACGAGAACTCCAAAATAGTGCGAGAACTCAAAAGTTGTGGCAGAGGTGGATAGTAATGCCTCGCCTGTCAATCAATACTGTTGGCAAAATGCCAGGGGCCATACAGACTCGGCCGTGGCTCTCAGCATTAGATTCATTCCCAAACATTTTATTTTTTTCTTTGAGGCTAATTTATCTTCTAGTCAATTCATCATTGATGCAATTGATTTATGAGTACTAATTTTGTATCTTGGTACTTTGCTGAATTTGTGAGTTCTAAAAGTTTTCTGGTGGAGTTACATGTCTTCTAAATATAAAATCATGTTGTCAACAAATAGGTATAGTTTGATTTCTTCTTTTCCTATTCATATTCCCTTAATTTCTTTCTTTTGATTGCTCTGGCTAGGGTTTCCAGGACTATGTTGAATAAAAGTGGTGAAAGAAGGCATCCTTATCTTATTCCAGTTTTCATAGGGAATACTTTCAATTTTTCTTCATGTTGGCCTTGGGTTTAGCATATATAGCTTTTACAATGATATGTTCCTATTATCCCTAGTTTTTTCTATCATGCTGTATTTTGTCAGATGCTTTTTCTGCATCTATTGAAATAATCATGTGATTCTTCTTTAAGTCTATTGATGTGATGAATTATGTTGATTTCCATACATTGAACCAACCTTGCATCCATGGGATGAACACCACTTGATCATGGAACTGCCATTTTAATATGTTTTTGTATATGATTTGCCAGTATTTTACTAAGAATTTTTCCCTCTATGTTCATCAGGGATATTCATCTGAAGTTTTCTTTCCTTGATGCATTTTTGTCTGGGTTTGGTAACAGGGTGATACTACCTCATAGAATAAGTTGGGAAGGGTTCCCTCCTTTTCTATTTCATGAAGTAATTTGAGGATGATTGGTGTTGGTTCCTCTTTGAAGGTTTGGTAGAACTTGGCTGAGAATCTGTCCAGCCCTGGGCCTTTCTTTGTTGGTAGGGTTTTGATGATGTCTTCAATTTCACTGCTTGAAATTGATCTGTTTAAATTATCTATGTTCTCCTGATTCAAATTGGGTGGGTCATATGTCTCTAGAAATTTGTCAATATCTTCATGATTTTTTATTTTTTTGGTATATAAATTTTTAAAATAGTTTTTGATTGTTATCTGTATTTCAGTAGTGCTTGTTGTGATCCTGTTCCTTTTTCATCAAAACTTTTAGTTATTTTAAATTTTATTTTTTTTAAAGAACCAACTTATTGTTTTGTTAATTTTTTTTTTTTGGAGAGTTTGTTTTCAATTTCATTAATTTCAGGTCTGATTTTTATTATTTCTTCTGTTACTTTTGGTGCTGATTTGTTCTTTTTCTAGGACTTTTGAGATGTAATTTCAGGTTATTTGTTGACTTCTTATTCTTTTAATGAATAAGGTCAATGCTTAGAACTGCCTTCACAGTATTCCAGAGATTTTGATCTATTGTATCACTGTTCTCATTTACCTCTAAGTTTTTTTTTTTTTCCATCCCTGATTTCTTCTTCTATCCATTGGACATTTAATAGTGTAATAGTTTCCTGGTATTAGAGTAGCTTCTATTTTTATTTATTCATCATTGATTTCTAATTTCATTCCATCATGATCTGATAGAATGCAAGGTATTTATTTATTTTTTTTGTATTTGCTAGGAGTTGTTTTGTGGGCTAAGAAACACGAAGACAGATTTTCTAACTGAATGTGCTAAACTTCTCTGGAGACCTGCTGGAACCCAGGGGGATGTGGAAGGGGAAGAAAAGGAGAGACAGGGAGATTTACAGAGACCATTTTAAGAGGGTTCTCTTGGAGACCAGGCATTCAGCATCCTGATGTTGCTGTCTACTTTAAACCCAGTCGTGGGCCTCTGGCATCTGGAAGACTGCGGGGCAGCTGCCCTAGCCAAGGTCAGAACCTGACCTTCCCCTGGGGCCTCCTCCTAGTGTGCTCCCCCATCAAGCACGTAGGAAACTTCAGCTCGGGGAGGGCACCCCTGCCTGGGAGTGGGTATCTCCTGGAGCCGAGGGAGAGCTGAGCCAACAGAGCCTCTTTCTTGTCCTGTGGGGTTCAGCCCTGGCGCCGTAGGGGACTTCCTGGCCTTCCATGGCGGGTGCAGCATGGATGGAGAATCTCTAGCATGGTTTCTGGCCAACTAGGATGCTCTAACCCAGCAGCCCCAATGAGCGGTCCGATAACGCGCTACCCTGATGGGCAGACAGAGCCCTGGAAACAGCAGGGCTTGAGGTTAGGGACCCCCAGTGGCCAGCCACGACTGTCGGGTGCTGCAGGGCCGCCTTGGTGGTGCTGAACTTGGGTGAAGCTTGACTGGCCTTCCAGGAGCTCAGGGTGGTCCTCTCCTGTACCACGTTCCATAGTATGTGGACTGGCACCAGGAGGCTTAGGCTCCTTCCAGCCCCAGCTCTGGCGCCATCACAAGCTGGGCTTCGTGAAGCTGAGGGCGAGCTCTCCATCTACAGCTGATGATCTACAGGGACCTGGGGGCGCCCACCTCCACTCCAGCTCTCAGCGCCTCCACTTCCACTGGGCAGCGGAGCTCGGTGCTGGCTGGAGTGCAAGCGACCGACCCCCAGGTGCCGGGTCACTCCTGGCCAGGCACATCAGGTCCTGCCCAAAGGTTGGGGTGCCAGGAACGCACTTGCGTTTAGCAGTGTTGCTTGGCAACCACTATTCCACCTTTGGCAGTTACCTAACCGCCCAACTGCCCTGTTCCCAAGCTGGGGACTGACCTATAAACTCCGGCATGGGTTCGGAAAACAGAGACAAGCCCCGTGGGAGCAAAGGCAGTAAAGGGGCCTCGGAGAGACGAGGATGTACGCAGCCTTGATGGATTTTCTTGACTTCAGCCTCGGGAGTACGGTTTTGGGATATAACCCTGTAGGCAAGATCCACAAGGCTGCAAGAAATGGAAATGTAGCCCAAGTGAGACGTCTGCTCTGTCGGGGAAGTTACATCGATGACGCAGACAAGAAGGACAGGTACATAGAGCCCGGAGGGCAGGGACCCCAGGGGCAAGGGGCCAACCGGGGAAGCGGGACTCATGAGGCAGAAGTCTGCGCCATCCAGGCTGCGTCCAGGGGGACAGAGCAGAAGGGAGTCCAGTTCTCCTTCCACCCGATGCTGGGCTTTTATGCCTCACGGACGGGACAGCTGGGACCTGCAAACCTCGGAGCTCAGGTCCTCTTAATGAGCTGCAAAACTTCAGCTGCTTTCCCAGCAGCTTACAACCCCCCTATAGAGCGGCTGATTGACTGTTTAAGAGCGATTTAACTCACAAAATTAAGTACACACAGCCGTTTATTGTTAATGCACACATTTTAAAAAGCAAGTTATATACATAGTAGAAAAGTGTATTCTGAGAAAAATATTTTTTCCAACTGGAAGATTTTTCCAGTGCAGCCCAATATCCATTTGCATTAGTGTACACCTATGTCCTTGTTCTCTACGGAGGGGCCTCAGGGGGACTCTTTGAAGTGGGAAGATGGCTCCGCCGGCTTTCTAATGGTCGTGTTTAAAGTTATTTCACACTAGTGTATTTAGGGGTGCCACTTCCACTCCTCAAGATATTTTACTTATTTCTCACGCTTCACTAATTCCTTGACTTCTGAAGTGTCACTTTGTGTCATCTTGGTCAGCCAACCATCTTCATGACAAGATGTTGACGAGTACTCCATTAACTTCACTCACTTCCGAGAGAGTGGAACAGAGTGCACGGCAGCTTCCACTTTCCAAAGCACCACACACATCACATCGTCCTGTTTCCACTTGTCACCACTGCAGGCTACGGCAAGCAACTTCTGCCAAAGCTTCCCGTGAAAAATTGCGATTCCCACTGTTCGGATACCCTTTCCTGTGGTTATCCAGTCCCGCTTCTCTATTTTGGCAGTGTCTCAGCGACCCACCAAGGCGGCAGGGGCAGCACAGGGAGGGCAGAGGACAAGCAGAGGGCATCATGGGCTGCTTGCAGCCGCCCTAACGCCCCTCATCCTGCCTTGTTCTCAAGGGACCAGGGTAGCCAAGAAGGGCCTGGGCCCTGCTGTGATTTTTAAAAAATATCTATATTTTTTAGTTGTAGAAGGACACAATACTTTTATTTTATTTATTTTTATGAAGTGCTAAAGATCGAACCCAGTGCCTCAAACGTGCTTGGCAAGCGCTCCACCACCCAACCACAACTCCAGCTTTGGTGTGATGGTTTTGAATAAGAATACTCATGATCCCCAAAGTGTGAGCTCTTTCTATGATGACCAATTTTTGTTTGCCAATAAGGATATCAGAGTTTTAACATTTTGAGACATTTCAGTCTTTTAGGGTTGTGACAACACAAAGAAAATGTTTGTCATAAAGACTTGTCCTTCTGGGTATCAAAATACACAATTAATTTTTTTACAAAAAAAAAAAATTTTACAAATTTGCCAACAGATGAAAAGGATGGGGGTGGTGGTGGAAAAGAACAAAAACCCAGAAACACCCAAATCTCTGCAAGTATTTGGTATGTGCTGCTGGTGACATTTCATATTAGTAGGAGACAAATTATTCATGAGTGAAATGCCTGTTTGTTGTTTGGAGAAAACTAGACTTTTATGTCACAAAAGTGATTCCCTGATTGAATATAGATGATTAATTTTAATACAAAATGAGAAAAATGCCTGAAGAAAACACAAATGCCTCTTTATACATTTTATGTTGACAAAGACCTACCTAAACTGAAAAGAAGTCTTTCTCTCTCTCTCTCTCTCTCTTTTTCTCTCCGCCCCGCCCCGCCCCCCCACACACTTTAATGCTAGGTATTGAACCCCTGGCCTGGAGCTTGCTATGTATGTTCTCTACCACTGAGCTGAACTCCCAACCCCTGATCTCTAATTTCAAATTGGGCAAAGTAATCTTTTCCTAATGCACAAGTGACCTACGAACATAGGAAAAAATATTTAGTGTCCCTGGTAAGAGAAGGTCAACGAGGAATAATTTTTAGCTACAGAATTTGTGAGGATGGAGAGCAGTAATACTAATGCTGCTGCTTAAGGTTTGGGTTGTTTTGACTTCTCAAATGGTGATCTGATAGTGACTACTGTACCACACTGAAAAATGTATGTGTCTTCACCCATCAATTCCATTGTGCTAAATACCTTTAGGAAATAATAAGAGATACATACGGTTTGTTTTTCTCAGCACTTCTTAAAATAGCAAAGTATTTTAAGAATTGGATACTTATGCATTTTGAGAGGGTGCTTTATGAACTCTGAACAAATCCCCTTCCTAGGACCCCTCTACATTATGCCTGTGCCTACGGCCAGCCAGAAGTGGTGACACTTCTAATAAAGATGAACTGCAGCCTTCAGCTCTGTGACAGTGACGGCAACACACAGCTGATGAAGGTAGATGTAGCCTGGGATTTCTGCAGGGAATGAATTTATTTGAAATGCTTAGAATAATAATGATTTAATAATTGAAAACTGTGGAATGCCTGCCTTTATTCCTGAAATTTACAATCTATTTCTTGGTACCAAACCAACAGGCTATAGAACACAAGCAAGAGGAGTGTGCAACAATTCTTTTAGAAAATGGTGTTGATCCAAACATTCAGAACAAAAATGGCGCAACTCCTCTCCACTGGGCCGTCTTTTGTAGGAGCACTTCAATGGCGGAAAAACTGCTTTCACTTAATGCAAATATTGATGCCCAGAGCAAGGTATCATCAACCACCTTTATTTCTAAAATATTTGAAATACATTTGTTTAAACAGTGACTTACATCAGTGCATGTTGACTATAAGCAGGATTTTCTTGATTAGAACCATAGCAAATGTTGAAACTTTTTTTTTATAGCTCATGGATATATTTAGTGTGCTTCTATCAATTGAGTCAGTGTTTAAAATTTGTGAAACTCATGCATAAATCTAGATTTCAAGCTTCTTCTGAAGACCCAAATGAAGTCACCCTTGAGCCCACGTTAGTGCGCATTGTGCTCTGCAAAAAGTGTCCTCTTCATCCGAGGCGTGCGTGTTCTCCAGTTTGCTGTTAGCAAGCTGCAGCATTCACTCAGATCTATGATGGAGATTTATAATACATTTTGATTTAAGATTTCAAAGAGGCATGATAGTTTCTATTATCTTACAAAAGAATATGGCCTATATAATATATTAATCTCTGAAATAGGATTGAATTTTAGAATTTAGAAATTGGCATTTTTAAAACCTTTTCCTTATGTATACTATAAAAGCCATATTCCCCTTAGAATTTCCATAAACCTGATTAAGTTTGTTATTGTTAGAGGTGGATAGGTTTTGCAGATTGCAAGCAGAATTATATCTTTCTCTTCAGCCTTGTTCTGTAAAAATGCAAGTAAGCGATTTAGTGTTTTCCTTGATGCCCAAAATAATCCATGTAAATCAGTATAATACTTTTGTTGGTATACAAAGTTTCTGAATTATATTTTGCCTAAAATTATCAATAACTTTTCACCACAATTAAAATGAAACCAGAATGAAAAAGAATTTCATTATCATCATAAGTGAAAATACATTTTGTATTCAGGTTCCTAACATATAAGATAATTATCTTTCATCATATAATAGGAGATAACCCAGGAACCAATTGGGAATAATAACCCAGGAACCAATTGGCAATCAAAGTTCATTTGAAGCCTCTTTCTTTTAATTCAGAGCCCATTTTCTTAGTGACCCATGTGGAGCAGGAGTTCTGACATTGGTGTCTGGGATCCTGACACCAAATAGAAGAGAATCCAGAGGGTTTGTGTAGCATGGAGGCATCTCCCATGTTTTTGGAAAGCTCTCAGAACTGCCTCTCCCTGATGCTCTGATTCTCCAAATGCAAATGTCCATTATGAAAAAGAATTTTCAAGTAGGTATTAGCAATAGTAAATAGATTTCTTTAATACTGGACACAATTTGAATCAAGGGATATTTCTGATCACATTTGGTATTTCTGGGAATGTAGATACTCTTTGGAGTATAGATTGATAAACTCTGCTCTAGAGAGATAGATTTAGCTCATTGAGTCAATAAAATACTTAAATCCTTTACTACTACATTTTTGGGGTTGGGTCTATTGAGATAAAAGATACAGTCCCTGTCCTCAAGAAGCTCTTGGTTTAGATGGGGTGGGGATCATATAGCTCCAAGATACCACGATAAAGGCTGCAACAGAGGCAAAGACTCCTGGAGGCAGTAGACGTTTTCTGCAAGTTTGGGAGATGACAGAGTTCATGGGGCCATTGTAGGCAGAGAAGGGCATCTCAAGGTGAAGGAGCAGCACAGGTGGAAACACACTGGGGTGAGAACAAAGAGGCTACTCTTAATTTACTTCATGTGTGTCTGTGTTCATATGGTGCTTTTATAAGACTTGCAGTTCAGTTGAAAAATAAGCAATTTTTCTTATACTGTTTTCCAGTATGGAGACACACCACTTTTACTTGCTCTACAGTACAACAAACTGCAAATGGCAGAATTTTTAATCCAGAAGAAAGCAAATATACATATAGTTGACAAGGAAGGAAGGTAAAGTAGTTTGTTGTTTTTTAAAAAAAAAAAACTTTCATGGTGTAGTAACAATTACTCAAGGCAAAAATGTTAAATAAATAGTAAGGGGAGAGGCTGGGGTTGTGGCTCAGTAATAGAGCACTTGCCTAGTACATGTTAGGCACTGGGTTCGATTCTTAGCACTACAAAAATTAAAAAAATAGCAAGGGGAATATTAACATGATTATTGAGATAATACACCCAACTTTTAGGTAGAAATGCAATTATTCAGACTGAGCAATACAAGTAAGAGTATGTCATGTGATTCATGCCCTTATAATTATTGGCTGATGTTTGTTATCTGATTTTGTTGGTCACATGATCTAATGTTAGTTAATTGAATTTCATAGTAGTTTTATAATGTATGGACTTTTAGTTTGATTTTTGATTCATTATTGAACTTCTTAACCTTTATGTTGTATTTAACTTCTTCTTCTTCTTATATAATTTTCCTTTAAAAACGCTACATGGAGCAAAAGTTGGCATTTTGTCATTTGACTCTAGGTTTTAAATTCCTTTCTTTGCTGAGTATTGATGTTAGGTTATTCCTAAGTGAGCACTGGTTGCTGTTGCCAGATGTTGCTTATTTCCTAATGTATTTTGATGATTTTATTTTAATTGGCATGGGAAGGGGGAGGAAAGATAGCTTTAATGGGATAAATGTTTCCTTTAATAAAGATAGGACTGGGGGGTGACAGATACAGAGATTGGCTTAAGATTCAAAGACACCTGGGTTGCATTCCAAGCTTTCATAGTTGCAAAGTGAGTCACCTTGGAAACAATACTTACGACTAAATATGTTTGCTGATATGAAAAAGAGGATAATAGCTGCTTGAAGATTACACACATAGCTGGAGTTCAGCACCTAGCAAACGCTTATCAGTGTCCTTAACTGAAGCAACAGTGATCAGCACCAGCATTATTATTGTTTTAAGCCTGCAGATAACTTTTACTTGTTTGACCTTTAGCTGACTGTGAGTTACAGTATATTACATCAGACTGAAAAAGAAATGGAACATTCTTCATTGAAATCTTTACCCACTATGGATAAATGATCTCATTGTGGTTCTCATCCATCAGAGGGTTTTGTTAATTTTCCCCCTTTGGACAAGAGGTTTCTTTTTTCCTTTTAGACTTAGAGATGATTTGCAAAGATGGACACTTGATCTCCCAAGATGTTTATGTATGTTAGTATATGTAAAGCAAGCTATTTAAATGGTAAAATATATCAAATTAACTCTTTAAATAGCTTTACTAAAATGCCTGAGTTATCTCTCCATTATTTTAGAACAACTCTCATGTTTGCTGTGAAACATAAAGCAAAAAATATAGTCAAGCTGCTTCTTGAAGGTGGTATTAATGTCTCTGCTGAAGATAAGTCTAGAAAGACTGCATTATCTTACGCTATTGCTAGTGGTCAAAATGCGTAAGTATTTACATTAAATACTAATCAACATTAAATGGAGTTCAAAATAATCAAAACTATTGCATCTCACTCATGAGGTGAGCTTTTGTAGTTCTGGTATGTGTGGAATAGTAGTAAGTTAGTCAACTACATCGGCTAGAAACCCTCCAAGTCTAGACTAGTTAGAAGTAGAGTGCAGGATTCACCTCGAGTTTCTTTCTTTTCTTTCTCTTTTGGTGGTGCTGGGGATTGAATCCAGGGCCCCATGCATGCTAATTAAGTGCCCTACCACTGAGATACACCACTAACCCATATCTTGGGAATTTTTAAACTTTTGTCCTTAGGATTCCCAGCGTTATCCATTTCATTCCAAGAAGAACCCCTATCCATGGAGTGCAAATACTGTCATATATTTGATTTTTCTAATTAGCTATCTGGGTCTTGAAATGTCTAGAAAATCTCCTTATTTTACCCTAGGAGCTAGCTTTCCCACCACCCTTCATGAATTTCCCAAGGACCCAAGGAGTTCCTTAAGACTAAGGAAGATAATCCTCTTTCCCCAGTCAGGTGGAGGGGGAAAGGGACTTTTCAATGATTCTTTTGTTTCTGTTGATTCTGTGGCTGCAGGGTTACTATTAGAACTGGTCCTACAGCCTGTTAATGATTGAATTTCACTACTAGATTGTCCTGACTAATCCCAATCCCTGAATCTTTGTGGTAATACACACTTAGACTTAAAAGTTACAACACGTAACCAGTTCCCACATACACATGCTTTTATGCTCAGCCCTTGCTCCTGAGGCAACAGTGCAGTACTTTGGCAGCTGGGTCTCCTAGCTTTAGCCACACACACAGTGAGCATGCTGCTGCTGGTCACTACCCCACCCCCCAAAAAAAGAAAAGAAAAGAAAAAAACCCACAAACCTTATGTAGAAATTCCCAATCAAAACCTTATTCAGAATTCCCACTTCAGCCTCTAGACCTTAATGTTGAGTTTGTCTTTGAGGTCTTTTCTGTCAGTAAATATTAATGGGAATCATTCAAAACTATCAGACAGCTTCAAATAATGGCACAGGGAGAGATCATATTTCCTATCAGTTTTGCTAGCATGCAAAAACCCCATGCTATCCTGTGAGGTGCCCTTTATTGGGTTGGTGCCAATTGTTGATTTGTACCTCTAGTGATTTTTTTTTCCCATAGTAATGGAAATTTCCCAAGCAACTTTCATCACTGCCTGAAGATCTCAGAATTTATCAAGTTCTGCCTTACAAGGAAGCCATTAAGCAGGGTTGTTGAAAACTAGATCTAAGTGCTAAACCCCATCATGACTCATCTGTATCCATGTATAAAAGAGGATTTTGTCTTCCAAGTTTGTCAATACAGAAATAAAGCATCACCCTAACACAGGTCTGCTGATTCTTTTTGATTAGGTAGTGAAGAAATAGTAGTAGACCAAGCCAAGCCTTGGCATTGATTAATTTCCTGCCATTGGTGTGATTGATTAGTTTCTTAGTAGGGGATAATTATATAATTTAAGAGGTAAGATATTTATAAATAAGTTGAGTTATAAATTATTCAATACCTGATTTGCCCAGAGTTATAAAACACAAAAGAAGAGCACAGCCAATAATCTAAATTAGAACTCAATAGCATTTTTCAGTAACTGTAACATTTGAATGTTAGAACCTGTGAAAAAGCACTTCAATGTATTTTATTTGGGATTCCAAAATATTCCAGTATCAAAGAAGACATTGATCCATATTTCTCTTACTATGTTTAAATATTACTTCATTAAATCTTTATAACTGCTTTGGCCCTTCTCATTTTATAACAACCTGGTTAACTAAACCAAGCACAATCCTTATTTTTTAGAAGGGGACTTTGAGTCTAAGACAGAGGACCTGAGTGAGAATAAGGAGCCACTGATCACAGAGAAGAGGACATCTTCTGAGTTCAGGACATTTTCCTTTATGTCAAGCTATTCTAGTTAATGGACTGAGCTCTATCACCTGAAGTCATGATCATTTCATCTTACTGTTTTTTTCTTTAATTACAAGCTTATGGATGTGGTGGCATTTGCCTTTATCCCAGTTACGTGGGAATCTGAGGCAGAGGAGGATCCCTTGAGCCCAGGAGTTCAAGACCAGCCTAGGCATCACGGTGAAACCCCATCTCAAAAACAAAACAAAATACAAATTATTGTCAGGTTAATGAAATGTCTATAGGGCTGACAAATTTCAAGTGCATGGGATAAAATTCTGATATATGGTCTGATGTTAGGTCTAAAAGACTATTAAGAATTGAAAGAATTGAATATATTTACTTAATGTTTTTATATAAGTATTAAAATATTTATATTTTTATTTTTTTCATACATAGCAATAAAAAACTAATTCTTCAATATATGAAAGAAGAATCTAAAATGTTCTTTAATAGCTTGCCAGGTAAGATTTCTGAAAGTGAGTTACTCTTGATGTTGCTACCGTGTATAAAAAAAAAAAAAAAAGTAAGAGAAAGCTTTGATCACACAGGAGCAGAGAAAAAAAATCAATGTGTGAATTGCATTAACATTTTTTCTCTCTCTTAATAGCTTTAAATCCAGAATTATTTAATCAATTAATTATAGGAAACTTATAATACAAAATGATACTGTCTGAAAACATCTTACATGAATTTAATTTTGGCCACCTAAACCTTACATATATTTGCATAAACAAGAAAAAGATTTTTAAATTAGTATATTGTGAAATTATAGTGTCATTATAGCAAATTAAACTTGTTATATAAATAGATAAATTCTTCTTTTTACTATAAATGTTGACTCCTGTTGCTTGCACAAATTAGTAGATTTTGTTGCAACAAAATACATACAAATATCGTACTTGAATCCCACCCAACCCCCACTTCCATTTCTTTCCTCCCTTCACCTCCTCTCACCCACTTCCTTAATAATCCCTTTTCATTTTCAGTTCATTATTTTTGCCCAGATTCCACATACGAAGGAGAATATGTGGATTTCTGTTTCTCACTTACTCTGCTTGACATGATGACCACCCTTTCCATCCATTTTCCAGATTTTGTTCTTTCTTTTTCTTTTTTTATTTGAGGCTTGAAATATACCATTTTATGCTGCTCTGATCTTGAAAGTTTCTGTTGCGAAATCTTCTGTTCTTCTGATGAGTTGATGTTGTAATTGCTTTGGCCCTTCTCACAGCTTTCTATGTACTTCTGGCAATTTTACATGATTATGATGTGGAGAGGTTCTTTTCTGGTCATGTCCATTTGGTCATGTCCATTTGTCCATTTTATTTTTATTTATTTTATTTATCTGAATGTGATGTTTCACCTTGTCTTCCAGATCCGCTACTTTTTCTTCCACTTGATCTAGTCTATGGGTGCGACTTCAGATGGATGTATTTATTTATTTATTTATTTTAGTTATTGAGCTCTTTATTTCCAAGATTTTCATCGGATTTATTTTCAGAATTTCTATTTCTTTGAATGATTGCTTTTTCATATCTTACATTGTTTCCCTTAATTTGCTCAGCTATTTTTTTTGTATGCTCTTTGAATTCATGAATCATTTTTAACATTCTTTTGAATTCTTTTTCTGGATATCGTGTACTGCATTGGTTTTGGAATCCATGACTATAGAGGGTTAAGAATTTTTGGAGAAGTCATGCTACCTTGTTTTTTCATCTTTATTGTATTTCTATGTTAAGATTTGTGCAGCTGTGGCAAGGTGTATCTCCTCCACATTTATGTGAGGGCCTTCTTAGAGTAGCCTTCTCTTGGTGTTGTGTCCTGGACTGTTGGTTTCTTGTGTGGTGTTGAAATTATTTCCAAATGGAGTTTGTAGTGTAATTTCCCTATGTCTTTTGTGGTTGTGGTACATGAGTTTTGACAGTGTGTGCTGTAGAGAGACAGCAACATTCTTTGTAGACCTTGGAAGAGTGGAGTCACTTTGGTGGCAAGAGTACTGTGGACAGTAGAGTACAGGATGGGAGGGCACACAGTTTACATCTAAAAAAGCTCAGTGTCTGTAGAGATTTGCCACATGAGGAGGACTGAGAAAACTGACATCATGGTATATGACACAGCATTACTAGATCATCCTGCTCTACTGGGACCAGATAGACTCTTTACAGTGGAAGTAAACAGTCCAAAGAAGTTCTACTTCATCTACTTGTCATCACAGTATTTTACAACCACCTTGCCATGGGAAATAAGACTGGAAACTGAATAGTTTGTATGAATTAAAATGATGATCTTCCTTTGAGGGAAGATGATGAAACCAGTCTCTATTATTATAATCAGACTGGTGTTCTTTTATAAGTTGTTTGATGATGATGATTTCAGTGCTGGGACTGAAATCATCAATATACTAATTTAAAAATCTTTTTCAGGGCTCATGCATGGTCTGCAAGCACATTACCCCTAAGCTTCATCCCTGTCCCAACTTCATCAGCAGATCCTTGTGAGGAATGTCACAAGAGTCACATTGTTTGCTTGTTGTGTTTTGTTTCATACTTTACATAAAGTGGAATGGATGTTTTCCCCCCCGCTAGGGAGAGCCAATGGTTAGCACATTCTGAAAACTTGAGAGAGCTAAAGTTTTATGGAAATATTTTCTCATATTAGCTATTGCTACTTGGAAATTCACTGCTACCTCCCCGGGGCTTCTGTTGAAGTTTCTTTATGACAGTTGTGGATCAGAGGGTAGGAACTCTCAAGGATGTCATCTTGTTAGTGGTTCTTTCTAAGGAAAGTAAAGCCTTGTTAGTACCACACATAAGATAGAGAAATGAGCTGGAATGAAGAAATTAGCATCTTCACTACAACAGGATTAGTGAGGGGAAGCACACTGATTTCAACTGAGCTCTTCTCAACTTTACAGTGAAATCTTTGGGAGCACCCCAGTCCATGCTTTGTCCTGTATTCTTTGATTATGGTCATGGGACACAACTGTTGACTTTTAGGTATCAAATTTTGATAAATCCCATTCTTCTTCCTTGCATTTGAGAAATACAATTAAGGGGACATTAGGAGTTCTTAATGCATCAATTGCCTATTAGCAGTATAATTCATATTCATTCTAGAATATTCTCCAAGTATGGTCCCAAAGGAGTACTTTATAACAAAGAGTTCTATGTTTTTGATATTTTATGTTTTTCTATTGCTGATTAAAGATGTATTTTACTGTTTTCTTTAATAGTGGGGGAGAGTTCTAAAGATGGCCCATTAACCAGGTAGGATTTTATAGGTATTTAAATTTATATGTTAACTAACTAGAGAATGGAGAGAAAAGGAACTAATATCTGTTGAGTGTTCTAGTCTGGGATAGAGCCCACATTAGGTGCTCAACCTTTGTTTCCTGTAGTCATAACAATGGCTCTGGAAGTGTCTGTGCTGTTATAACCTGTTATTTGCTACTTAAGCAACTGTCATCCAGAGAGATTGACAACATGGCCCATGATCCTCTAATTAATACATAACTGGGTTGTGATTAGACTGCCAGCCTACCTGGGTGACAACTCCATCCCCTTGTGCTGCTGCCTGGGTTGATAAGGACCCATGCAACACAGGATCAAGCTGCACATCCGTATGCGACCAATTCAGAAAGTCCAAGACAGTTGTGTTAATTCTGATTCAAACTTTACCTGAGGAGCCTGGTTACAGTCCAAGAATTTGTCCTGATATTTTTGACAGTTGTACTGGTTACGAGCACCGTTTTTATTTATCAAAGTGTTTTAGGGAAAATCTCATGTAGCTGTGGTCATAAGACCATGAGTTTTTTTTTATAAGCAAGATCAGGTAAATCCTGGAAAGGAATTATTTTACTGAGAGTGAAGAATACGTATGTGTAAACTGTGTTTCACTAATTATTAATTTAGAGGATATTTTAACTGACTTCTTTCCTTATTTCCCAGTTTGGTTTTACCTTCAGGCTACTGTCCCTGGCTAGTTCTATGAAGACTTTTCTTCTTTTACCATCTTTTTTTTTTCTTTTTCTTGGACTATAATCTTCTCTTGACTTTTCTTTGTTTTACTTTCTGTTCTGCTATCTTGATGTCTTTATTTTTTTCTTTAATTCTGTCAATTAAGTATTCTTTTTTTTTTTCTAATGATAGAATCAAAAGTACAGAGAATTTCAGAATTTTAAGGAATTTTAGCAACTCGTCAAAATGCCCTCTAGTACTTCAAAATGTGTTTAACATGCTGGCCAAGTGGTTATGATGGAAAACCTGATATTTAATAATATTGAAGTGACTTTTCTGGTTATAGAAAGTGGCAGCAGTGAGATTTGAACTCGGGTTCCTTAATTCTAAGCCCAGTATGTTTCCTTGTTCACTCTCTGTGTGTGTTGATAATAGGGTGGGGGAGTGAGTCTGGGACACCCCTGAGGAGGATAAGGATGGAATCAGTGAACCAGTCGTGGAAGCTCAGGAGGGAACTAAGAGGGGAAGGGCAGGGTCCAGAGGAGGAATGCAGGCTTCAGAAAAGAGCAGAATATTGGGGTTTGTGATCAATTTGATAGAAACAAAACAGGAATGAAGGACATGGGGAATTGTGAGCCATCTAGAAAGGCATATTAAAATAGGGGATTGAGGGGACTCCTGAACAGGTCGTGGTTTTCTTGTTTGTTTAATTAGAGGAGTTGACAAACTTTAGGGCTTCTGTGGAAAGATGTTAAAATGCTTTGAGCCATTGGGAAGAGTCTCAGAGAATTGTGAGTGGCTTAGGGACCCTGGAGTTCCAGGGGACAAAAATTTGCTGAACTACATGGATCTATGGCTAAGAGCAGGTGTCCATTCACCTCCACAATTGACCCACTCACTGTCCTTCCTGCGTACCTGCAGGTTAGGACATGGGAATGACTGGTTGGTGAGGCCATCACAGAGCTTCAGTTGGGCAGCTAGTAACATGCTTATGTTGAGGCCAGTGAGGGAGAATCCATTTAGCTTATTTTCCAGGGGCAGAAAAAGAGAGCTCCAAGTCTTGGTAACTTTGAGCCCAACCTTGTGTCAGGAATCTGCATCTTCATAGGATGCAAATGTAAAGGTTGGAGAATGCCTTTGAGTCCTGCAGCTGACGGACCAGGGAGTGGACGTCCACAGAAGAAGGCTGTTGATAGTGTACTTAGGGAAACAGAGGCACACCTACCAGGGCTCTGTAGTTTTTCTGGCAATCTTGCCCCTCAGTGTCCTAGAGCCTGTGGAGGTTTTGAAGTGCTTGCTGGTTTATGTGAACCTGAGTAAGGCAGGACCTACACAGGAAAGATAGGAGGATTTTATAACTGAGTGCTCCAGTTTGTCTGACAGAAGCGTTCCCCATAACAACATTTGTATTCATTCTTTAACATTTGTCCATTCAACTTCCAGACATCTAAAAGGTCTCAGGGACTCCCTGTGGTGTACCATTTTCAAGCTACCCAACTTAGTCCTGGTTCCAGGGTTGACCAAGATAAGGGGACAAAGTGTCTTTCTACCTTGTCTTGGGTTATCAGAGGTTTGTTTCAGTTTAGGTAACAAAAATTATCTGGGCTGGGGTTATGGCTCAGTGGTGGAGCACTTGCCTAGCATATGTGAGGCACTGGGTTCGATTCTCATTCCCACATAAATATAAATAAATAAAATAAAGGTGTCTGTCTACAACTAAAAAAAAATGTTTAAAGAAATTATGTCGATCATTCACTGGATGTTCACTTCAGGCTTCAAGATAGGCAATTTGTAAGGATAACTTATTCTCAGGTTCTGCCAATATATTGGCTGTCACTCTTTGAAATGGAGCTAAGAGAGTCTTCATTGACTATTTCATAGATTGGGAAAGGTGGATGCAGAAGGAGGCAAATAAGAGCTTTTAAAAACATAGATCATATTTTAATTAAATAGGTCAAGAAACATCATTTAATATGACTATATCCAAACTTGAACTGGAATCTGTTTAAAAAAAAACTGGACTCATTCATTTTTGTTATATATTTTTGCTTTAAAGGTTTCCCAGTGAACCAGATTCTGATGATTCTGATGATTCCTGTTCTCTATTAGAGGAGGGCAACTGTCCAACTGATACCAAGGTAAAGTGCTCTTTGGTGAAACTTTCTGGTTCTGAGTTTTGGTTTGTGAGGTATTAACTCTTAAAATTAGTAATGGTCTCCCTGTCATTTTATATAGAAAATTGCTCAGAAGAAACCATTTCATAGAATTATGTTGGAATTTTTTTTTTAAAAAAGTTTGAAAGTATCAAAGATCTGTCAAGTACTTTAGAGTAGTTGGGGCTGTAAGAAAGAATGGGCTGGAAAATAAGTAGGGAAAGAAAAGTACATTAGGAGCAGCTTTCCACCTGCCAAGGAAATATGAATCCTCTTGGTCAGGGATGATTTGGGTCAGTTTACATTACTGTGACTTTCTCAAATCATATTTATGTGACTTATAATGCTTGCACCTAAATTAATCTTTAATGAATTAAATTAATTTTTATGGAATCATGGAATCTCCCTGGCGCCTTCAGTTTTGAAATCCATAAAGCACATTGCATGTAGTTTTTTTTTTTTCTTTTGGACACTTTATATTTTAGTATCATATCATTTTTTAGGAGTGCTTTCTCTCAAATTCTATTTTTGCTTCAGTATTTATATTGTATTAGTATTAGAAATTGTGGAAATGTAGAAATTTAGAATCTGTTTCTTCATGTTTGAATTATAAAGGGATTGTCTGAGTCTTTCCACAGAGTGTATTTAAAACTCTTCATCTAATTGAAGAATAAATGTTTTGTGCAAAATAATAGCCCTCTCTAGAAGCAGAGACTTCCAAAAATTGTGTGGTGACACTTTAATTTCAGAATTATTTTTTGCATTGTCATGTTTTAAAATATCCAAGTCATTATGTCACACTCTGAGATTTCAAATTTTAGAAGATTTTTAACTTAGTTATTTAAATATTTACTTTACAGCTCTTCTATTGCTATGAGGTATTGGAGGTTAAGAAACATATCTGAAGTAACTAGAATATGGATTATTTGATTATAATGATTAAAAATTCCAATTTACTTTTCATTTTCCCTATTTTAATAAAAGAGAAAATCCAGCACAATTTTATGTCTTGTTCTCTCATATACTGGATCTCAGTGTTGAAAACACAATTTGTCCTTCTTTTTTTTTAAATTAATTTATTGTTTATTCTAATTTGTTATTTATGACAGTAGAATGCATTATAATACATATTACACATATAGAGCACAATTTTTCATATCTCTGTTTGTATACAAAGTATATTCACACCATTCATGTCTTCATACATGTACTTAGGGTAATGATATCCATCTCATTTCATGATCTTTTCTATCCCCATCCCCCACCCTTCCCCTCCCATCCCTTTACCATATCTAGAGTTTACCTCCCATGCTCCCCCTCCCAACCCCACTATTAACCAGCCTCCTTATATCAGAGAAAACATTCAGCATTTGTTTTTTGGGGATTGAATAACTTCACTTAGCATTATCTTCTCCAACTCCATCTATTTACCTGCAAATGCCATGATTTTATTCTCTTTTTTGCTGAGTAATATTCCACTGTGTATTTGTACCACAGTTTCTTTTTTCCATTCATCTACTGAAGGGCATCTAGGTTGGCTCCACAGTTTAGCTATTGTGAATTGTGCTGCTATAAACGTTGATGTGACTGTGTCCCCGTAGTATATTGATTTTAAGTCCTTTGGGTATAGACCCAGGAGTGGGATAGCGGGGTCAAATGGTGGTTCTATTCCCGGTTTTCCAAGGAATCTCCATACTGCTTTTCAGATTGGTTGCACCAATTTGCAGTCCCACCAGCAATGTATGAGTGTGCCTTTTCCTCCATATCCTCGCCAAGACCTATTGTCGTTTGTTTTCTTAATAGCTGCCATTCTGACTGGAGTGAGATGAAATCATAGAGTAGTTTTGATTTGCATTTCTCTAATTGCTAGAGATGTTGAATATTTTTTCGTGTATTTGTTGATTGATTGTATATCCTCTTCTGAGAAGTGTCTGTTCAGTTCCTTGGCCCATTAATTTATTGGGTTATTTGTTTTATTAGTGTTAAGGTTTTTGAGGGCTTTATATATCCTAGAGATTAGTGCTCTCTCTGATGTGCTTGTGGGAAAGATTTGCTCCCATTTTGTAGGCTCTCTATTCATTTCACTGATTGTTTCTTTTGCTGAGAAGAAGCTTTTTTAGTTTGAATCCATTTATTGATTCTTGGTTTTAATTCTTGCGCTATAGGAGTCTTGTTAAGGAAGTTGGGGCCTAATCCGACATGATGGAGATTAGGGCCTACTTTTTCTTCCATTAGGCTCAAGGTCTCTGGCTTAATTCCTAGATCCTTGATACACTTTGAGTTGAGTTTTGTGCATGGTGAGAGATAGAGGTTTAATTTCGTTTTGTTACATGTGGATTTTTAGTTTTCCCAACACCATTTGTTGAAGAAGTTATCTTTTCTCCAATATATGTTTTTGGTGCCTTTGTCTAATATAAGGTAACTGTAATTATGTGGGTTTGTCTCTGTGTCCTCTATTCTGCACCATTGGTCTACAGGTCTATTTTGGTGCCAATATCATGCTGTTTTTGTTACTTTTGCTCTCTATTATAGTTTAGGGTTTGGAATAGTGATGCCACCAGCTTCACTCTTCTTGCTAAGAATTGCTTTGGCTATTCTGGATCTCTTATTTTTCCAGATGAATTTCATGATTGTTTTTTCTATTTCTATAAGGAATGTCATTGGGATTGCATTGAATCTGTATAGTGCTTTTAGTAATATAGTCATTTTGATAATATTAATTCTGCCTATCCAAGAACAAGGTAGATCTTTCCATCTTCTAAGTTCTTCTTTAATTTCTTTCTTTAGCATTCTGTAGTTTTCATTGTAGAGGTCTTTCACCTCTTTCATTAAGTTGATTCCCAAGTATTTTTTTTTTTTTGAGGCTATTGAAAATGGGGTAGTTTTCCTAGTTTTTCTTTCTGAGGATTTGTCACTGATATACAGAAATGCCTTTGATTTGTGGGTGTTGATTTTATATCCTGCTACTTTGCTGAATTCATTTACTAGTTCTAGAAGATTTCTGGTGGAATTTTTTTGGGTCTTCTAGGTATAGAATCATATCGTCAGCAAACAGTGATAATTTGAGTTCTTCTTTTCCTATTCGTATCCCTTTAATTTCTTTCATCTGTCTTATTGCTCTGGCTAGAGTTTTAAGAACTATGTTAAATAGAAGTGGTGAAAGAGGATATCCCTTTCTTATTCCAGTTTTTAGAGGGAATTCCTTCCATTTTTTTTCATTTAGAAAGATGTTGGCCTGGGGCTTTGCATAGATAGCCTTTATGATGTTGAGATATATTCCTGAATCTCTAGTTTTTCTAGTGTTTTGAACATGAAGGGATGCTGTATTTTGTCAAATGCTTTCTCTGTATCTATTAAGATGATCATATGATTCTTGTTTTTAAGTCTATTAATATGATGAATTACATTTATTGATTTCTGTATGTTGAACTAACCCTGCATCCCTGGGATGAACCCTACTTGATGGTGGTGCAATATCTTTTTGATTATGTTTTTGTATTTGATTTTCCAGAATTTTGTTGAGAATTTTTGCATCTATACTCACTTAGAGATATTGGTCTGAAATTTTCTTTCTTTGATGCGTCTTTGTCTGGTTTTAAATCACAGTGATATTGGCCTCATAGAATGTGTTTGGAAGTGTTTCCTCTTTTTCTATATTATGAAATAGTTTGAGGAATATTGGTATTAGTTCTTCTTTAAAGGTCTTGTAGAACTCAGCTGTGTATCCATCAGGTCCTGGGCTTTTCTTGGTGGGTAGGCTTCTGATGGCATCCTCTATTTCCTTGCTTGAAATTGATCTGTTGAAATTGTGTATATCATCCTGGTTTAGTTTGGGCATATCACATGCCTCTAGAAATTTGTTGATGCCTTCGATATTTTCTATTTTATTGGAGTACAAATTTTACAAATAATTTCTAATTATCTTCTGTATTTCTGTAGTGTCCATCGTGATGTTTCCTTTTTCATCATGGATGTTAGTGATTTGAGTTTTCTGTCTCCTACTCTTCATCATGGCTAATGGTTTATCAATTTTATTTATTTTTTCAAAGAACCAACTTTTTATTTTATCAATTTTTCAATTGTTCTGTTTCAATTTCATTGATTTCAGCTCTGATTTTAATTATTTCCTGTCTTCTACTGCTTTTGGGGTTGATTTGTTCTTCTTTTTCTAGGGCTTTGAAATGTAATATTAGGTCATTTATTTGTTGACTTTTTCTTCTTTGAAGGAATGAACTCCATGCTATGAACTTTCCTCTTAGACCTGCCTTCATAGTGTCCCAGAGATTTCAATATGTTATATCAGTGTTCTCATTTACCTCTAAGAATAATTTAATATCCTCCTTGATATCTTTTGATATAAATGAACCCATTGTTCATTCAGTGCATATCATTTAGTCTCCAGGTGTTGGGGTAGCTTCCATTTTTTATTTTATAATTGATTTCTAGTTACATTCCATTGTGGTCTGATAGAATGCAGGGTAGTATCTCTACTTTTTTGTATTTAGTAAAAGTTGCTTTGTGGCATAATTTATGGTCTGTTTTAGAGAAGGGTCCACATGCTGCTGAGAAGAAAGTGTATTTGCTCATTGATGGATAATATACTCTATATATGTCTGTTAAGTCTAAGTAATTGCTTGCATTATTGAGATCTATAGTTTCTTTGTTTAGCTTTTGTTTTGAAGATCTATCCAGGGGTGAAAGAAGTGTGTTAAAAGTCACCCAGAATTATTGTGTTGAGGTCTATTTGACTCTTGAACTTGAGAAGAGTTTGATTGATGAACATAGATGCTCCATTGTTTGGGGCATATATATTTATAACTGTTATGTCTTGTTGATGTATGGGTTCCCTTAAGCAGTATGAAATGTCCATCTTTATCCTTTTTGATTAACTTTGGCTTGAAGTCTACTTTATTTGATATAAGGATGGAAAACCTTGCTTGTTTATGCATACCATGTGAATGATATATTTTATCCCAACCTTTCATCTCAGTCTGTGTATGTCTTTTGCTATGAGATGAGTCTTTTGAAGGCAACATATTGTTGGGTCTTTTTTTTGTTAAAGTCTAATCTATCAGCCTATGTCTTTTGATTGGTGAGTTTAGGTCATTAACATTCAGGGTTATTATTGAGACATGATTTGTATTTCCGGTCATTTTTGTGTATTTTTGGCATTTAATTTGACTTTGTTTCTCCCTTGGTTAGCTTTTCCTTTATTGTAGTTCTTCCTTTTGCAGATTTTTATTGTTGTTTTTCATTTCCTCGTTGTGGAATATTTTGCCAAGAATGTCCTATAGTGCAGGCTTTCTTGCTATAAATTCTTTTAGCTTTTATTTATCATGGAAGGTTTTTATTTTGTCATCAAAACTGAAGCTTAATTTTGCTGGATATAAGGTTGTTGCTTGGCATCCATTATATTTTAGAGCTTGATATATGTTGTTCCAGGATCTCCTGGCTTTGAGGATCTGGGCTGAAAAATCTGCTGAGATCCGAATTCATTTTCCCTTAAAGGTAATCTGATTTTTCTCTCTTGCGGCCTTTAAAATTCTATCCTTAGTCTGTATGACAAGCATTTTCATTATAATGTGTCTTGGTGTAGATCTGTTGTAATTTTGTACATTTGGTGTCCTATAGGCCTCTTGTATTTGATTTTTCAATTCATTCTTCATGCCTAGGAAATTTTCTGATATTATTTCATTGAAGAGATTGTGTGTTCCTTTGGTTTGAATCTCTGATCCTTCCCCTATTCCAAAAAATCTTAAATTTGGTCTTTTGATGGTATCATAATTCTTGAATATTCTGTTCATCTTCAATGTGAGGTCAACTTTATTTTCAAGATTGTATATTTTGTCTTCATTGTCTGAGGTCCTGTCTTCCAAGTGATCTAGTCTGTTGGTGATGCTTTCTATTGAGTTTTTTATTTGGCTTATTGTTGTTGTCGTTGTTGTTTTTCATTTCAAAGGTTTCTGTTTGGATTTTTTTTTTTCAGAATCTCTATCTCTTTCTTGGAGTAATCTCTTTCAACCTGTATTTGCTCTCTTATCTCTTTGTTGATGTGATTGATGGTCCCCTGTATTTGTTCTCTTATCTCTTGTTGGAGTGATCAGCTTTTGCCTGTATATGTTCACTTATGTCATTCTTTAATTCCCAGATCATTTTAGTAATGTATATTCTGAACTCATTCTCTGACATTTTGTCTACTGCGGATTCTATTGTAGTATCTTGGTTTGTTTGTGGCACTTTCCTCCCTTGTTTTTTCATGGTATCTATGTGTCTTCTTCTCTTTCAGTGTAGATCCGAGGTATTACAGCTTCTGCCCTTCTGACCTGTGTCCCTACAGGTTACCAATACCTCATCTTTAAGGGGGAGATCAATATTACAGCATTCAATGTACCCAATGTGCAACCATAGATCAGTTAGCTTCTGTTTTTACGTTTACAGTTTTGTTACTATAATCAGAAATGATGAGTTTGGTTATCTTCTATCATATAGTCAATAGGTTTGCATAATGGTTTACAGTTTCTAATGGGGGAAGGGGAGGGTGGGGTGTTGGCTGAGATGCTTATGACATAGGATGTGAGAATATAGAGGTATTAGATTATATGAATAGTGAATGGGTAATTGTAAGAAGTTGGCTGTTAGTAGGAGAAACAAGAAAGAGGCAACCCCATGCAAGAGTCCCTGCTACCTCAGCAACAGGATAGCTGTTAGTACCCTTAGTAGAGCTACCTCTGGTGCAGCCAGGCCTGCAGGGACCTTGGTGACATCTTACCAGTCCTTATTGGAGTGGGCGATATTCCAGTTTCATGGTGGGGGCAGCCTCAAGCCTATATGTACCCTGATGTTGGGCTGTGGAGCCATGCTTTGGTGAAGAAGGAACCCCAACACAGGATGTGGGCACAGAGTGGGCCTCTCTCTAGGTCACCAGGCTGCGGGGTGGTCACAATTCATCCTTCTAAACCAGTTTATATGGCACAATATGATGGATGCTCATCTCATTTTAATTTCTTTGTTTATTGTTAAATGAGTATTTATTACTCAATGCAATAAGCTTGTAATTTCAGAATCTTGCTTGGTTTTCTCTCTTTTAAAAAATATTTTTTAAATATCAATGGACTTTTATTTTATTTCTTTATATGTGGTGCTGAGAATCGAACCCAGTCCCTCACACATGCTAGGCAAGCACTTTATCACTGAGCCATGACCCCAGCCCCACACTTTGGCTTTCATCATCTGACCATAGATTTAAGAATATGCTGTTGGTCTGTGTGCATCTGCACCTGGCCTCTACACTACTTTAGGTCCTCAGCCAGTTTTGCTTATTGCATTTTTGCTGTCTGTTCATGAAATGCTGAGGGTCCCCTAGCTATCTATGATTGGACTTTATTTAGGGTTCTTTTTGTTTTTTTTTTTTTGAGGGTGGGTACCGGGGATTGAATTCACAGGCACTTGAGCCACATCCCCAGCCCTATTTGTATTTTATTAAAAACAGGGTTTCACTGAGTTACTTAGTGCCTCACTTTTGCTGAGGCTGGCTTTGAACTCAAGATCCTCCTGCCTTGGCTTTCTGAGCCACTGTGATTACAGGTGTGTACCACCGTGCCTGGATTACAGCATTGTAGTTGAGTTCATTTTGACAAAACCATGCCTGCATGGAATTTGACTTGCTTCACTTCAGTCTCCAAACTCCTCCCTTTTCCTTCATTCCTTCCTCTTCCCGTTCTCCTTCCTCTACTGCTCTTCTTTACACTCCTTTATTTATTGATTTTTGATTGGTGCTTTCTACATATACATAAAGGTGACCTTCACTTTGGGTGTCTTTGGCTACAGGATGAGTCTTCTGTAAACAGCATATAATTGGAATTTGTTTTTTGATCCATTTGCCTTACCTATACATTTAATTACCTTTGTATTTAACTGGGGATGTGAGGCCATTTACATTCATTGTTATTATTTATGTGTTTATAGTATCCTCTCATTTCAGTTTGTTTGCTATATTTAATTCTGTTTAATTTTCATGTATTTGGATGTTCTTCTAGTGGTCTTCATTTATTTGGGAGTTTTTGCTCTTATTTTTAGGTACTTCTGTGTACACTACATCTTGGAGTATTCTTTGTAGTGCTGGACTGATTGTCATTTTTTTTTTTTTTTGGTACTGGGGATCAAACCCAGGGGCACTCAACCACTGAGCCACATCCCCAGTTCTTTTTGGTATTTTATTTAGAGATAGGGTCTTGCTGAGTTGTTTAGGGCCTTGATAAATTGCTGAGGCTGACTTTGAACTCACAATCCTCCTTCCTCACCCTCCTGAGCCGCTGGGATTACAGGTGTACACCACTGTGCCTGGCTGTTATGAATTCTTTCATTTCCTCCTTGTCATGGAAAGTTTGTATTTCCTTATTGATTTTGCTGGATGTAACAATCTTGGCTGGCAGTTGTTTTCTTTTGGAGGTTGAGATATCTCCTTCTAGGCCCTCCTTGATTTTAATGTCTGAGCTGAGAATTCAGAAGTGAGCCTTATTGGCTTGCCTCTAAATGTGACCTGACATTTTTCTTCCACAGCTTTTAGTATTCTTTCCTTATTTTCTATGATAGGCATTTTGATTATAATATGTCTTGGGTAGATTCTGTTCTAATCTTGTCTATGTGAGGTCCTATATGCCTACTGTATGTGGAAGTCTCTCATTTCTGGTTTGGGGAAAGTTTTCTGTTACTATCTTTTTTGAAAATGTTCTTAGTGCCTTTAGCCTGCATCTCCATCACTTGTCTTTAGCTACTTAACACACAAGATGGAAGCCACTTTCACTGTGATTCCAACCCGTCTTATTTCTAAGATACTCTTCAAACTCAGGTCTCAGGTTTTTCATCTCAAGAGGTAATTTGCGCCAATGTAAATCATGAAAACCCATTCAAAATATCACATGTTGTAATTGCAAATTTCTTAAAATGTTAGTTTTTTTCAACAGCATTCTAGACTACAGATGCCTACGATTTTTATCATGGGGTATTTGGATTAAGAAAATAGTCTAATGGATGTCAGTATTTGTACAATAATCAGTTGGAGGTAAGGGCAGTAGTGTTATTGTCCATATCATCTCTTTATGATATCTGTATCAGCTCCAATAGTCTTAACCCATGAGAAGATGTAGATTAGTAAGCGACAGAATTGGGGTTTGAGTCTATATCCAGTGACTGAGAACACTGTGCCCTTTCTGTTATATCATGTAATAATGGAGAATGTTATAATTATTTGATCGAATTCGATGCTTGTTATACCTAAAGTTTTTTTTTTCCTTCCTAGAATGTCCCGAAAGAAAAAGAATTAGATGAAGCTTTTCAGCCAAACAGGAAAGAGGGTAAGTAAGCTATTTGACCACTGCCTATTCTTGTGCTGTACATTGATTTGAAATTACAGACATTTTCATGTACTCTTTGCTTTTTTTTATTGTCATAGAAGCAAAATATGGCTTTGATAAAAAAGAAAGAATCTTGTTTAACAACATTGCTTTGAACAGTCAAAAGGATGACATGGCAGAAACCACTCGGGTAAGATCCATCAGAATAAAGAGCTCTTAGGATCCTTTCATTTTATCACCTGACTCAAAGTTAAACACACTTACTTGCATTTTTTTTTGCATACCATATCTCATATGCACATAATAATAAACAACCCTAGAAAGAAATATAAGGTCACAGGTCACAATGGAAAGCAAGGGTAAAAGTCAAGGTTTATGTACAAGATTAACAGGTAGAATTTGGTGGGAGTAAACAATTCTTGGGTATGCTATTATGGAAGAAAAGAATTAGAAAGCAAGTCAAAAGAATAGCTAGATGAATATGAAGCTGAGAAAGGGAGATGCTTTGGAAACATTCATTTAAGAATGTTAAGATCAATTTCCAGATTGAATAAGAGAGTAAGGATAAAAGATGTTTAAAACAACAGAAATAGTGAAGCCAAGGAGAATAGGAACTCCTTATTATTAAGTATGATAGAAGTTAGATTCTTCTGAAAGATTTAAAGTTGATTTTAATGAAGACTTGAAAGAAAACTGAATCCTCAGTTCTTTTAAATATAATGAGATTGTAGTTTGGCTGGGGATGGGAGTGGGAGTGGAATTCTGGATTCAGTGAGAGTCTTTCTGTGATACTTAAGCTCACAACAAAGGATGGGAAGGAGCCAGCCACAAGAGCTGCGAGGAGAGGGACATTCTGGACAGAGAACAGAGGGTCACGTCTGTTTATCATTTTGCTCTTAACATCCTGGAATGACCAGGAAATAGGATGTGGAACAACCATCATCATAATTGTTTTGTGATTATAATGTGTAGGAAAAAAAGCATGCAAATAAGTGTCTGGCACCTTTTAGATATTTTTATCTCATTTTGATTTAGCACTAATGAATTATAGACTTACAATGATTAACATGATCAATGCTTTTTATTGATGCACATTAATTACATAGGGCTTTCACTGTAGCATATTTGTACGTGAATATAACAGTTTGATCAACTGTTCATTCCTCAAAACCTACCCTACCCTTCTCATTTCTTCCTGCCTACTCTAAACTCCTTTCTCTATATTAATGGTCTTTCTTCTACTTTCATGATGAACACCTACCATCACCACACACCACCTCTAATTTCCCCATTTGAGGGAAAACATTTGATACCTTTTCTCCTGGGTTTGGGTTATTTTGCTTAACAAGCTACTGCTCAGTTCCCTTCATTTTTCCTAAAACTGACATAATTTTGTTCTTTTTAATGTGTGAAAGATACTCCTTGTATATATACCACATTTTCTTTATTCATTCATCTGTTGACCGGCACCTAGGCTGATTCCATCACTTGTCTATTTTGAAAACTATCATAATAAATATGGGTATGCATGTATCTATCTCTAAAATATGCTGACTTTAATTTTTCCAGTAAATACTGATGATTGGTACATGTGGACCATAAAGTAGTTCTCTTTTTAGTTTTGTTGAGTAACCTCCATACTGATTTCCATAGTGGCTATAATAATTTACATCTCCACCAACACTTTACAAGAGTTCCTCTTCCCCTGCATACTCCCCACCATTTATCATTTGCTTTCTTGTTGATTGCCATTCTGCCTCATGTATGATGGAATCTCAATGTTATTTCGATTTGCATTTCCCTGAGGCTAAAGACAGACATTTTTGCACAGAAGAGTTGGCCATCTGTGCTTCTTTTGAGAACTGCCTGTCCATCTCATCCGCCCACTTGTGTAATGGGTTGTGTTTCTGGTGTTAGGGTTTTTGAGTTCTTTATGTATTCAGGATATTGATCCTCTTTCAGAAGGGTAGGCTGTCTCTTCCCACTGGTAGTTGTTTCATTTAGTATGCAGAAGATTTTTCATTGGCTGCACTCCCACCTGTGTATTAGTTGCTATTATTTCCAGAGCTGTAGGACCCTCTTCAGGAAGTCATTATCTTTGCCTGTGTACTAAAGTGTTTCCTCCATGTTTTCTTTCTTTTTTTTTCCCAGGAAGCAGGGCTTTATTCTGCAATATGAAGGAAACATGCTTTGCCCACCTGCCCCAGACATAAATCGTTACCACTTAGGAACTGGCCAGCAATGCCCCTTGCAGACCCCTTGCAGGGTTCTAAAGACAAACCAGAGCTCAAAAATTCTTTCTTCTCTTAAGCACACCCATATCATTATTTACAGAATTCACTTTTACATTGGTATCAATAATTATAGTAAAAATTTATCACTAAACTAACTTTATTATATTTTTCCTTTTTTAAATATTTATTTTTTAGTTGTAGTTGGACACAATACCTCTATTTTATTTATTTATTTTTATGTGGTGCTGAGCTTCGAACCCAGGGCCTTGCATGTGCAAGGCAAGCGCTCTACCACTGAGCCACAACCCCAGCCCTATATTTTTTTTTTCCTCTTAATTTTCTTTGTTAAATATCTTCGCTGTCCTGGTGACTTCTGCTTCTTGTTTTCTTGGTGTACACTGTGTCCTTATGCTTCTTTAGGTTTTCTGCACATCTCTTGGCACCTCAAGAGACTCTCTGCTCAGATTCACTCTCCAGTCTAGGCTGCACGCCCCGCTTTCTGGACTTCAGACACCTGAAGTCTAAATTTGTGGTTGCTTCTTTCTCTTCCTGGTTCCTTGTGGGGATGGCCACGCTTTTCTCCCTCACCTCCTCCTCTGCTGTGTGAGGCTGGGAAATCTGATTCCATCGTGTTCTAGTCTTATACCTCTTTGGAGTTGACAATTGTGCAGTGTTAGAAATAAGAATATAGTTTCATTCTTCTACGTATTGTTATCTAGTTAGACCCCATTTTTCAAAGAGTCTGTCCTTTCTCCAACATGTTTTTGCACCTTTGTGAAAAATCAGATGACAGGGCTGTGTGGGTTTGTCTCGGTGTCTTCTATTTTATTCATTGGTCTGTATGTCTACCTCTATGCCAGGACCATGCTGTGTTACTTCCTATGGCTCCTGTATTGTGTTTTGAGATTGGGCGTTGTGATGTCTCCATTGTTGTTCTTATCAATGAGGCTTGCTTTGACAATTAGTGGTCTTTTTTTTCTCCCATGTGAATTTTAAGGGTATTTCTCCAGATCTGTGAAGAAAATGCTTTGTATTTTGGTGGGGATTACATGGAATCTGTAGAACACTTTTTGTAATGGGGGCATTTTCACAATATCAGGTCTGTCTTTTCATGAACACAGGAGATCTTTCTCTTTTCTAGAGTCTCCTTCAGTTTCTTTTTTCCAGCATTCTGTAATTTTACTTCAAGAGGTCTTTAACCTCTTTGCTTAGATTTATTCCTTGGTATTTTAAAAGCCATTTGAATAAGTTCTTATCCTGATTTCCTTCTCATTAGGTTTTCTATTGGTGTATAGAAAGACTATTTATTTTTGTATGTCAATTTTGTCTCCTGTTACACTGCTGAATTTGCTCATCAGAACTCATATTCTTCTGGTAGAACCTTTGGGTTTTCTAAGAAAAGGATATTTTCTGCAAAAAAACCCCTCACCTTCTATTTGTATCCCTTTTGTCTCTTTCTCTTGCCTACTTGCTCTGGCTAAAATTTCAAGTATTTTGTTTAATAGGAGTAGTGACCATGGACATCTTGTCTTGTTCCAGAGTCTAGAGAGAGAATTTTTTCCATTTCCCCCTCTTCATTATACTATTGACTTTGGGTTGGTCCTATTTGGCCTTTAGTATGATATGCTAAGTTCCTCCAACATCTAGTTCCTTAAGGTTTTGGTCATGAAGGGCCATTGAACTTTGTCAAAGACTTCCTGGAACTGTTGAAATGATTATATAATGTTGTCCTTTATTCTCTATGTGTTGTTTTAGATGTATTGATTTGCATATTGAGCCAACCTTGCATCTCTGGAACAAGACCAACTTAATCATGGTGTATGATATTTTTTGTATGTGTGTGTTTGTGTGTGTCAACAGAAACTCAACCCAAGAGCACCATACCACTGAGCCACATCCCCAACCCCTTTTATTTTTCACTTTGAGACTGAATCTCACTAAGTTGACCAGCCTGGCCTTAAAATTGCAATTCACCTGTTAGAGCATCCAATGTTGCTGGGAACAGAGGTAAACACCACCATGCCCATAAGTGGATATTATTTTTAATGTCTGGCAAGTATTGAATGAGGATTTTTGTGATTGTGTTCATCAGGCATATAGTCTGCAGTTTCCTTTCCTCATTGGGTCTTTATCCACTTTTCCAATCAGAGTAATATTGGCTTTGTAGAACTGATGTAGAAGTGTTCTTTCCTTTTCTCTTACACACAACGTGGGGGAAGACCATTGGTATCAGTTCTTTGAATACCTGACAAAATCCAGCCATGAATTCATCTGCTCCTGGGATTTTCCTTTTTGGAGGCCTGTGATTTCTGCTTCAGTCTTGCTGCTTGTTGTTGGTCTGTTTGGTGGGCTGTATCCCATTAACTCAACGTTTGTATGTCATATCCATTACTTTATTCATATGTCTCAGAATTTTTTTCCCATTTATTAAAATATAAGTTTTCAAAATAGCCTTTGAGATTTTCCCATTTATTGAAATGTAAGTTTTCTGAATCATTCCTAGGAGGTCTCTTGATTTCAGTGATGTCTGTTGTAATACTCCTATTTTTTATTTCTAATTTTATTCATTTGTATTTTCTCTCTTTCCTTTGGTTATTTGAGCTAATTGTTTATCAATCTTGTTTTTCTTTACAAAAACCAACTCTTTGTCTCATCGATTCTTAATATTGTTCTTTGACTTTCTATGTCATTGTTTTTGACTGGTATTTATTATTCTTCTATTGGTTTTTGAATTGATTTGTTCTTGTTTTTCTAAGACCTTGAGATGCATCATTTGTGTTTTTTTTTTAATTTTAAATCTCTTGGATTTTTAAATTTAGTAGCTATGGTTATATATTTTTCTCTAGAACTGCTTTTCCTGAATTAGGGGAGAGAAGAGGGTAGAGAAAAGTAATGTACTGAGGAAGAAGATGGATCAAAATAGGTTATATGAATATATATTATATTCATATATATTATATTATATCATAATGAACCAATAAAAGAAAAGAAAACACTGCCAAAACCAAAATAACTGCTTTTAGTGTATCCCACAGATTCTGGGGATATGTTTGTATTGTAATATGATAATACAAAAATTCTGTGAACATCTTTTCCATCTGGCACTTCTTAAATGTCCCCCAATTTATTCAATTCATCATGCAAAAGTATATAGTTTGTTCTCTATGTGTCTATAATGTTTCTGTAGTTTTTCTTGCTGTTGGTTTATAATTACATCCCATTATCATATGATAAGTTGATGGGAATTATTTTAATTACTTTTGTATCTCCTAAGACTTTTTTTGTGTCTTAATATATGATCAAAAGTTTCATGTGCTGCTGCTGCTGTACAGAATGTATATGCTGTTGTCAGATGAAATATTCTGTAGCTATCTGTTAAGTCCATTTGACTTGAAGTATAGCTGAACTCTAGGAGATTTGTTGATAGCTTGTCTGTATGACCTAGCCACTGGTGAGAGTGGTGTATTGAAGTTACTCCCACTTATGGTATTGGGGCCTATCTGTTCCTTTAAGTTGAGTAGTGTTTGTTTTACAAAATTAAGCATACTGTAATTCAGACATAAATATTTATAGCCATTTATCTTCTTGTTGGATTTTTCCCTTTACCAATATGTAGCATCCTTCTTTGTCACCTCTGGGTAATTATTGCTTGAAGTCTGCCTTGTCAAGTATGGAAATAGCTGCTCCTTCTTGCTTTTGGCTTTCATTTGCATGGAATATTATTTTCCATTCTTTCACTTTTATTCTGTGAACATCTTTGCCAGTCATATGTGTTTCTTGCAGATAATGTACAAGTTGGGTCTTATTCTAATGTCTTTTAATTGGAGAATTAAGACAATGTACATTTAGTGTTATGAGGAGGTGTGTTACTGTCTGTTGTTCTGCTTTATTTGAAATGCAGAATTCACTCCTAATTCTCATTTACTTATCTTTTATTCTAGGGAGATTTATTCTTTCCCATGCTCTTGTGATTGATACTAATCTTCTTTTGTGTGGAGGATTCCTTTTCATATCTTCTTCAAGGCTGGCTTAGTTGTCATCAGTGCTTTTAGTTTATTCTTGGAATTTTTTAGCACTTAAAATATTTCAGTATGTTTGCTGCTGGCCTTTAGAGTTATCCAGATACATTAACATAAGTGACTTGGTGCTTCTGTCATGAATTTATAAAAATCTTTTTGTTCTGAATTTTGGCATGTAGCTAAAATAAGATGTAGAGGGGTTCTGTTTTGGTCATGCCTGTTTGGACTTTAAAATGCCTCCTGTGCCTTGTTGTCCATCTTGTTTCCATGATCCACAATTAAGGAAATTTTCTGCTATGAATTCACTAAATAAGTTTTCTGTGGTATTAGCCTATATCTCCACTCCTTCCTCAAGACCCAAGTCTTGAATTTGATCTTTTAAAGTTGCCCTAGAATTCATGTATTCTCTTTAAATTTTCTCATTTTTATTACTGTCTGAAACATCTGCTTCATCCACCTTTCCTTCAAGTCTTAATGCTTTTTCTTTTGTCTGAAGTAGTATAATGATGATACTTTTCACTTAGACTTCTATTTTAGTCTATCAATTCAAAAATTTGTTTTTGTTATTTTTTCAGGAGCTATCATTTTGTTGCAGTGTTCTTTCAAAAATATGTCTGGCCTTCGTTAACTCATTTCTTAGTTCTTTTAGTGCCTTAAGTATTTTCACAATTAAATTTGAATTCTTTGTCCAGAGTATCCTCCGTTTCAATATCTATGGATTCAGTTATTGGGGAATAGGAACTTTTGGCAGTGTCATGTTGTCTTTCTCTCTCAGGTCTCCTGTTTAATATGTTAATGTTTGTGATTGTGTTTGGATGGATTTTACTTCCCCTCATAAATATGGGTTGTTGTATTGAGCAGATCTCCAGTTTGAATATGTCCTGAGCAGGGTTTATGTCTCATTGTCAAAGCCCTAATTCAGGGTGATTAAAGTGCTAGGATCACTTATCTGAACTTTTTTCAAGAGGAGAGAACAGCAACACACATGTTAACTTATAACATAAAACTTATAGTGATATCTATATAGATATCATTATCCAAGGGGAAGTTGTCAGTGATAATGTAGAAAGCATGAAAATTAGGCATTCCCGATTCTAAAATTAATAATAAACACACAGAAATAAGAAATGAGAAAATACAAAGAAAATAAAAAACAGAAGAGGAAAATAAAAAGTGGTAGATGGGAAGAAAGACACAAGGCAAATGAAGCCCCCCCCCAAAAAAAAAAAATGAACAGGAGAAGATGCAAATGGGTCTGGGGAGATAGCTCAATGGAAAAGAACTTGCCTAGCATGCACGTGGCCTTGGGTTCAATCCCCATCACCACATTAAAAAAGAAAGAAAGAAAGAAAAAAGTAAACAACAACAAAAATGACTAAAAAAAGAAACAATGCAAAGGAAAATGAGAGAGAAGAAAACAAGTACAAAGAAAAAACACAATAAAACAAAAGATTATATGAAATAGAATACATAAATAATGAAGAAAACCTGCACTAAACCTCACATAAAAGTGCAAGAATAGCAAGAAAAGTTTATGATTTCCCTTTGCTGATGTAATTAAAGTATAGACACTTGTTACCACAACTTCTAGTTATTGAATTCACCAGCTTTGGGGAGTTCCTAGGAGTAACAACCGCTTGTTTCGTCTCAATTGTAGCGCAAACAGGACAGATATTGTTGTGGGATCAATACTGAGTGTTACACTACTACTTGCTTACCAGGATGTGTTACGGGACCATATGCAGCTACAGAGGTAAGTCACCCTCAATACTGGTTTTGTGTGCCCTGGGATGGGGGTCTGGCTATGTTAGGAGCTGGCCGTGAACTCTCACATATGAAGCTAGTGAGCCAATCTGTACTACACTCCAGTTCTGGAGTCCCTCAGTGAGTGAGCTCAGGGGCATGCAGGATTTCAAGTCCCTGTGGGGTTTCCTGGCCAGTCTCTGAGTGTGACAAAGGTGGCCTGCATACAGGATCTGTGCTCAGTTTGGCGAGCCGCAGGGAACAAGCTTTCTACCAGACCCTGACCCAGCACTCCTAGCATCTTCCATCTTGTGAAACAAAAACACATACAGCTGGTATCCCTCACTGTCGAGAATCACAAAGCACCAATTTGAAATGGGCAGTGCATCTGCGGCCAACGGGCAGAACTGACCAATGGGCAGAAGACCACACCTTTTGCTGACCAGAGCTTTCAGCATATCTCTATCAGCCTCTAGCCTGAGCCCAGGCTATCAGGTGGATTATTACCATCCCAGTGAGGAGTGGTGGCCATGGTGGCTTTTGAGATACAAGAACGCAGGGGTTTTTGATCTCATTAGGAGTCCCTGCAATGGAGCCTTTCTAAAGGGGAGCCCCTCAGACTGAATCAGAATCCCCAGGAGAGTGCCTGAAATGGCTTCTGTAGTGAAAAGTGAGGGTAATGCCTCCAAATGCCTCTGAGCATGGTGGCGTGGCCAGACCAGGGAGATTTGCTCACCCATGTGGAGCTGTGCCCGGCAAGTTTTCTACCAGAACCAACCCTGGCATTGGCTGTCACAGAGCTCCAAATAACACATTTCAATGACAGTGCCCTGGGCGTCTGTCTCCTAGGAAAGACCATGCCTCTGGCTGCAGATTGGTCAAATTCTCTCTCCTCAGTCCAGCCTGACTCTTGTTGTAGGGGCGTCCTGACCCAGTGAATTCACGTCACAGGTAGGGGCTTAGAGATGTAAAACAAAAACGCAGGCATTCCTGAGTGCCCATGAAGAGAGCCTAGAGAAAGGACCCTGGGTGAAGATGGCCTGGGACAGAGTCCCGCAGGGAAGAATCCACAGTCACCAGCACCCCTTGACATCCCAGGCCGAATCCATCTTCCCCTGGCTAAAACTCTTTGATCGAATGTGGAGGGGTCTGCTTTTCTTGAGCTTGCTGGGATTCCCCCATTCACCCCCCACCCCCAGAGGGGAGCTTCCCCTCTTGCCATTGCACGTTTTCCCACGGTCCCCCCCATCCATCTGGCCGAAACCCAGGGAGCACTGTGGGCCTCTGGCTTCCACATTTCTTCCTAGGAGCATGTTATTTTATTTCTTAACTGGAAAGCGTTGTGTACCCTGCCCAATGAGTGTGTAGTGTCATGTCAAGTACAGAATCGCTTTTCTTACTGCTTTGTCATCTTAAACTCATTTTTCTATCGGTAGAAATTTTCACCTAAATATATTTAGAGTTTTGTAAGCTTTTTTGGACCTCAGTGCAGCAACACCAACACTCATCCATTTCTAGTCAACGGGACAAACTCCAGACTCATCACCAAGTCTCTTGTTTTAGCATTAAAATAGTCATTTAAATGATTTCAATGTGTACTGCTATACAATGGCAAGTGTTTATCAGAATTTGTTTAAATCAGTTTTCTAAAAGATGTCCACTTGTTTTTGTTGGGAATGCTAAGTAGGGCGAGGCTCACTGCAATTAGTTCCTTGTGGAAACACACGTCGGTCAGTGGGCTGTGGGGAACATGTTTCTCTGTCCCCACATCCTGTTTTCACAGAGTCTTTGTCCACCTGGAGACCAAAGTTAGGCTTAATCTGGACAGCATATGTGAGGTTCTCTTCTAAAATGTTTCCGTTTTCAATCTGTATTTCTCTAAACTTAAAATCTTACTGATTTCACAATTGGGAGATTCAGGTGTCTTCTTAGGCAACAATGAGGATATCTTTGTGTGAGCCTCATTATTGATGTTGATTTTACCAGTGTATCTCTGAGACTGTTCCAGAGAAATTTGTTTCTCCTATATTTGATGATGAACCTGAACAAGCAAAACAGAGAACAAAGGAACATGCAAGAGGTAAGAACCATAGAGTTGATACAAATCCATCGGATAGAATGTTGATTTAAAGCATGAGTACTAGTACATTCTAACAGTTGAAGAAATGTGCCTACTAAATAGGTAGTAAGGAAAAAGAGTGAGATGGTAATAAGTGGTATATCTTACCAAGTTTCAGGAACAGGTAAAGTGGACAGTGTTGCTAGAGGAGCTGAATCATTAGTGCTACTTCCAGACATGATTAAGCTAGAGGGAAATTGGGAAATAAGGAAACGTAGAGGAAGAGAGGTCCAAGAAAGACAGAGTGTGGGGAGTAAAGGAAGGAAAAAGAGGAGGTATGTCAAGGGGAGGGAGGGAGATTCAAGTCAGACCAGTATTAGAAATGGGGGAAGAATTTGTGAGTTTCTAATACCAGAATTGTCTGAGAAGTAGAGTAAGAATTTCCCCACTCTTCCTGTCTTCCTCTCCATTAGAAAGGCAATAAGGATTGAAGTCCTGATCATGCAGCTATCATTGTTTTTTTTTAACCGTAAATAAATATAATAAGCACAGACATTTAGCCATGCATGTATAAAATTTCATGTTACCAAAATGTTGCCGTTTCCTAATGAAGAAACAGAGAATGGGGAAATAGGAAAGAGTGGGAATGCTCACCAAAGCCATAGACCTTGTCCACTGAAAAGATTGTGACTTCATACAGAGGTTCAATTTTGGGGACATGATAGGAAGGAGCCTGTGGCCAGATTCTGGAAAGGCAAGTTCAGGTAGAGGAATTGGAAGAGGTCTCAGTAAAGACAAGAACTCTCCAATTTTACTGAATCATCTGTTGGGAACCACGTTCAGTATGCACGTTTTGACTCAACAGATCTTTGGTTCTATAGTTCTACTACATTTAAAGGTAATCCTAATGCTCCTGGTCCTCAGACTTGTGTTTTGGGTAGCAAGAGAATGGAGCTATTGGATCATGGTTGAGCACACAACCAGATGGAGGGAAACATAAATACCACTTTTATTCTGAGCATGTTTCTTGACAAAAGTGAAGGCCAAAAAAAGTCAAAGACACAGAGATTACACTTCTAAGGCAATATTGCTAAATTGGGAGGAAAGACTGAATGGGAATAATCCCACATAGAAAGAATGTATAAAATGGAAAGAATCAAGACCACAGATGTAGAAACTGCTTTTGAAAAGCAGAAGAGTGGGGGAAATGAGGAAGGAAAGAATCAAGTTAACTCAGTAATTTTGGAGAAAATGGTGGGGAAACTGAATGTTTTTCAGCTAGTTTCAATATATTTGCACTCAAACTATACATGAGACAATTATGGGTTCAGAGATTTTTGGAAGCAGGGGAAGCATTAGAGTTGGGGTAAACTGGAACTACTCATTTCTCCTTTTTATAGCTACCAGGCATTAGGCATGTGTGTTACATGGATGTTAGTTGTTCAGATGAGATTCATATCATTTTAGAAGCATTGGCTATATTTTCAAAGGTAGCTAACTTTTCCTTTTTCTTTTTTCCCTTTTCCTTGTGATGGAGCCTGGGATTGAACCCAGGGCCCTGCGCGTGCTAGGAATGCATTCTGCTACTGAGCGACATCCTCTTCCTTAGAGAGCTAATTTTCTGATAAGACAGACATGCCATGAAAATGCTTGAAAGACTAAGAAGAGATACCAAACCAGGCTCATTTTGGAAATAGAAGACTTTCTATAGAGTTTATTCCTTGAACACCAAGATGTTATTTTTAGTATATATTGCAATAATTTCAAAATATAAAAGTTTATTAATAATCTGATAATTCTGTGACATTTCATTTTACTTTTACCCCTCGGATTACCACATTTCAGGATTTGAAGCTTACAATACATTATTTCTTTGATGCAGCTCTTATATTTTCTCACATGGGTAATTGAACTATTTTTAATCTTCACATGGGTGAATCAAGAAACTTACAGTTGTTTAAACCAGAGGATATCAGAGATGTGGGCCCACCAATGTCCCATATGGGTATGGGATAACAAGAATATTTTATAAGCTGTTGTTCTAAAAGTATAGATCTAAGCTGATTAGTTCAGAGAACTTTCTTTGATGAGAAATGAATGATACATTCGATTGGATTGTTATCACAGCTTTGTACTTATTAACTGAGAAGACAAATGGGTGGATGGGATACATACTTGTAACAATGGGTTAAATAGTTCTCATAGGTTACCTGCAAGGCACATGCCATCATAGATATTTACCCTCTTAGGTCTTGTTTTTCTCCTCTGGTTAGATATTGCTTTTCTTTCCCATCAATCTGCATGTGCACATTGTTATATATCCACTTGCCCATTTTATTTATGGTTGTTGGAAACACAATGTTACTTCTGGAAATGTAACTTCATGTTTTATTTAACTGATATTCTGGTTTTCTTCAGTACATTTCAGTCATGTGGCTCTACTAACCAAAAGCGAACCAGCAATTGAACGTCCCCCGCAAACTATAGGAATCATCATCAAAGCTAAGCATGAGGATTTGGCTCTGTGTAACTGACAGAAATATACGGGTGGTTTTGTTATATTCATGCTTACTTGATTATATGTTCCTTTTTTTTTCTTTCAGTGTTTCAGGAGACATATAATTTCTTGAAGGTAATTGAACTATTTTATCTTGAATTGATAACTTCAAGTTGTATAAAATGTACAATATTTATTAACATCTTGTTTCCAAATCCATCCAGCCTAATAGGGAAATGAAAGATTGTCTTCCAGATCAAGAAATTGATATTCTTGAATTAGGTAAATTTTGCAATACAAAAATATCTCTGTAAAATAGGCTGAAATCTTTGAAATACTATCAGTGTTTCTTTTCCTTCTTTTCTTTTTTAGTGTCCAAGTGGGATGGGGGGAACCTGAAACAAAAAATGGCCAATGTCAATGTTGACCTCCACGTTTCTTAAAGAAGTGTTTACTTGCATAAGAAAATGATTTTTAAAATGGTACTTTTTTCTCAGATGTTTCTTTAATTAAAATTCAATCTTTGCAATCCCTTCACCTGTTAGGGATTCGTGGAGGTGGGTTATGAGATTCTAAATTATTTATGAAGTTTACAAATGCTTGCTGGAGAGAGCTGGGTAGTAGTCCCAGCTTCTTGGTAGAAGTTTTGGCGTGGACCCAAGAGTTTGAGGCCAGCCTGTGAAACATGGGAAGAACTCATCTATAAATATTAAAAAAAATAAAAAGTTGGTATCAGCTCTTGTTCTGCTGTGACACCTAGTGTATTGACTAATCACACCAAACCTGTAGTGTATTTTATCACCAGTTTATTCAGTGCCCTTCATCACTCTTAAGGTCAGGTTTATGGTAAGAAATCATGCAATCTGTGATCGTATATATTCTATTTTTCCTCTTTCCTTCAAAATTAATATTGTAGATATTGAAGATAATCCGTTATATTCTAGAGTAATGACTAAGAGGTAAATCCAAAACTATTTACCCATTACCATTGAATTCTTTAGTGAGATTTATTTTTCTTGCTTTCTCTCTTCAGTGGTAGGGACTGAATCAAAGGCCTTTTTGACCTATAGTGGCTTTGCCCACAGCCCTCTCTTAGTCATTGTTGGGCTTGGTAAATCCAAGAATCAGAAGTTCCACACTCATGCTAAATGAGTTCCCCCGATGCAGACACCAGGCAGGAGAACTACATGGCAAACAGCAGAAGATTAACCAGCTCCTGTGCTTCATTTCACAACTCATTTGATAATTTTTTGTAGTTGTGAGAAGGGTCTGGAATTACAGGGACCCAGATTAGTACTTTCATTCATTTACTAAGTCTATATACGGGCACTGGACATTGTATATCCTGTGTGTTTCTAGAACATTCCCTCAGTCCAGGCCTGTGTCATCCTTACTTTGCTCTGCGGCCTTCTAATTATCCATCTCCACTGATGCACATGCACCTCACATTCATGCCCCCAACACTCCTAACCTCAGGACGGGACTAAGACATCAAGCAATGCATTAGTATACATATTTTATTTTCCCTATATCTGTAGATTTAGTGCTGTATTTTGAAGAGAATTGTCATATTTCCTAGAGTTATTCAGTTGTCAGTCCTAAGTTATTTGCATGTACCACTTCCATATTTCCTCTTTTCTTCTTCTTTTTTGATTTTTTTTTTCTTTTCCATGGTGGGGATTGAAGCCAGTCCTGTTTTGCAGGGTAAGCATTTGCTGTATCACTGAGATCCACTCACTGCCAGTCTTCTCTTTAAAGTTGATGAGTCACTTAGGTCCTAGGATCAAGATATTCCAAACAAAATACCTAAATGATTTCCTTCAATGTAGGGAGATGTGTAAAAGTCAAACAACTGAAACCAACAACTTCCACATCACGTGCCTCCTTCCACATCACATTGGATGCCTTTGGTATATGGTCCTGAGCAGAGTCTCCTTTTCCAGAGGCCCATAGTTTTACTTTTCTTAATTTAATGCAACTTTATTCTGTGGGCACTGAAAATTCTATATCCTAAGTGTTGGAAGAGTTCATCAGTTCAGGCCTGTGTGGTCATTTTGTTCTGCTGCCTTCAGTTTCTCATCTCTGTCCATTTAGGTACATGCCCCTCATGTTCATCCTGCCCAGGACATTTGGAGTGATCTAACTCCAATGGAAATACGGCCATGAACTACTCTTTAGAACACTAATGTCTAAACAGCTTAAACTTACCTTTAAACTTTGACAGTAAAAGCTTTGCCTACCTATCTTTAGCCCTTTCCTAAGTCTGCCCTTTGCTCTGCTGTTCCTCCTAACCAATCCGTCTATTTTTAGAGCAATACAGACCCCTCTTGCTCTACCACCTTTCCTGCTCTCATGCTTTCCTGCCCTTTGGCTGGTAATCTCATTCTTTGAGTCTCAGCTCAGGAGTACTTCCAGAAAAATCGCCCCTGACACCATTAACCCCATTAGCAATAACCAGGAACTCAAATAAAGAATATAGCATCAAATAAATTCACTCTATTACACAAAGGTGACTTAAAAGATTGTCCCCTCTTCACAAGCAAAAAGAATTCCCATGTAAAGAAGTAATTTACAGTTTAAGTCATAAAGATATAGTAGAAAAATCGATGATGTACTAAATTAGCCCCAAGAAAGAAACACATTTTTGTGTGTGTGTGTGGGGAGAACAACAGCCCAAATCAAGTGAAACTTTACAAAATACACTAAAACTTTAGAGTGGAAAAGAAATTTGTCAGAATTGTGGACAAAAACATTTCAGATATAAGGAACAGCTTGTTCACTGACAAAGGTGTAAAAAGCATCAGTCATTTTGGAAACCATTAATGATAAAAAGAAGTTATTTTAAAGTTACTATTATAAAGTTGAGAGCAATGTACAGTGTGAATATCCAGGTTACTATGATATTTTAAAGTTTTGTTTCTGGGGACATTTTATTTATTTTGCATGGATGAATCTTTGCAGTGCTTGTATGCATGAAACCTGGTGACATCTAGCTTCTCCAATGGTATGCTTGAGTTCTGGATTAGTAGAAGGATTTCCTAAAGAAGTCAATATTTGCTGGATGTGGTGGAACATATCTGTAATCCTAGCTCTTTGGAGGGCTATGGCAGGTTTCTGTTCAGTGTGGCTACATTATTGAGACTCTGTCTCAAAATAAAACTGGGATGCGGAGAGTGGCTGAGAACTTGCCCAGCACACACAGGCCATTGGGTTTAATATGAAGTCCCTCAAAAAAAGTACTAAACATGCAGATAATGACACTTAATTGAAAAAATAAATGTTATTGTTATTATGATGTACCTTTATTTTAATACATGATTGTTTTTTCTAAAATTTTTAAGTAGTTCAAATAGAAATATATATATTTTCAGTGGAACCATATTTAATTGTGACAATTGAGGAAAAACAAAGCATGCTTCATGGCCCTGAAGAGAGCCACACACAGGTATGTAAACATGTAAATTGAAATTATTTTTTTTCCATGTTATTTTCCTTCCTTCAACAACTTAGATTAGGCCAAATAAAATTGCCCTTCAGAATAGTCTTTTAGACTCCAAAAATCATGATTTAAACTTTAATTTAAAAGATATTTTAAACTGGTCATGCCTCTAAAAATACTTTTAGAATCCACTGCAGCTTATAGGTAAACTTGATCCTTGGGATTGAAGCAAATCTCCTTCTGAATATTGTTTGTACTTTCATTTACATAACCTCCCTAAATGATGTAGAGTTCACATCAAATTTGAGTCTCAGAAATAATCAGTTGAAGTTTCTAGCAAATACGACCGTGGGGGCCACCGAATTGTGATTATGTTCGAGGCTTTTCATTCCCAGTAGCTCAAAAGTTTTAGTTTTATGTTGCCAGTCCCCCAAGCCAAGGTTGAAAATTTCTCCCTCTGCTTTGGCTTCAGTGGCTACATCAAGGTAGATAATAGGGTGGCCATAGAATACAAAGTGATTCTTCAGAGAATTGAACCTTTCAGAATGGGATCTTCAGAGTTTTGGTGCAAATGAAAACCTTTCAACTTAATTTCTTTCAGTGTGGAAAATCAGTAAATATGAGTAAATATTTTTATGCACTGTTTTTAGTTGACATTAGAATACTTTGAAACTGGACTTAATGCTGATAGTTCATACAGATGTTTAAACTATCATGACATATATCATGACATATCTGATTGGGTTATATTAATTTTGGCTCTAAATAATTTAAAGTTTGCCTTCTCTAGAGTTATTGATCTTTATTTGAGAAAGGCTTAAATGCACTGGAAGTTTAAGGTAAGGTGAAGGAAAGTCTTTTATGTGAGGAAGCATTTCTAATGAACTTTTTAAAATTAAAGAAGCACAAAATTATTATTATAGACTGATATTATAACTATTAAACTTGAAAAGTAACAGTTCTCCTTAGTATCAAACTTTCATTAAAGGTTCAAGAAGGAAGAAATAGTGAAATAAAGAAGATGGAAGCATCACAACACATATACGAGGTTGTTAAAGACATTTACAGTGATGCATTATGTTATGAAAATGAAAACATTCATCATCAGCAGTTTTCTCCTGAGGAGAATGAAGAGCAGGATGGGTAAGACATGACAATATTTCACACTAGATAATTGTTATTGTCCTATAAAACTCATTCTAATTTGTGCCAATACTCATGATTAACACATTCCATGCTTTTACTGGGGATATAGCCATGCAGGGTTATCAGAAAAAAATGTAAACAAGCAATGAGGTACCATTTTCCCATATTTTTTAAAATACATTTTTTAGTTGTCGATGGACCTTTATTTTATTTATTGATCATGTGAGGTGCTGAGAATTGAACCCAGTGCCTCACGAAGGTAGGCAAGTGCTGTACCACTGAGCTACAACCCTAGGCCTTCCCATATGTATTGATAAATATTTACTTAAAAATAGTAACCAGGATTGGCCAATGTGAGGAAAAAGGAAATGTGAGGTAAAAGAAATTGTCGGTACTTTTGGAAGGGTAAGTTAGGAGCATGTACTAAAGTTTCAGAATATTATTCCTTAAACCTAATAGCTTCACATCTTTATGTAATCCTTCTGGGATAGGAAAACTTGACTTTAAATGCATACATGTACGCATAGGTGAAGAATACGTATTATATATTATACCAAACATACAAAGATGAATAACATATCTAAGATTCGCAACATGTACATTGAGGGTATGTAATAGATATGTCAAGTACATTTATGTAGACATATTACGTAGTCTATTAGTATGTGTGGTCAGGGTATTAGGTAGAGCACTGTCATATCATCAAGTTGAAGTTAGTTTAAATATTCATCAATAGGCAAATAGTTAAATTGTCATATAAAATAATGCAATATGTAATCAATTAAAAATGAAGTTAGGTCTCTAGAGTACTGTTTTTTTTTTCACAAGTACAATATATTTAAAGCACTTATTTTCATGATACCTTTAAGCAAATTTTGTCCTACTACTTTAACAACTGTTAAATTGTCAAAGGAAACAGCCCGCTAAACTGCACTCTACTTTACCACAGATCTACTCACGGATAGATTTGGGGTATTTGTTTTCAATGCCCCTGTGCTCAAATATCAAACCCTCAGATTAATCTGAATATTGCTAATGGATTGCACATGGGGGTCAATGTTCCATTAAATACTTCATTATGTGAGTAATATCTATTAACTTTCATCAAATGATCTTTGATTTACTAAAGCAGGAATTGGCAAACATTTTCTGCAAAGCACCACAGAGTAAATATTTTAGTCTTTGTGGGCCAAAAGGTATCGGTGGTTGTAGTATGAAACAAGTTATAGACAATGGTGAATAGGTGTGACTACTCTGCACTAAAAACTTTGTGTACAGGGGTGCATAACTCATGCATGCACCCCTGGACTTCATCCCCAACACCACCGAAACAAAAACAAAATCTTAAAAAGTTTTCTTATAAAATATGCAGATATACAACAAAAAAGTATAGATTTGGCCCGCAGGCACTAACTTCTTGACTCTTGTGCTAAACCCAAGGTGCAACTAATGTAGTGAATTTTCCTTGCAAAAGGCACCTGCATGCATATCATCATCCCTTTTAAATAATATTTTTGTGCTTCTTTAATTGAACATGCATCACAGCATATTTTTCAAGTGACTTCATGTACAGAATGTATAAAAATTTAGTTATAAATTAGGGGGCTGGGGTTGTGGCTCAGTGGTAGAGCGCTTGCCTAACATATATGAGGCACTAGGTTCAGTTCTCAGCACTGCATATAAATAAATGAATAAAATAAAGGTCCATCAACATCTATAAATTAGATATGTTCTGAGTTGTTCCCTATTTTACTGTTATAGAATTCAATGTTTTATTGTTACTGATAACTTTGTTTTTAAAAATTTATTTTAATTAGGTATATATAACAGCAGAATGCATTTTGATTCATTGTACACAACTGCAGCACAACTTTTCATTTCTCTGGTTGTACATCATGTAGTGTCGCACCCTATGTGCAGTCATACATGTACCTAGGGTAATGATGTCCATCTCATCCACTATCTTTCCTGCCCGCATTCCCTCTCCCCACCTCTCCTTCCTCTTTGCCCCCCAAAAGTTCTCCATTTTCCCCATGTTCTCCCCCCACCCCATTATGGATCAGCATCCACTTATGAGAGAAAACATTCAGCCTTTGGGTTTGGGGGATTGGCTTACTTCACTTAGCATGATATTCTCCAACTCCATCCATTTACCTGCAAATGCCATAATTATCTTTTAATGCTGAGTAATATTCCATTGTGTATATATACCACAGTTTGTTTATCCATTTATCTATTGAAGGGCATTTAGATTGCTTCCACAATTTAACTATTGTGAATTGAGGTGCTGTAAACATTGATGTGGCTGCGTTACTATAGTATGATGATTTTAAGTCCTTTGGGTATAGACCGGGGAGTGGGATAGCTGGGTCAAATGGTGATTCCATTCCAAGTTTTCTAAGGAATTTCCATACTGCTTTCCAGATTGGTTACACCAATTTGCAGTCCCTCCAGCAATGAATGAGTGTGCCTTTTCCCCCACATCCTCGCCAACATTTATTGTTGTCTGTATTCTTGATAACTGCCATTCTGACTAGCGTGAGATGAAATTTTAGAGTAGTTTTGATTTGCATTTCTCTAATTCCTAGAGATGTTGAACATTTTTTTCATATCTTTGTTGATCAAATGTATATCTTCTTCTAAGTGTTCAGCTCCTTAGCCCATTTATTGATTGGATTGTTTTTTTTTTTTTTTTTTTTTTTTTTGGGTGTTAAGTTTTTTGAGTTCTTTATATATCCTGGAGATTAGTGCTCTATCTGACATGTGTGTGGCAAAAGTTTGTTCCCAAAATGTAGGCGCTCTCTTACTGATAACTTTGTATATTGGCATATCATATGTAATCCTAGAGTTAAATGATTTGCTTGAAGCAAGAATTACTATTATTATTTCTCTGCTCACATTTAGTTGCCTCCCTTTTCACTCAGCGTCCATGCCAAAGTTTTTCCTAATATCTACCAGATAATACCTGATCTGTCCCCTGTTAAATGTCTGACTTTAACTTGTATTTCCCATCTCTTTCGTTCTATCCCAGCCCTCCTGAACTTCCCACTATTCTTTAAGCTCTCCAGGAATACTCTCCATGGAAGCTTTTCTGTAGATGGCTTCTGGCTTGGGCCTTCTATTCTTTCAGGTTTTTCTTTACGCCACTTCCCTAGGGAGGCCTTTCCTGCCATCCTGACTAACATTTCCACCATGCTGCCCCTGCAACATATGGAAGTTTCATTTTTCATTCTCCCACTGTTGCTTTCCCCTCGGGCACACTGTGCATTTAAGCCGTGTATCTTGTTTATTGTTGTGAGTCTACTTCACTCTCACAGTAGGATTTGGGCTTGTTTATCACCATGTCCTTAGTGCCTAGAAACGAGTGCCTATCATACAGCAAGTGACCACTGAACACATATTTATTCCATTTGTGAGTGGAGTTTATTACTCTTGGTGTATTGTTTGAAACATTGGATGCCGCAGTCTGGCTGGGCACAAATCAGGAGCCACTGAAGCAGGAACAAACTTTATTTTTAAACTGCAGGAAAACACTTCACACAGCTCCCGGGGAATCCTCCCGAACGCCACGAGGCTTGTCCAGGAACCCCCAGCCGGAAAATTCTCTCCCGGAAATCCCTCCTCCTGCACTTCCCCAACCAATGGGAACTCTCGGGGAATCCCCGGAAATCCCCACGAGAACTCCAAAATAGTATGAGAACTCAAAAGTTACGGCAGAGGAGGATAGTAATGCCTCGCCTGTCAATCAATACTGTTGGCAAAATGCCAGGGGCCATACAGACTCGGCCGTGGCTCTCAGCATCTCCCCCTTTTTGTTTAATTAAACAACAAGCAATGTGGCTTAGGGACCGTGCCTGTTAGGCAGTCCAATTCAACATATGGTCCTTACCCGTCATCGGATGAACTGACCTCTAGGCGTCAGCCTCCTGTCTTAGGTTGGTACCACTGCAATTGGATCATACCCGTCACTGACTACCGGTCCAGCATACAGCCATACTTGTGGATAGGCCTTTGCACCAGTGGGGGGGTGAGGTTCTTTGCCTCACCTCTGTTGGCCCCCAAATTTTAGACCATCACTAGTAGAAGGGAGGAGGATGCAAAATGCCATGACACTAAGCCAATTGAGGGCTCCTTTGAAAAATTGTACCACCGGTGACACCATCAGCAAAAATACTCCAGCACTACCACAATTCGCTGTACCAACAGATAGTTCACAATGCATACAAGTGATACATAGTCCAGGCAAGGTCTGCAAGCAATTCAAAGCAGAGGAATCTGTCAATATGTCCATTTCCTCCCAAAGTAAATCGACTCCGTAATTGAGCATTACTTGTGGAGTTATTATTCATTGATGCATCAGTTTTTACAGTTTGTTGTGATAACTATCGAAGAAGCTGTAGTTTGGTTTTATCTTTGTCTTCACCGGCACTGGGATGAAGATAGGAATTCTGGCAATGATGCTAAGAAAAAAATTATGTAACATTCCAACAGGCACTAAGAAAACAATTTTTGGAACAATTTACATTATCCTGAACAGAATTATTAAATATAATGAGAAGGAAAGGTGAAAGTAAACAAACAGATCTGTTAACCTCCTTATTTGTTCACATATTAAAACAATTTTCAACAGCTGTTTACCCAATCTAAATTAAACCATTAAAATCACGTGAATAAAAAAATTCGGATCCATTTATTCATGAGCGCTCCTCATATATGATATATGGACATACGCACATACAGACATACAACACAAAACAGAAGTGTGCACACATAACATACAACACTTAAGACAATAGTAAAGGCCTTGTAGCTTTACCTAGGTGAAATCTCCATTGCAATGCTTAAAAACTCCACAGTCAAAAAATAAAACTGATCAGAAAAACATTAACCTAGGTCTGTATGAGCTCAAAAATAAAATAGAACTTTATGATGTGGGAAAAGGCAAATAATAAAATAAATATTGAAAAAAGCATCCTGGTTAATCACTGTCGTAGATGTAAGAATAGCCAAACTGGAGTTCTGGATATCAGCTGTTATGGGTTTGAGTCAAATCATCTTCCTTTTGGCCTGTAGAAATTGTTTTAGTTAATCTCTCTGGAATCCAAATCGGCTGCTGTTCTCCCTGTGGAAAAACACAAACAGAACCCCGACTCCAGACAATCACTGGGTCAGGACCTTTCCATTGTCCTGTTAGAATATCCTTCCAAAGTACCTTAGGCTTATGTACATTTTTTGGACACATATGCCTTTCCGCAGCACTAAGCCCTGAGGAATCCAAATTTAAAAAGTTTAGAGTAAAAAGGGTTATTTTAAGTTTATCTTTGGGTGACATATACCCCTTTCCAATTCCCTCTTTTTGCTTTAGTAAGTACATTTTAATAGTTTGATGAGCTCTTTCAACTATGCCTTGTCCCTGTGGATTGTATGGAATTCCTGTTATATGAGTAATGCCAAATGATGAGCAAAATTGTTTAAAAGAGGTAGAAGTATAACCAGGACCATTATCTGTTTTTAACTGTTTTGGAACGCCCACAGTGGCAAAATTTTGTAAGCAATGAGCTATAACATCTTTAGTTTTTTCTCCGGAATGAAGGGAGCCCATCAAAAATCGGGAAGAAGTATCAACTGTAACATGCAAATATTTTAATTTTCCAAATTGTGGCAAGTGTATGACGTCCATCTGCCAAATATGGTTAGGTATCAGTCCTCTAGGATTGACTCCAAGATTAACTTGTGGTAAAAAGGTCACACAATTTTGACATTGTTTTATTATTTGTCTAGCTTGTTCCTTAGTTATTTTAAAACACTTTTGTAAAGTATTAGCATTGACATGGAACCTATTATGAAAATGTGTAGCTTCTTCTAGTGTAGAGAAAATATGTATGTCATGTGTAGTTTTATCTGCTAAATCGTTGCCCAAACTAAGGGTTCCAGGCAATCCTGTATGTGCTCTGATATGTCCTATAAAGAATGGATCTTTTCTGTCCCAGATTAGACTTTGTATAGCAGAAAACAAAGAGAAAACAGTAGAGGAAGGGGAAATCCTGCCAGCATCTTCAAGGGATACTATAGCATTAACTACGTACTGACTATCAGAGAATAAATTAAATACAGAATCTTTAAACATCGCAAAAGCTTGTAAAACTGCATTAAGCTCTACCTTTTGAGCTGATTGTTTGGGTACTAAAAATGTAAAAGTTTGATCAGGGGTAACTACTGCTGCTGTACCATTATTTGACCCATCAGTGAATACATTTGGAGCATTCATGATAGGGGTTTTTCTTGTCATTTTTGGAAAAACTACAGGATGCGAAGACCAAAAAGACAACAAAGGATTAGATGGTAAGTGATTATCAAATGAAACATTAGATTTACACATGATTATTGCCCAAGTATTTAACTCATTAGCTAACTCATCAATTTGATCCATAGTATATGGAGTAATAATTTTATTGGGAGAAATTCCAAACACTCCCTTTGCTGCTTTTATTCCTTTGAGTATTAATTGTCCTACAGCCTCAGGATACCTAGTAAGAATAGTGTTAGGAGAATAAGATAAATGTATCCACAATAATGGACCTTCTTGCCAAAATACTCCTGTAGGAATATTTTTTGTTGGTATTACAATAAATAATAAAGGCAAAGTTATATCAATTCTATCCAAATGCATATTTTCCATGTATGTTTCAATAATTTTTAATGCCTTTCTTGCTTCAGGCGTTAACATGCGGGGTGAATTTGGATCTGATGGACCTTTTAGGATATCAAATAAAGGTCCCAACTCTCCTGTTGGTAGGCCTAGATAAGGCCTTATCCAATTTATGTCTCCTAATAACTTTTGAAAGTCGTTAAGTGATTTGAGTTGATCTACTCGTATTTGAATTTTTGGTGGACGGACCATGGTTGAGGATAATAGAACTCCTAAGTAATTAATTGGAAAATTTAATTGTACTTTATCTATTGCTATCTCTAGATTATAATTTTTTAATAAATTTGTAAGTGTGGCATAACATTCTAGCAATGTGTTTTTATCTTTGTGTGCTAACAATACATCATCCATATAGTGAAATATTTGTAGTTTAGGATTTTGATTTCTAAGTGGCTGGATTGCTTTGTTAACATAAATTTGACACCTAGTTGGGCTGTTAGCCATCCCTTGAGGGAGTACTTTCCATTCATATCTCTGATCAGGACCTTCATGATTCAGTGCAGGGATAGTAAATGCAAAATGTGGACTATCCTCAGGATGAATTGGAATTGAAAAAAAACAATCTTTAATATCTATAGCTAAAACGTACCAGGTTTTTGGCAAAGCAGACAATTGAGGAATCCCCGATTGAGCAGGTCCCATAATAACCATCTCATTATTAATGGCTCTTAAATCTTGCAATAATCTCCATTTACCAGACTTCTTTTTAATGACAAAAATGGGAGTATTGTAAGGAGATACGGAAGGTTGTATATGTCCCTCCGCTAATTGTTGTTTGACCAGGTCATGGGCTGCTTGTATCTTTTCTTTAGTCAGGGGCCACTGAGGAACCCATACTGGTCTATCTGATTTCCAAGTAATTTTTATTGCCTCAGTGACCCCTTCTGAAAACCCAGTCCATGTCTATTTATTCCCTGATCTATTTGAATTGGTGCTGCTATGCCTTGTTCTCCTAATCCTTTTTCTTTCCTGAAACCTTGTCTAGCCCTAATAGTGGGCGCATTTGGATTGATGTTATTTGTTAATGTCAAACCTAATTGATCTAGGACATCTCGTCCCCATAAATTTATAGGAAGATGATCCAATACATATGGCTGTATAGTTCCTTCACATCCTTCAGGATCCTTCCAATCTAATACCATTGCACTTCTATGGGGATTAGTTGCCACTCCTAAGCCTCGAAGCGTTTGAGTGGCTTGTTGTAACGGCCAATGTTTTGGCCATTCTTGACGAGATATGATGCTAAGGTCTGCACCTGTATCCAGTAGCCCATTAAATTCATGTCCTTGAATATTTAGTTTTAGCATGGGGCGAGAATCTAAATTTAAAGAAAGCATAGCCCAATCTACACCTGTGGAGCCTAATCCCCTGGAACCTCTTTCTATAGTACTACTGGAAAATTTATCATGTAGGCTGGGTATTATTAATAACTGTGCTATTCTATCTCCTGGTGAAATTACTGATATACCCTTTGGAGAACTAGCTATAATTTTTATTTCACCTTCATAATCGGGATCAATTACCCCGGGACTTATCATAAGTCCTTTTAGCGTAGAAGAACTGCGTCCTAACAATAAGCCTACTGTTCCTTGGGGAAGAGGTCCTTTTACTCCTGTGGGAATGATTTGAACTCCCATCTCTGGAGTTAGTACTGCTCTGGCGGAGGCGCAGATGTCCAACCCTGCGCTCCCTCTGGTTCGTCTGATGAGAGATCTGATGGATAATGTGTCCTGGGCACTACCCTGATGGTGTTGCTGGGTTCCTCCATGGTGTTTCTGGGTTCCTCCAGTGCCCCGTACATTTGTGGTCGTGGGCCCCGGAGCATTGGGCCCCCCTGTCCGTTTTTTGGCAATGGAGCTCGATGCCTTTCTCCACGATATCGTGGGTAAACACTTGGTCCTTGTCTGTTTTTTGATAACGGAATACCCTCTATGGTGGTTTGAGAACGGCATTCATTAGCCCAATGTTTCCCTCTACGGCATCGTGGGCAAATACCCGGTATTCTATTCGTTTGATATCTAGCTTTGTTAAACCCTCCTCCTATGGGGCAACTCCTTTTAAAATGTCCTGTTTGATCACAATTATAGCATGTTTTTGGCCTGGCATCTAAAGCCTGTTGTACTGCTGCTAAGACTTGCCCTTGTTCATTAATGTCTCTACATAATTTAATATATGTGTTTAAATCTTCATGTCTCCATGGTCTAATGACCTCTCTGCAACAATGATTTGCTTGGTCATAAGCCAGTTGTTTTATAAATGGCATTGCCTGTTCTGTATCCCCAAAAATTCTAGAAGCTGCTTGAATAAGCCTATCTACAAATTCAGCGTAAGGTTCATTAGTTCCTTGTATTACCTTAGATAATTGACCTTGTAAACCTCCATGCCCCTGTAAAGTTTTCCATGCCCTAACCGCATCTACAGCAATTTGTGCGTATACGCCAGGATCATATTCAATTTGTTGCCGTTGACCCTCATAAGGTCCTTTTCCTAACAACATATCTAGATTTCTCTGAGGATAACCAGCTGCTGCAATTCGCCTAGCCATCTCCTTGCAAAATTCCTCATTGGCAACCTTCCATAACAGGTATTGTCTTCCATTTAGCACAGCTTTACACGTATTAGCCCAATCTGCTGGCATCATGTTCAAGTTTTTAATGGATTCGACCAAGCTTACAGTGAAGGGTGCTTGAGGACCATAGGTTGTTACAGCCTCTTTTAGCTGCTTCACTGTTTTGAAATTTAAAGCATGGTGAGTTTGCTGCCCTCCTGCCTCAAATACAGGGCATGTTAATACTTGAGATCCTGTCTCAGGATCCCAACTATCAACTGCGGGGTTTCAGGGCCACTCAGCTATCTCCATAGGGGGTGCTGTTGGTTGAATTACGCTCTCTGGTGATAGAACGGTGTTAGTAGCAGCCTCCTATTGTAGCTTTTTCCGTAATAGCTGTTTCTCCTCTAAGCTTTCTTCCTTTAAATTTTCTTCCTCTGTCTGACTAGCTTGAGAGACCTTCTCTTTTGCTTGATCTAAAATGTCTTTCTCCACGGTCTGAACCTCTAACAATTTACTTAACACTCTTTCAGTTTGTTTTTTACTAATTTCTAATCTGTTATAAAGATAACGCAACCCAATAAGATAACACAAAACAAAACCGAAACAGAATGAAACAAAAACGGAACAAAAAATCGTTGTATCAATTTTCCTATTTTCTTGACATGTGCATTTGTGGTCTATTTCTATCTCTTCCTCAGTGGCGAACAACTTCAAACCTTGAGCCAACCATTTTTCCCAATCTGCCTGAGAAAATTCTAGGGATAGGCAGCTTGAAACAAACACAAAACAAATCAAAACAAGAACACATTGTTTTTTAAAATGGTCACCCATTCTCTCGCCTTCCCTTAGGGGCAAGCAATTTCACTTACCCCGAAGCTTCAGACGTTCCCCGCACGGGCCGCCAAATGCCGCAGTCTGGCTGGGCACAAATCAGGAGCCACTGAAGCAGGAACAAACTTTATTTTTAAACTGCAGGAAAACACTTCACACAGCTCCCGGGGAATCCTCCCGAACGCCACGAGGCTTGTCCAGGAACCCCCAGCCGGAAAATTCTCTCCCGGAAATCCCTCCTCCTGCACTTCCCCAACCAATGGGAACTCTCGGGGAATCCCCGGAAATCCCCAGAGAACTCCAAAATAGTATGAGAACTCAAAAGTTACGGCAGAGGAGGATAGTAATGCCTCGCCTGTCAATCAATACTGTTGGCAAAATGCCAGGGGCCATACAGACTCGGCCGTGGCTCTCAGCAATTGGACTAATTTTTACTTAGAAAAAGCTTGATGGGAGTCCATCCTGACAATTTTACCTGGCATGTATATGAATGTTTTGGATTCTTTGGGGCTTTTTTTTTTCTCCTGGTGCTGGAGATTGAACCTGGGGCCTGCAAGTGCTCTACCATGGAGCCACATCCCCAGCCCTCTTTGTGCTCTTTCATGCAAGCTATATGCTATACATTGATGTTGTTCCATTGGGTCAGGAAAGTCCAATGATGTGGTCACTCATTATTTGTTCTTTTACTGATAATTATAATCTTTTAAACTGTAGTAAAATGGATCAAAGCATCACAAACTTTATTCTATTAAGAAAAATTAAAATACAAGGATAGTAAATTTAATGAACTTAAAAAAATAACTATTGCTCAAGGATTAAGAAACTTTAGTAACTGAAATAAAAGGAGAATTTATTCCTTTCTCAGGCAAAGTTCAGCCTCAGTCCCTTCTAACATACAAAGTGATTATCTTATATAGGGTTTTGCAAAGAGTGGAGTTTAAGGATCAGCCAGCTTCCAGAATGTAAGTTGACATGTGTAGCAGTGTGCTTAACCAACGCCTGCAGCTGTTTATTGGCTGCCACCATAAGGTTGGCGTTGTAAGCCATGTGCATTGGAATGAGTCTATCTATGGCTGCCTTTCAGGAAGCAGATGGCTGGCATGGGTTGGTAGGTATTTGAAGCCTGCGGACTTTGATTGATTGATTAGTTTTAACTCTGGTTTAAGTGGCTACTACAACCATGACTGCAGATCAGTCCTTTCATAAGATCAAGCCAACTGCAACTAGAAGTTTTCTGTTTAAAAGATGCTTTCCATCAACGGTTCAAAATAAAAACGATTTCGTATTCTAGAATTGTAGACTTATATTTGAACTTTGGCATAAGAGGTATTGCTTAATAATTGCTCTCATGAATATATCTCCCTTTTAAAATTTTAAAATGCTTAGAATACTTAATCTGAACTGTAAGAGTTATGTGCATTTCTTCTTTGGCAAATAAGTGTTAGTTTCACTTTAGTTTTTATTTTTTGGTACTGAAAATTAAATCCAGGGTCCTTAACCACTGAGTCACATCCCCAACTCTATTTTAAAATTTTGAATTTTGAGACAGGTCTTGCCAATTTGCTGAAGCTGGCCTCAGACTCGTGATCCTCCTGCCTTAACCTCCCAAATTGCTGGTATTACGGGCGTGTGCCATCATGCCTGTTTATTTTTGATAGTTTTATGGGGTCATGCTCAACTTCTAACAAAATAATCTCCATTAGGGAATTATAGTGTCTTTGTAAATTCATGTAGGTATTTGATGCTAATGTCACATGATTATAATTTGTCCATATAAAAGTAATTACAATGGTCTGTGGTAACCTAGCTTTTTAATATTAAAGTTAGAGACTAGAATTAAAGTCTGCAAATGTTACAAATTCATTTTCAAACAAATTCATGACTAGTCAGAATATTGCCATTTCAAAGTCTATGTAACACTCATGTATTTTTAAAGAGATGTTTTTTTATATGTCTCATGGCATTTTAAAAGCTTCATCTAAATGGCCTAATGTTATATTTTAAAACAAAACCCAATAGTGCATCATAAATACTTACTACTTACTACTCCCCTGAGAAGCATTGGCTATGGGTATGAGCTCAGGTTTTAGTGCAGCATTGAACTGCTTGGGTTGTCCTGCTATATCATTTGCCTCTGCAAGTTGACATTTTCCTTTGAAGCTTCTACAAAACACCTAGATGTTGTGTACCTTTTTTTTTTTTTTTTTTTTGCTTACATTCTATTCTCCAAGTAGAATGGTTTTTCTGTCACTTTTTTTTTTAATGTCCTCTAAGATTTATCCTTTATGTCTTCCATAAAGTCGTCCTTGGGCTCAGATCCAGCATTTGGTATACCACCCCTTATATTTCACATTGTATTACAATTGTGTATCTGGTGTATTTTTCAAAGCAGTGTGTATACATTTCCTGTTATTTAGCTAGTGCTTCATGACTTTTTAAAATCGATCAATGAAAAGATGGGGAAGAGTTGGGGTTTAGCAAACTTTCTTTTTATTATTTGTCAGTAGAATTATGGAAAATCATTACCTTTGTGTGTATTTCTTCAAGTACTGGTCCTGCCTTGCCCATGGAGGTCGGAAAGGAAACTACAATGGAGAAACGGGACTCCCGAGGGTCTGATGCTCCACCTTGGACAGGGCCGGCTGACCCAACTGCCAGCCTTCCACAAACAAAGGAGGATCGCAGCTTAAGTGAACCTGTTGAGGATGAAGGAAGGTAAAGATCCATCAGTTCTGTAGTTTCCTGTGAAGAGGTCAGAGCAGTGAGTACTTTTTCAGAAAATAAGACAGAATAGTGTAGTTCAAGGCAAAGGAAGAGAATACTCAATGATATGGGCGCTGCTGGTAGGTTGATTAAGATGAGGACAAGTGACCTGGACAAGGAGCAGTTTCCATAAATGGTCACCATGGAAGCCTGACCTCGGTGGGTAAATGTAGGCAACTCCTTAGAGAACATTTCCTGGGAAAGGCAATAGAGACGTGGATACTAACTGAAGGAGAGTGTGAGACTTAAAGGTTTTTTTCTTTTAAAATAGAAGCTTTTAATGTTGGTTCTTGGAAATGGTCCAGAAGAGGAGGACACACCTATTCGATTAATTGGTTTGCATGTCCAGATATTAGAAAGCTTCACACATATAGTAAATAAATTGTCCTTAGAATTTTTATTACTTTGTTTTCTATGGTAAGAGATTGCTGTTTACTGTGCTCTGGTTCACAAACTGGCTATCCTAATATAATTGAGCATGCAAATAAGGGCCCAAGCCTTCAACTCTCACAGATTTTTAAAATTGTGTGATAGAGGACGTTCAAGCACATAGGCTATCCTCAACAGAATGCAGAGTTGTGTCCTGTGCTTTGGACGGTTATCATCAAGAGTAGGTAAGATATTGTATGGTACTCTAAACTATCAGGTGTGTCAATATTAGATTTGGGGGAAAGGAGGACTTTGTGTACAATACAAAAGTAAAGTACTGACAGCATAGTTCAGATTATTTGCATAGAATTATAAAGTTTTAAAGAATCAAAATCTCATTTCCTCTTGTTTCCCTCTTTCAACAGCATAATTGAAAATGTTTCATGTGCCCAGTAAGTATGCACAAATAAACGGTTGAATAAATTATTCCTGTTGATGAATTTGTTTTGAAAAATAAATAAACCTTCAGTTGATTAAAACTAGGGTTCCTAAATTGCTTAGGTATAAAGTCTTTTTACTTAAAAAATACTAGCAAGATTCAGAAATTATTATAACTGTGTCCAGACAAGGAATGACAATATAGACAATCTGCTGTTATATTTCCTAATAACACTTGAAGATATATCACTTTGACAGCATATTGTGAAGTATATGCTATGAAGACTGAAAACCTGTGTTTGAATTTTGGGTTTGCCACAAACCTGCTGTGTGGGTTTGGGCAATTAGTTGGCCTTTCTTTGTGTGATTTCTCCCTTGATAAAATACCTAATCTGTCGCTTCTCTCATAGAATTACTGTGAGGATTAAGACAAGTTTAGCATGTACAGGGCTTTCAATTATATGCAGCGATTATATTGTAGGTCCTGAAACATGAATCCCTGTGGTTATTACAAATGGGTTTCCCACACACAGGATTTAAGTCATATTTTTACAAATCGTTTTAGTGCCTTGTAAAAGTTTCATTTCTTGAAAATAAATGATTGTAAAGTTTATGAATAGGAGAAATAAATTGCAAATGTAGATATTTTACATAGAAAAGATAATAGTCTGAGATTTTGTGTTGACATATTTAGTGTTTGTCTGAAAGGATTTTACATGTTTTTGTCTTTTTAGGCCCACAGAGAAAACATCTAATGAGAAGGAGGGCAAGGTATTGTTAGAAATAATCCAAAAGAGTGTTTTATTGAAAAAGTAAATTACGAAAGTCAAAGCGATACTAAATAAAATATAATTTAAAAACATATGGTAAGAGGTAAAGTGAAAAAATAGAGCAGGTTTTTTTTTTTGTTGTTGTTGTTGTTATGTACAGACTTTAACTTTGAAAAATGGTTAAGAAAGAATAGTCACCAATAAAGGTTTCCTTTTGACTGAAATCTTTAAAAACTACCTGTGCTTCTGCTTATATAAAAAGATGGTTAACTGCCACTTCTACTAATTTAATATGTGGTCTATATATTTGGGGTACATTCTGATATTGTATTATTGCTTTATAGGTCAAAAACCAAGTACATGCTATAGAAGACCTTGATGACTTAACACAGCCACCTGAAACAGCCTTACAGGATTCTGAGGAGACATACATTAATTTTCAGAATATTTTGGGGCTAATTGAAGAATTTAAAATATCACATAAAGGTAGGAACTTTGTATAAAAACGAGGCCTTCTGATGCACGTTATAGTAATATATGCACACACTACTCAGCCCTGCACCAGAGAGCTGATGGGTTATAGAGTTGTTCATGCAGAAATGTGCTTCATATTAGAACAGGATGAGAAGTGTGGCACCAGACAGCTGTGACCACTGCACTTTTCTTTGTGAACTCCCCTGTACCCCCCCCCCCCAACCCTACCCCGTATTGACTCTGCTGCTCTCTTGGACCATTGACCACCATGAGGTCAGGTTACCATCCTTCTACCTGAATTTTGCAGTAATCTTGAAACTGTTTTCCCTGCCACCCCACCCCCTGAAACTTGCTCTTTTCTGCAAGTATAATCACATTGTTAAAAATTCAGATCTCACCATATTAACCCTTTCCTTAAAACCCAGCTATCACTTCTCTTTGCCATAAGATTAAAGGCCTCTGTCCTCCAGCTTTATTCTGATTCTACGTCCCAATCACTGATTCAGCTGTTTCTTTTTGCAATGCAATCTCCAAAGCTGTGGCAAAGTACTGTGGACATATGGAAAGTGGGAAATTTGACCAAGTTTTCACATGTGTATCAAACACATTTAATCACTATGATCAAGATAGTTGAGAAATCCTTTAATAAGAAACTGCCACATTGTTTTCCAAAATATTGGTACCATTTTCCTTGCCCATCACTAATGCATGAGAATCCTGTTTCCTTCCTATATTCTTTATCACAAAGTGTTTTTGAATGGACATCAGTGTGGCTTTAATATGCATCACACTGAGCACTAGTCATGTTGACCATCTTTCCATGTGTTTACAATCTCTATATATTTCTTTGGTAAGCTGTCTTTTTAAATCTCTTGGCATTTTAAAGATTAGTTCATTCCTTATTGGATGAATTTTCAGAGTCCTGGATACCATTCCACTTCCAGTTGTATTTTATTGCAAGGAATTCTCATCAGTTTCTAGCTTGACTTTTATACTCTTAATAATATCTTTTCAAGAGTGTAAGTTATAACTCTTAATGAAGTTCAGTTACATATTTGTTCATTTACGGATTTTGTTGCTTATGTCATAGGTAAGAAATAACTGCCTAGTGCTAGATCACAAAGGTTTCCTTCTTTGTTTTATTCTGGGTCTTTTAGTTGTAGGTGTTCCATTTAGATCTGTGGTCCATTTTGAGTTCCTTTTAGTGCTTGGTGGGAAGTTTGGATCCAAGTTTATTCTGTTGACATGGAAATCTGGTTGTTCCAGTACCACATATTGAAAGGCTATCTTTTCTCCACTGCATTGCCATCAGGCCTTTATCAAAATTAAGTTGGTTTTTACGTGAGGGTCTACTTCTGTACTCTGAAATGTATTCCATTGATCTCTTAGCCTTTCTCCATGCCAGCATCATACTGATTTGATATTATAGATGTGTATACTTGAGACCAACCCTCCTGTCTCCCCTATTTTGTTCTTTGTTCAGGGATACTTTGTCTATTCTAAATCCTTTGTGTTTCCATATGACTTTTTTTTTTTTTTTTTTAGTGTTGGAGAAGGAAATCAGGTACTCGAGTGGTCAAGGCAAGTACTCTGCCACTGATCTATATATCCAGTCCTCCATATCATTTTAGAATGAGCTTGCCAATTTAAAAAAAAAAATGGCTGCTTGCCTTTGGGAATTATATTGGGGAGAATGACATCTTAATAATGACTCTTTAAACTCCTGAATAAAGCACATCTTTACAGTTGCTTAGGTTGCATTTAATTTTCTCTGTAATATTTTGTGGTTTTTAGTGTATGGACCTTTCTGTGCATTATCAGATTTATCCAGATTTCAGATATCTTAATAAAGCTGTAAATAGTATTTTAATTTCTTTTCTTAAATATATTTTATTTTCAAATGACACAGTAATTATACATATTTATGGGGTACTGATGTTTCAATGTTTATATAATATTTGATAATAAGATCAGGGTAATTGAGATGACTATCGACTTTTTCATTTATCATTTCTTTGTTCCGGGCACATTCAAAAATCCTCTCTAGAGACTAGTTACTTTGGAATTTTCTATTAATTGTTGTTAACCAACTGTGCTATGGGACACTAGAAGTGATTCCTCCTACCCAACTGCACCCCATTCCCATTAATCATTTTTTCTCCATCCTCATTCTTAAAAACCCCTTCCAGGCTCTGGTCACCACTTTTATGTTCCATTCTATGAGATCCGTTTTTTGCATGGAGGCAAGAGAGAGGTTTATCATTTTTATATATGCTTTTAAAGGTCCTGATCTCGTTGATTTCCTACATCTTTTTCTATTTAGATAAGCTTATCTTTGACGTTGTGGTAGTCTGTTTGGACTAGCTACGTGAAAAATAACAGAGACTTCTTTGCTTACTTTCTGGAGGCAGGGATGTCCCAAATCAAGGCACTAGCAGATGTGGTGTCTGGTGAGGGCCTGCTTCCTCGTTATCTGTGGCTGCCTTTTCCCTTGTCCACAGGTGGCGGAGGAAGTGAGTGAACTCTTGAGGGTCTCTTTTGAAAGACCACTATTCACTTCACGGAGGCTCTTACGCATTACCTGATTGCCTTTAAAAGTCCCTACATGGTAATTTGATTGTTTATGAAATTATATTTCAACATGAATTTTGTGGGGACACCTACATTGTGACTACACCAAGTGTTTCTTACTTCCTTACTCCTGCTTGCTTTGGGTCTATTTTCATCTTTCTGTTTTCTTAAGGTAGAAGTCAAGGTTAGTGATTTGAGATTGCTCTATTTGAAATATCGGTGTTAAAGTTGTTCATTTAAGTGCTGCTGGTGTGGTATAGTTCACAAATTCTGGAATCTTTTTTTTTTTTAATTTTTGTTTAGTTCAGAATGATTTCTAGTTTCTGTTTTTATTACCTCTTTGACCTAGGGTTTCTTAGATGTGTGCTGCTTTGTTTCAAAATATCTGAGTATTTTCCAGAGATATTTTGTTATTATTTTCTAATTTGATGTCTTTGTGATCAGAAAATATACCTTGCCTGGCATACATCATTTGGGCTTCATCTTTTTACTATGATTAATTGTGCTGTCTTAGCATTTTGGAAGGAGTGGTGGTGTTCAAGTCTGCTATATTGCTGATGTCTACCTACTTTTTCTATCACTTATCGAGTAAGGGGCATTAGCATATCAGATGATCCTTGTGAATTTACGTAGTACTGTTTTGTGGTCCTATCCAATTTTTTCATCATGCATTTTATATCTATATTGGGTACATCATGAAAATTCAAGATTGCAAGCCTTCTTAATTAATAGAATATTTTATCACTATGAAATTGGCTCAACCCATACAGCACAAAACAGTTCTCTGAAATGCAGTCGATGAGCGGATTGAAAATATAGGGAGAATAAGAAATAAAGACAAAAGACACAAAGTACGTGAAAGTGGGGCTGCTGAGTGAGCCAGCCCTGGTGGGGTCTCGCTGAACAACAAGCAGGGCTCTGTGTATTTATTATGTAGGTTTTCACATCAGAGGGATGTATTATGAGAAAACTTCTTCAAGGTAATCAAATTGAGGTTGTGGGCAGGAACTGACATATCAACTGGGCATGTCAGCTGGCCTGATATCTTCTCTAGCTCTGGGCAGCTGGTGCCTCAAGGCTATGAGTATTTCTTTCACCCCTGGGCAACTGGTATTGAAGCTATTGAACCTTAGATCCCATGTGAAGCATGGAATCTACCCCATTAGCAGTGGCCGCCTGAGAATGGGTATTTCTCTCACCACTACAGCACTGAAAGATTCCCAGAAGCAGCGTGACTGTCCAGGGCCACAGAGTTCAAAAGCAGTGATTCATTTTCCATTTCCAACAGGAAAGGACCCTGTTCATGGCTGGTAGTAGTTTGGTGCTATTCAATCTGCTTAGGCATTCATTCCTACAGCCATTCCTGCTAAGCTTGCTTTGGTCAAGTGTTTGTGTGGAGTATCTTTTCCCATTTTTTAAAACCAATTTGTCATGACATTTAAAAGTTATTTTTTATAGGTAATGTATAGCTGGATCTGACAATCTGACTTTTAATTGAAGTGTGTACTCCATTTTTAATTAACAGGATTCTTTGAAAAACATTTGCATCAGGAGGACAGTCAAAAATATGTGTGTACATTGGACTCCCCAAAACCTTAGGCACCAATAACCTGTTGTTAAACAAAGATTTCTGGAAAACAGAAAGAGTCAATTAACATATATTCTGATGTCAAGTGTATTATATGTAGGGGAAATACAGAACTTCAAGAGCTTTTTTTTTTTTTTTTTTTTTACTGTGAGGGTCAAGTTACTGGAGAGATGAGCAACTGCCATGGAGATGAGAAGTGCTATATGACCTTTCAAGCAGATACTTGTGACACTTGATTTACCTCTGTGCCAATAGGAGTTGGCTATGAAATTACTGCAATAGTGTGGCTATGTATTATGACATCTTTATTTTTGTTTACCTTTTTCTTGACTTCATATCACAACATATACATTTAGCAGAGTGGTGTGTATATAAGTTGCGATAAATTTTTAAGTTTTTATGTTAGATTTGTGTATATCCACTAGTAGTAAATGATAAAGTAGAATATTTTTTCATGTTGCCTTCATTCATATCTTTCTTAATTTTTTCAGTATTTCTAGGTTATGTGGTTATTCTGGTTTTTTTCCCTAAGTTATCTTGAATCTTAAAAAAAATGAATAAATAATTCTGCACAGATGACAGCCTGTACAGTTCCAGCCTGTGTTGTTCAAGGGTCAGTTGTAGTCCGTTGTGGTAGTCATCATACTCCTTGACTTGTATCTGTTGGTCTCCCCCAGAAAGAGCAATTTATTTTTAAAAAATATCTTTCATGCCTCTTCTTTTAATTTTATTTTGGAATTCAGATAGTTTTACTTATCAATATCTCTGATTTGTCACGGTGATCTGCCTGCGATCAATTTCCCAGGCAAGACCCCTCTGACGACTCCATGTTGTTCATGTGAATTATGTGTTTTTCTAGACTGGCTGATGGGAAGAGACCCTCTTCTTTGCACGGTTTGAACACCAGGCAGTTTCCTTGAATGTTTGGAAATGTTTTTTCCCCTAAGTCTCAGGTCTTTCCTGGGTCTCATGGATGGTTCATTACTCTGCTAAATATTCACAGGGACCCTCGGCACATCTCCCATGTCCCTTTTCCAAACTGCTCTCTCATCGCCAGTGCTGCGGCCTGTGATCTCTTCCTGCCTTGGTTTCACCAGACTCAGTTCTAGCACATACCTCAAGGAGTCTGGTGGACTCTTACATGGGTTCCTTATCTTGAGGCATGGACTGGAGGCTCTCTTAATAGCAGGGAGCTGGCACATTTGCAAGACTGACTTCATTTATGTCCTGTATAGGGAATCATCGTCCTCATATCCAAAGTCCGCTGTCTTGAAAATTTCTATTGAATGTATTTTGACTGTTTTTGCTTTGTTGTTTCAGGTAGGATCATAAAGCACTGCTTTTTCCCCCACCTTGGCTAGAAGCAGTTTTTATTAGTCTCAGCACAAGCCATACATTGTGGAGAAGGTCCTTCTTCACCTCTACCTAATTGCTTGCTGTTCACCCTTCCTTTCTCAGTGTAGCCTGATCTTCCTCATGGAAATCTTTCTGTAGGTCAGATGCCCTCATGTGATCACAGAACTCTGTTCCCTCACATCATCTCTGGGGATTTAGAATAGTTCTTTCATTTGCCTGTCTTCTCCACTAGGCTTGAAGCTAAATAGTAGCAAGAGTCTGTTAACAAATTCTGCAGGTAAAAGGGTTGTAATCACAAGTCCCAGGTTGTCGGCACTCTGTATACATTTGTCAGTGTATGAATGAGTGACAAGGAACACCTCTTCACCTATGAAAAGTATGCCAATTTTTTTTGTTTCTAAAATATTTTGTTTTCTCCCTGATACAGACTCCTTTATCCTATTGAACATCCAGGATGCAGTTCATTCCTATCAAAAAATAATAGAACTGGAAGGAAATGACTGTCTGCAGTGTTCTGCATTTGTTAAAAATATTGCAAGACTGAAAAGGAAGATTTCTGGAGCAAAAAAGGAGCTATCAGAACTAAGAACAGTGACATTGGAGTTGGAGCAGAGGAGAACAGTATGGAAAGAACAACTCTACAGCCTGAGGTGTGACATCCTAGACTGAAAAAAACCTTTGAATTATTTCTTACCAGTCCATAGGGGAATGCTTATAAAGGATGACTTATCTGCTGTCATGACCAGGATTACTTCTTCTTCTTCTTCTTCTTTTTTTTAAAGAGAGAGAGAGAGAGAGAATTTTTTAACATTCAATTTTTTTTTTTTTAGTTTTCGGTGGACACAACATCGTTGTTTGTTTGTGGTGCTGAGGATCGAACCTGGGCCACACGCATGCCAGGCGAGCGCGCTACCGCTTGAGCCACATCCCCAGCCCAGGATTACTTCTTTAATTAAATGCCTATTGTTTCCGATCAGAATTTTAATGTCTACATAGAAGCCTACCTTGTAGAAATATCACTGTTTAACAAATAGAATTTTGAGTTGTTTTTAATTTTTATTTCTATGTTACAGTTGATGTTTCAATTAACTTCATTTAGAAAAATTATTTTCTACATTTATATTTTCTATATTTCTATAAATACTTCAACATAGAATTATATTTGATTAAATTAGAGCTTTTTAAAAAGCTTTTTAGAGAAGCTTTCTAAATTACTCCAAGAATGTTTATATGAGTTTACAATTCCACCAAAGAGATTGAAATGGAATTTTTTTCAGCACAGATACATGTTTATAAACATTTATACAAATTTTTTTTTTCCTGGTGTTTTGGATCAAACTCAGGGATGGGCGTACCTAAGTAGGTATGCTATGCTACTGCTGAGCAATAGCTATACCCCCAGCTGCAGTTTTAATGTTAATGTCCATGAAATAAAAGTGAGATAGGGAATGATTACTGTTTATTTTATTTAAATTCTCCCTCATACATAAATAAAATTTGTTCCAATTTCTAAGTTGAAAGGACATATAACTAACTATTATTGGAGTAAGTCTTAGGTCCTGGCTTGTTCTGAGGGAATTTGAGCAATTATAGAATACATAATAATCAGCAGGACACTTTGAAAGTGTTACCATAAAAGAAATATAAAAAGGGGGATGGCAGGTATTGGACCCCCTCCTGGTAAGGGGGCAGTGTATCTTGTGTGAAGAATTTCTGAAGATTCTATGTTACATTGTAAAACAGTTGTAGGGATTCTGGTTATGTTTCATAAAGATAAAAGCTTATTACTAGTGAATGTTCAAACATGATTATAAACAATAAGTCTTCAAAACTTATTTAACTTTAAATTATGTTTTTTTTTAATTGAGAAGGAATTATAACAGTAAAAAAAATGATTTTTTTTGAACTTGTCACTTTTCTGAACTGTTTCAAAACTCGTTTTCCATCATGTCTACCAGAGTTACTTACCATAGTGGCATCCCCGTCTCCACAGAAAATCTTAACTAAGCTTCTCTAGAAATCTTCACCATGATTGATCTTAGGACTATCAGCACAAGAATCTCTACAAAAGAGTTCAGTGTAGTTAAAAAATTCTTTTTTCCTCTTACTCTATCTTACTTGGCCTGGAAGATATCAGCCCTCCAGGTGCTGAATGCCCCTTTACTAGTTTTTCACAAATATTTATAGACTATCCAGTATAAATAACAACATATATAATAGTTTGTAGAAGTGTGCTTGCAAATGCAGAATGTGATAAGAAAACAGATTCTTTTAACTAGGCCTCTGGCCTTGGGCAGGAGCTTCACAGAGATGTTTACATTTCAAAGAGGAGAGAAGAAGTTATCAACTGGGCTCCAGGGGAAGAGCTGTCAGGGGGAGGAAAGAAAGTGGAGAAGAAGCTCTCCGCTTCTTGGGCGCTGTCCTTAAAGGGTAACTTGCTCAGAACAGTGAAACAAAAGCTGCTTTTGTGTGAACTTCTGCAGGCTGTGAACTTCTGAGCCCCTCCCCTTATAAGCTGGGTATAAAGCTCTGAAACTGCCTAAATTCGGGATTCAGGGGGATTGATTGATTACAGTGAAAGCTTTGCCCACTGAACCTGGCTGCAGCCAAATAAGCCCGCTTCCTTTGGTGTCTTGCCTCATCTGTCCCCTGCAACATGACAAGTAACAGAAACTCACTTATTAACAGAATGTTCTCTTATTGTTCCCTTTTAAATAGATATGTTTTGGAATAGATTGAAGTAGAAATTAAAAGCATAAGAACTGGAAAGGAAAAATATCTGAACGCATACAATTTTTATTAGCATAACAAATCAATATCGGAAAAGCCAGAGTACAAAATGAACTTTGTGTTTTCTGATGAAATCAATTTTAAGATAACCATATTTAACTGCAGATGCATGTTACAAGAAGGAGAGGAGAAGAGCAAAAATTATGATCAGATTTATGAACACTTTAAGGATCAGTTAAGAAAAGAAGAGGGGGAATGTAATGAACAAGTCGAAGTCACAAAACAACTTGAAGTCTCTCTGAGGATGTTAGATACAGAATTGAGAACTACAAGAAATAAGTTGAATCAGGTGAGTTTTTCCTCAATAAAGTTTCAAATGTCTTACTTTATGTGATTGACATCTGCAATTCCCCTTTTAGTTAATGTGTGGTCACGTGTCATTCAGTGATGGGGACATGATCTGGGAAGGGCGTTGTTTGCAATGTCTTTGCTGGGCATCCTAAGCCTGCACTTAGAAAAACTTATGACGCCTCCCACGACACCAACCAACACCATAGTATACACAGTCTGTAGTCTCACAAAAGCATTGCTATGTCTTGTGTGGCTGTTATTTAGTTTTAAAACCAAGTGTCATCTGACCCTCAAACTAAACGATGACACTTAGGGTTGATATTATTTATTGCTAAAGTTGGCATCACATAGATGCCCAGCATGATTACCAGATGAAGGTATAAAAGGTGATTTGAGGTTAACCACTAACATAAATGTTAATTTAGAGATTTTTGTAAGATAAAACTAACTAGCTTTAAAACTGTCATGAAACTTGTTAAATGTTCTGTTAAAAAAAATGCTTTTCACAATTGTATCTTTCCTTGTATTTAAGAGGAGTTTTGACAAATTGAGCTTGCATTTGTGCAATTAAAATTTGAGCAGTTCATATGGGGCGAAGCTTCATGTAGTTTTGATCCCGCTGGTTATCAGTGACAAGCCCTGCTTCCTCACATGCTAAAGTAAACATTAGAGAAGCATGCCGCGGTGAGCATATAAAACAGGGTTTATTAAAAAGGGGTAACATAGACTTTTCCCAGGAGGGCGAATGGGGGCCATATCCTGGTATCCCAAGAAGTGAGGGTGTTCTGCCTTTTTAATGTATCTTTGTTCTCCTGCTCTCTTCCCCTTACCTCTCTCCTTCCTGTGTATGTACCTGAGTAGGCCCAGGAGATGCTTAGGTTGGATGGCCGAAAGGTGAGAAGTAGATGGACAGGGTAAAGTGCAAGGTGGAGGGCCCAGAACACATTAATTAACAACTTTTATAACTCCCTGTAGGGAGGGACAATTCCTGGGATAGGTTACCTTAGCAACAGGTTGGAGCAGTGGCAGGGTATCTTGATAAGGGTGGAAGAAGGGCTCTGAAGACATTTCAGTCCCTCAGGGGGCAGTTTCTAACTTTCCAGACTCACTCAAATTGGCCTCCTTGATCCAACCTGACTTGATTTACCTATCTCTATTGACTGCCTGTCTAATTCTGGCTTCCCTTTTACAGCCTGTTTCTTTTTAACAGTTTTTTGTTTTGTTTTTTGAAGGTACAGCTCTTACTTAAGTTTTAGACTTTCTGCCCCCTGCTGGTATAAGACCCAAACCTTACTGATGTGAACCTTTAGGTTGCAACTTTCCTGAGAATAAAATGCCAAAATTTACAAGATGGGATTCTGGCAAATCATCTTTGCAAACAAAAAGAAAGAGACATGGCATGAAAGGAAATGATTCCTAAGTTATTTTGTTCTGTTGTTTACAAATATGTGTATGTGTGAACCAAGTTTACATAATAACCATCCTTTATGGTGATATATAGAGGATTTAAAAGCTATATGTATACCCATAATGTACATATTTTGGGAGCTGGGGTGGTATTTTTGTCCCATTGAATTAAGTGATGTTCTTTTGGGGGAGGTTGGGGGTACCAGGGATTGAACTCAGGGGCACTTGACCACTGAGCTACATCCCCAGCCCTATTTTGTATTTAATTTAGAGACAGGGTCTCACTGAGTTGCTTAGCATCTCGCTGTTGCTGAGGCTGCCTTTAAACTTGTGATCCTCCTGCCTCAGCCTCCTGAGCTGCTGGGATTACAGGTGTGCACCACCATGCCCAGGCTAATTAAGTGATGTTCTTAGTTCTACTCTGTTTGTCTCCAGCAATACAGTGTTAATTTTCACAATGGCCTCATCCAGAGAAAAGGGTTTTCAATATATTTCATAGGAAACGATTTTTCCATGATCTCAAAAACCTTTGCTATACTCACAGTGATGCTCTAGTTTGGGGCAGTGATTTCACCCCCATGGTATGTGACGTGGGTCTGCTCATTACTCCCACTGTTAGGTAAGGAGGAGAAGGATGGCCAGCAGATACCCCGGTTTGGATCTCATCTCCTGACTTTCAAGAAGAGAAACAGTTGGGTCCACATAATCTCCTAGTTCAGTACAAAAAGCTGTTGGAAACCATGACATACCATAATATGTACTTCGTGATGATTGATTAGCATTAGTTCCTAATCAACTAGGTCAATTTATTTCCCTATTTCATATTTAGTCGTATTTTAAACTTTATGAAGAAGTAGCAAATATGTCTTAGGCTTCCTTTATTCTCAAACTGAGCAAGCGGTTTCAGAAGTTTCTGAGAAAAGTCTATAATTTATTTCCCATTAGTATTGTGAAGCTGAAGACTTCTGTGTGTGTCTGTACATTGGCAGTAGAGACACATCAGGTTTGGTCGAGGAGCACCAGGAGCAGAGTCACAATGGGTAACATCCTGCAGCTCGCTTATAGTGCACTCCTTTTCAGACTGTGATCAAAATCTCATTGCTAAATGTAGACATGCTTAATACAGTTCCTAGATTTATCATTTGCCAATAGATGCAATTATTATAACTGACTGTAAAATGTTAGAAAAGTAGGATGTGTATAGAATATTTTATGACAAGGAAACTAAAATAACTTAGGGGGATATCATTTGTCCAAATATATGGAGAGCTAATGTTCTTACTGTAGGGTGGCTGTATAGATGAGGTATCAGACTACACACTTACTTTTTTACATAGTCAGACTTACTCATCACTTACTCTCTGCCTTGAATCTGTTATAATTCAGAGAAAGTCTTTTTCAATTTTGAGATTCTTTAAATTGCCATTTCCTTTTAGTCTTCAATGAACTTTTGGAACTTCTGGGGAATTTATGCTTCCATAAGCTCTGAAGTTGACATCTAAGTTTTCTCCAGATGCATTTCCATTTATTGCAACCCTTTCACTGTATAAATGTACAGGTTGTTCTTTATTTTCAGAGGAAATTGTGACGTGATTTTATTGAGTGCTCGCTAAAAAGGTCTTCTTGGTTTATTTAGGTTTCTACCAATGAAACAGAGAGAGAGCTGTTGCACGAATATGTCAGATTGCAGGATGAGATCGCTTCGATGATACTGGACATTGACACCCTAAAATATCAAGAGGAAAAGGAAAAGAAGTATCTTGAGGATATTGAAATTTTAAGGGAAAAGCATAATGCCCTTCAAAGCACAGTCAAGCTGAATGAGGAAATATTTATAAAAACCACACTCCATTATAAAGAAAAGATCCGTCTTCTGAAAGCTGAGCTTGCAATGCAAAATTTCAACCTGGAGAATGAAGAAGAAAACACAGAAACTCTGGAAACAGAAGTCAGTTCGTGTCCTGTCAGACTGGCCGCTGCTCCACACCATCCTGATGACAGTGAGAGAGCAGAAAGAGACCTGGGACTTGTTTTCCAGGGAGCAAGAAATGAGGGTTTTGGTTCACAGGCCAAGGAGGATTTTGATACATCCAGTCTAACAGTTGGTTATGAGCTTCTTCCCCAACAGCTTTCTAGGTCTGAGATGAAAATCGGTAGCCTAGAAAACGAGCTCCATCATACAGTAGATGCTTTTAGAAAAGCGACTTTTGATTTAATACAAACACAAGGCCAGATTGAGAAAATGGAACACAGTGATCAAGATGAAAAAAGTCAAGGGAATAAATACACTAAAACCCAGGAATGGATAGAGAAGAGATTCTCTCAACCACAACGTGAATATACATTGCCTCAACAGAAATTGCGTGACCTTCGCAACCAAGTTGAAAATGAGGAAGATATACTCACTAATATCCAAGGCCGGTTTCACCATATGGTGAACATGTTTCAAGCTCAGACTGAAAATCACAATCTCAAGGAGGAAAACAGGAACATGGAGTTAATCAATGAATGTGACGAGTTCAGAGACGAGCTGTATCCATACGAAAATATGGAAGCAGAAAGAGAAGAAGTAAGTATCAACCAAGAGGAATATATGAATTATCTTTGAAGGAAATTCAAAGTGGTATTTGATTATGGCTAAATGCTAAATCTAGTTAAGCTAAAAAATCCATATATAATAATGTTTGTTCTATCATAACCTGGTTTCTAGTAAATACAGCTTAGTCCTCATTCCCAGCACACAGAAAGGACCCAGCTGTGAAAAAGGAATGAGTCTGCCAGTTTCCCTGTTCTGGTTGTTACACATCATATACAGGTTTTGAAATAGCACACTCTACCATATATATATACGCCAATTAAGCATAAAAAGAAAGATTTAATGTTACACAGAACTGATTTTAAAATTAAATAAAGGGGGAAAATTGAAAATCTTGGGCCTGAATGGTGCTTCATTATGAGAAAACATATTGTGTTTCCTATGAAGTTTTAAGAGGCTGACTTAGATTTTTAGTACATATATGCTGATGTTAATAATATATGCTTATACTGCTGAACCAATATCTGCTTTTTCCTGCTGGGGATTGAATCCCCAAGCTCTTGTATGTACTAAGCACATGGTAGATCATGATCTACCACAGAACTGTGCCTCAGCCCTGAATAATAAATTTTATGTCTTCATGTCCCCATGCTTTAAGAACATGATGAAACAGATCAGTGGTAATGCTCAGACATAGTTTCAAAGAAGTGGATGACCTCCACAGTTCATTGAAGATTTCCCAGAGGCACTGAAGTGTAGATACTGTATTTTGTAATAGATTTCCTTCACTAGAATTTTATAAATTTCTAGTTGGTAATTTTATTTTATTCATGTCAATATGACTTCAATCTGAAAATAAAGGTCCCAATTTGTTCATATGTATGAACTTTCTAGTCTTTAGAAGAGTCATTCAATCATAATTTGGGACAAATGCGATGAGTTGCAGTAAGACCATAGTTGACTTGATCTTCCTGCTGTATCTGTAATTTATTTATCTCTTCATCTGTTGAAGGGCATCTAGGTTAGCTTCATAGCTTAGCCATTGTGAATTGAACTCTGCTATAAATATTAATATGGTTGCATCACTGTAGGATGGTAATTTTAACTCCCTTGGATATATACCTAGGAGTGGTATTTTTCCAAATGAATTTCATGACTGCCTTTTTATGTCTATGAAAAACAACATTGGAATTTTAGTAGGAATTGCTTTAAATCTGTATAGCACTTTTGGTAGTATGGTCATTTTGACAATATTAATATTAAAGTTTTCTGGTTGAGATTTGGGGTCTTTTAAATATGGAGTCATGTTGTGGGTAACAGAGATAGTTCATATTCCTTTAATTTCTTTCTTTTGCCTAATTGCTTTGCAAGAGTTTCAATATAATTGGTGAAAGAGGGCATCTCTTTCTTGTTCCAGAGGAAATACTTCCAATTTTTCTCTATTTAGAAGTATGTTGGTTTTGGGTTTGTTGTATGTAGCTTTTACAATGTTGAGGTATGTCCCTTCTATCCCTGGTTTTTCTAGTGTCTTGAATATGAATGGATGGTACTATATTTTGTCAAATGCTTTTTCTGTATCTTTTCAGATAATCATGTGATTCTTGCCTGTAAGTCTATTGATATGGTGAATTACATTTGGCTGAGAATCCATTCAGTCCTGGGCTTTTCTTTGTTGGTAGGCTTTTGATGGCATCTTCAATTTCATTACTTGAAATTTTTCTATTTCAAATTTCTGTGTCCTCCTGGTTCAATTTGGGTGGGTCAAATGTCTCTAGGAATTTGTTGATCTCTTTTAGATTGTGTAGCTTATTGGAGTACAAATTTTCAAAATAGTTGCTGACTATCCTCTGTATTTCGAGTAGGGTGGTTTCTTCTCTCATCATGAATTTTAATAATCTGAGCTTTTCCCTCTTTATTCTGGTCTCCTAGGCACAGTGTTATTCATGTGGCAGGCCTCTGACAGGCCCATTTTTTGGACCCCGCTCAGATTCCCCAGATCTTGGCTCCCAGTCCCTAAGGCTACCAGCTGTTGCAGCACCAGGTCCAGATGACTCCTTCCTAAGCTCTCACGTACAACCAGGAAACACCAGACGTCTCTCACACATGAGGATTCTAGCAGTGGTGAGCTTTCCTCTTTGTTTTATTGTATCTAATCTTCTGAGTCCCCAAGCTGCTCTGAGTGTCCAGTATTAAATTCTAGTGCAATCGCTCTTTCACTCATCTCACTGAGAAGCTGGATGTCCGCTGTCTTGGTGTCACACCAGGGAGCAGCTTGGAAAGCCACCTCCTCTACTCTGCCATTTTCCTCTCTCCTCCTACAGTGTACTAATTTCTTAAAATCTGACTTTCATCCTTGCATTTTTCTCTTATGATGTTATACATGTTTCTTTAAAATATCTACCTTTATGAAAGCTAATAATTATCCATGATTCTCTACACAAGTTGAGAGGTGTTTATTTCTGTTAACCAGTACTTTTTAGCGCTGTCTCTATTGCCACGTAAGTTAAGGCACATTGAATCAGAGGGTACCATTTAATGGAACATTTGTGAATGGTTACAGAATCTATTGTGATTGTTAAATGGATTTCAAGGTAACTTGAACAGAAAGGCTATGATACTTTTCTCAGAATTCATAAATGTTTTAATGTTTAAATTACTAGAAAATTATTAATGCTTTTCCTGCACTTTTCTTTCATTTTAGACACATTATAAAAGCATAGAAATACTCATATCATGTCTTTACCTTATATCCAAAGTGGAGAATGAAGAACACGGGAACTTTGAAAAGGCAACCTTATTGAGAGATAATGGACATACCATACAGGTCACTCACTTAACATATAACATTCAGTTGCATAACCATCACCACAGTCAAATTTAGAACAGTTTCCTAACCTTGAAAAGAAACCTGAGATCCCTTAGCTATCACTTCCCGACACCCAACATCTTCCCAAGTGTTAAAACCACCTGTTAAGGTTTGGATGTGGTGTCCCCAAAAAGCTCACGCAGTGAAACCATGCAAGAAGTTTCAGAGAAGTGATGTTTGGGTTAGGAGAGCCTTAACCCAATCAGTGAATTAATTCCCTGATAGGGATTAACTGCGTGATAACTGAAGTGGCAGGGTGTGGCTGGAGGAGGTGGGACTTGGGGGTGTGGCTTTGGGGGATGTGTTTGTATTTGGCAAGTGGAGTTTCTCTCTTCTGCTTCCTGACCATTATGTGAGCTGCTTCCCTCCACTACACTCTTCCACCATGATGTTCAACCTCATCTTGACCCCTGAGGAATGGACCTGGATATCTATGGACTGAGACCTCTGAGTCCATTAGCCTCCAAATAAATTTTTCCTCTTCTACAGTTGTCCTGGTCAGGTCCTTCAGCCACAGTGGCAAAGGGGCTAAAACACCACCACCGATCTACTTTTTGTCTCTGTGGTTTCTATGTAATGGGCATTTCATACCAGCAGATTGGCACAGTGTTTGGTCTTGCTTGACCAGGTCTTCTGACTTACTGAGCTGACTGTTTTCAGGGCTGGTCTGCACTGTGGCAAGGGTCAGTACTTCCTTTCTTCCTGGTCCTCCCACGTGGCTGCACCACTCATCCACGGGGACCTCAGGGAGCTGCTGCTTGGTGCGGTGCTGACGTGGCTGGGCTCTTTTACGCACAGGTTACTGTGTGGAAGTGCTCTTCTTCCCGGGCCATTGGGTTTTGTCCTCTGCACTCCTTGTGCGGATTCATCCTCTCTCTGCCTCACTCATGCTGTCCTTTCTGTTTTTTTCCATTTTTATTCATTTGGCCTCATTTATTTAGAACTGGCCTAAAAAGAATTTGCTCTTTTTCTAGAAGCTTCCTCTGACTCCTCTGGCTCCCTGACCTCACTCTCTTCAGCACTTGGCTGTGCAGAGTTATGTAGTCCTTAATGTTACTTTCACCTTTTTTATTTTTATTTTTTGCATGGTACATTATCTTGTCTAAGTATAAATTCACCTATGGTGAGAATAATATCTGATATTCATGACACCTATTCTTGAATAAATGGAAAATGGTTTTGCTTGACAGTTGTTTTGAATCAATTAATTATATCATACCAAATTTTTCCCTTGAGATTTTGACCTATCAGTGTTTTAGTATAAATATATTTTAAGCAATTTATGAAATTACTTAAAATGAAATTGAATACAATTAATCCAACAGAGAATTGATCTGTTGAATGCTCTTTTTTTTCCACTATGGGAAAAAAATCTAAATTTCCCCAAAGTTTATTATATAGCCAGAATAGGTATTTATAGATCTGAAATTCTAACCCTCTAAAAAACTGTGGTTTCAGCTTTTCTCATACATTATACTGCAAAACCTTAACCTCCTCATCAGATATATAAAGTATATTTTCTTGTAGTCGATTTTGTGTAAAGTTTGCTTATTGGTTTTGTGTTCAAATATCCTCAGCCTGCTTCCTTTATTATCAAACTCTATGATTTTATTTAAGTAAATTGATGATCTTAATGTAAGGCTGAAAATGCATCTTCAAAATAATTATAGCTCAAAGTAAAATATGATTTTTTTTACAAAAGTTACTATCTTTTAAAAGTACAAAAAAGATGTGAAAAATAGAGAGGAATCAAAATAAAGTGGGAGAAGATGTAGTGAATGTCTAAAGGCACACAGAAATCAATATAGTGGAGCTGGGCGTGGTGATGTGTACCTACAATGCCAGAGACTCAGAGGCTGAGGCAGGAGGATCACGAGTTCAAGGCCAGCCTCAGTCATTTAGGGAGGGCCTAAGTAACTTAGTAAGACTCTGTCTCAAAGTAAAAACAAAAAGTGATGTAGGTGTGGCTCAGTGGAATAGCACCTCTGAGTTCAATCCTCAGTACCAAAACAAACCAAAAAAAGAAAAAACAATATAGTAGGACACAGACATGGAACATTGCATAAATAGGACATTGAACAAAGATAAGAGAGGATTTAGAGAAAAACCAAAAACAAGTAACTCTATAGTTTATTATATTTAACTGAAATGTACTAATTTCATTCAAAATTGTATGTTGGATGTATTGTGTGTGTGTGTGTGTGTGTGTGTGTGGTAGACAGTGGTAGACAGCTTGTCTAGACTGTGCAAAGCCCTGGGTTCCATGCCCAATAGAAAAAAAAAAAAAAGAATAGCTCAATTATTTTATAGTTGAGATTTAGTGCAATTGATATCAATGATTAAGCTCCAGTATCTTTTTCCACATATTTAAAATTGCTTTCTGAATTATGGACTCAAAACCAAAGGAAATAATAATGCAATAATTATTTCGGTTGTAATTTTTTAAAAAATATGTTTTTTTAATTTTTGTTAGACACCAGCAACAACTCCAGAAATTTCAGACTAGCTAAGAGAGAATAATGATGCTTCAATAAGAAGTAAGATGGAACTCAGAATTTATAATCTGGAATCTGAACTCTCTGAAACAAAAACTGAAAATCAAGATACAACTAGAAGAATACGAGCAACTCTATGCAGAAGGATGCAAACTTCAGAAGTATGTCAAAACCTAGACTCACAGAACATATCCTTATCTCCTTATTTTTTTTTCTAATGCATAACTTTTAGTGAGATAGGTTTCTGAGGGTACTAGGATGCAAAAGCTAACCAGACAATATAATTTGAACTTACTTTTGAAATATTAGTCCAGGAAGTTTACATCCTCCCTTTTTGCAGTTATATCCCCAACCCCTGCTTTTATATTCTCCTATACTTAACCTGGTCTATCTGACTTTCAGCTAAGGATTTCTGAAGCTTTATAACAGTTATATTGTGACCAAATTGCTTCCAAGTATTTATTTCCATAGAATCTAGACCCATTAGAATTTCTGCTCTAAGGTCATCTACCAATAAGCCAAGACAAGATCTACTTCGGGAAGCAACACAAACAAGAATGCAGAGATTTTGAGCAACAAATATATGATCTGTAAGATAATGTCATATTTATCAGACTGTCAACATTTTAATTGTTTCCTATTAAATGTATGATGTGAACATTTTATTGAAGGAAAATATATTTACCTTATATGCATGATGAAATTTGTAAACTATTTGAAACTGTTTCTTGGAGTCTATAACCAAATTAGAAGTGCAAGTGTAAACCAGTATTGTTGAGTTTTATGCATTCAAATGGCCCAAATGCCAGCTATTTAAAAAAAGAGTCAGTTCTACCTTGGTGGATCTAAATATATCACATTAATGATGGATTATTTATATATAAATAATATATAAATTATACAAATTTTATCACCAAATATGGGCCTGCAGATTTAGACAGACATTATTTTGGATGCCAGTCCTGTGATCACTACCAATGTTTTAATGTATTACAATTATTATAGTGCCATCAAATTTATATTCATTTAATTTTTTATAATTTTAATTTTTAGCATTGACATAGTATTTTTCCTGTTTAGAACAAAATTCACCTTTCCTCTTTGTATGTACAATCTTGTTCAATTTTTTGGAAAGAGTGTTAATAGTAAAGAAACCTCCCATTTGTAGTATAAAGAACTTTTCCCCCTGAACCACCTGAGAGTAAACTTTTGACCTATGCCTAACGAATCATTCATGATTATTTCTTACAAGTCAGAACATGTGGCAGAACAGTAATACAAGATTCATAATGAAGAAGTTAGTGCTAGTACATTCTGTTGCAATGCACCCTGTTACTTAATCCTCAGATTTCTTCCAAATTTTGCCACCCGCCCAACATTGTCCTTTGTAGCAAAAATATCCTGTTCACATCCATGAAATGCACTTAATTGTTGTATTTTATATATTCTTTCAGACTTAACATTCCTCAGTCTTTACCTGACCTTCATGACCTTAGCTCTTTTAAGGGAGAATGCTTGGAGAATGTGCCTCAGATGAAGTTTTCTTTATGATTGGCAACAGACCACATGTGTTCAGGCAAGAGTATCACAAAAGTCATTCTATTCTGTTTGAAATCCCATCATGTGACCTTCACTTTTCATTTCCCCATTATCGACGTTAACTTTGGTCACTAAAGGTGCCACCTGCTGGGTTTCTCTTCTGTAATGTTGCCTTCTCCCTTGTAATTCTTTAATATCCTGTAGGGAAATAATTGGAGACTGTAAATATCTCTGTTCCTCATCCAATTTCAGGTTATTCATTTAATTGTTTCCATAAAGATCTATGGTTTACTTTATTAAATGTACTGTTATTTCTTGATATCATTTAAAATGTTCCATTTTGACAATTTCCGACTTATGGAAGATGTGTAATAGTAGTACAGACAATTCCCAGAAAGCATTCTCCAGATGTTCATACTTTAATAACTTTGTTTTATCCATTCTTCTATCTTTCTAGATAAATATAAAGTTATATAATAAACTATCTTTTCCCTGGACAATGAGTGAGTTGCAGACATAATACATCTTTTTTATAGTCATTCCTTGGAATTCTTTACCTGTTATTCTATACATTTGATGTCTTTGGAGTCAATCACTGATGAATCATAAACCTTAGCGCAGGTATCACGTTACCTTTTTTTTCCCATATTCCTTGTATTCCTGTCATGAGATTTTTGCACCTATTAGGATGGATTTCTCTGGTACATTTATGTGCCCATAAAAGCCCCCTCTTGAGGAAGTATTCTCTTGAGAAAGTCTTCTGGGATATTAGGTTGTTGTGAAATTGTTGAGTACACTTCCAAATGGGTTTTTTGGTATAGTTTCCCTACTGCTTCTCTGGTGATGTTTAGTGTCCTTCTCTGTAGGTCTCACAAGAATGGGGCCCTTTTGTAGATTATGTATGTGTGTTGCACACTGCAGGGCATGGGGTGCACCCACTGGGATCGCTGTATGTTCTGAAGGCTTTGAGAACAATCTAGACGAAGGCCCTTCGTGGGTGTGATGTCCACAGTCTGTGTTATTTCTCTGTGCTGTTGCTGTAAGAGTGGATTGGATGTCCACAAGTGGGACCTCAGGCTCCCCTGAGTCTTTCCTACTGGGCCCTGGTCATCAGTGTGGGATTTTTCTCTCACCTAATATAATATATATATATATATATATATATAAATATATGATATATAATATAAATATAATATACATATTTATATAAAACAGCAGAATGCATTACAATTTTTATTATACATACAGAGCACAATTTTTCTCTGGTTGTATTCATAGTATATTCACAGCAATTCATGTCTTCATACTTGTACTTTGGATAATAATGATCATCACATTCCACCATCATTAATAACCCCATGCTCTATCCCTTCCCCTCCAACCCCTCTGCCCTACCTAGAGTTCTTCTATTCCTCCCAAGCTCCTGCTCCCTATCCCACCATGAATCAGCCTCCTTATATCAAAGAAAACATTCAGCATTTGTTTTTTGGGGGATTGGCTGACTTCACTTAGCATTATCTTCTCCATTTCCATCCATTTACCTGCAAATGCCATGATTTTATACTCTTTTATGCTGAGTAATATTCTATTGTGTATATATGCCACATTTTTTTTATCCATTCATCTACTGAAGAGAGCATCTAATTTGGATCCACAATTTAACTATTGTGAATTGTGTTGCTATAAACATTGATGTGGCTGTGTCCTGAAATATGCTGTTTTTAAGTCCTTTGGGTATAGACCGAGGAGAGGAATAGCTGAGTCAAATGGTGGTTCCATTCCCAATTTTCCAAGAAATCTCCATACTGCTTTCCATATTCTCTCACCTATTCTTTTTTTTTAAATTCCTCATAAAACTCTGGCTAGTCAGAAAATTTATTTAAATGACTGATAAGAATTTCATAATGAGGGGCTGGGGATGTGGCTCAAGTGGTAGCGTGCTCGCCTAGCATGCATGAGGCACTGGGTTCGATCCTCAGCACCACAAAAAATTAAAAAAATAAAGATGTGTCCACCGAAAACTAAAAAATAAATATTAAAAAAAGAATTTCATAATGATTGAAGTAGTTGACAGAGAAAAAGGGAGAGACAGAGAATGTTTTCTTATGGTAAGGTCAAGCTTAGTAAATGACAGGTTGGCCTCAATCTGCATCTTCAAAATGCCATAAGTTATAATGAATTTTTTTCTGTAGGTAAAAAAGTAATGGAAAATAAAAAATTTTCTTTGGAATGGCAGCAATAAATACAGATGTCATTTTCTAAGAATGATCTGAGGAAAAATAAAAGAAATGAAGTTGAAACAGCTCATTCCAAGATGTCTTTACAGCTTTTATTTCACAAGTCATTTAAAAATACAGTCAGCAATTAAAAAGGACAAAAAACATTGTATATAATAGAAAAAAGCTCGAGTTTCCTCCTTTTTTTTTTAAAGAGATATCAGCGGACACAACATCTTTATTTGTATGTGGTGCTGAGGATTGAACCTGGGCCACACGCATGCCAGGCGAGTGCACTACCGCTTGAGCCACATCCCCAGCCCTCGAGTTTTCTTACTGAAACTTTAATAGCATGTACTCATAGCAAAGTTAATTAAAACTAAAGAACAGTGAATTTGATGAAATATACACAGAAAGTAATTATCGTGCAACTTTTAAAAAATTTTAGACTATTACCAAATATCCTTTTAGTCACACTCAAAGCACTTCTAACTCTGGGGTGTTTTCATAAGCATTTTAATAAACAACTAGTAATTTTATTTTAAATGTGTAAAATTTGCCTTTCTTTCTCTGTATTTCTGTTGTTTTCTCAGAAATAAGTTTTCTTAATCTTTACTAACAATAGTGTCTGACCTTTATACATTTTTGTTGAGTTTAATCTACATAAAACTACTGCAAGTAAATCTACTTCAAGGGTTACTCTCAGGTATTCAAATTAAATATGCATTATTTTAAATAAAATAAGCATTATATATTTTCTACAACTAATATGTCATATCACAATAAATGTTAATTCAGGAAATTAACTGAATTAAATGACACTAAGCTAAACAAAGGATACCAAGCCAGTGTCCAGATTCTACTGGCAAAAATTTGCTAAATTGAAGTATATTTTCTTTTTTTTATGTAAAATTTTGAAATTTCTATATGACAGCAGATTGCATTACAATTCTTATTACATATATAGAGCGCAATTTTTCATATCTCTGGTTGCATACATAGTATATTCACACCAACTTGTTTCTGTGAGCCCAACATCAAGGTGATGTCTCACCTATTCTTTATGCTAAAATATTTCCAAAGATTGAGTAGGGTTGGGGGTGTGTGAAGCCAAGTGTGGCGTCTCCTAGCTGGGTTGGAGTGTAGATCAGTAACAGACTGGCTGCCCCATGAACTCAAGGGTCCCAATAGATTTCCAGCACTTCATGGAAAAGTGGGAAAGAAACAACGGTAAGGAGTCGTAGAAACATACGTCTTTAAAATAAATACCAGGTGCCTAGGATTCTATCCACAGCACTGAAGAGCACACAAGCAGGAAGGGTGGAGGCCAAGATCGTAAAATCTAAATAGTTCTAAAGATGGAAAAATCAGTTCATTAAGAGAAAAGAAAGTGGGGTGGAAAATCAAAAAGTTTAGAATGAATGGAGGGAAAGCAGAAGAGAGATAGCAAGTCAAGTCTGTTAAAGGAGGAGGAGGAAAATGAAAAAGAGAATGTGTCTGCTAGAGGGAGAGAGGAGGAGAGAAAAAGAAACACGAGAAAGAAAAACAAACGTTGGAGAAAAGATGGCCTCTTCAACAAATGGAGGGGAAAACCGGAAATCCAGATATAGCATTCAACCCCTATCTCTCACCCTGCACAAAAATCAACTCAAGGATCTACACCTAATAGAGGAGAAGGAAATGTAGGTCCAACTTGCCAATGTGTGGGTGTAGGAACTGACTTCCTCAACAAGACTCCTAAAGCACAAGAAGTAAAATCAAGAATCAATAAAGGGGATGGTATCAAACTAAAAAGCTTCTTCACAGAAAAGGAAACAATCAAGAACATGAAGAGGGAGCCTACAGAATGGGAGAAAAATCTTTGCCACCTTCACCTCAGAGCATTAATCTCCAGGAAAACATAAAGAACTCAAAAAACTTAACACCAAAAACAAACAAACAACAACAACAAAACAAATAGCCTAGTCAATAAATGGGCAAAGGAACTGAACAGACACTTCACAGAAGAAGAAGAAATATGATCTGTCAACAAATATATGGAAAAATGTTCAATATCACTAGCAATTAGAGAAATGCAAATTTAAACTACACAGATTCCATCTCACTTCAGTCAGAATGGCCGTTAACAAAAATACAAGCGAAAATAAATATGGGCAAGGATGTGGGGGGAAAGGTTTACTCATATATTGCTGGTAGGAATACAAATTGGTGCAATAACTCTGGAAAAGCAGTATGGAGATTGTTAGGAGATTTGGAATGGAACCATCATTTGACCCAGTTGTCCCACTCCTCAGTTTAGACCCAAGGACTTAAAACCAGCATACTACAGTGATGCAGCCACATCAGTGTTTATAACAACGCAATTCACAATAGCTGAACTATGGAACCAACTTAGGTGTCCTTCAACAGATGAATGGATAAAAAAAAATGTATGTATATGAAGAATGGAATGTTACTCGTGCTTAAAGAAGAATGAAATTATGGTATTTGCTGGAAAATGGATGGAATTGGAGACTATTGTGCTAAGTGAAATAAGGCAATCCCCCAAAACCAAAGGCCAAATGTTCTGATATATGGATGCTGACACACATCAAGGCAGGGAGAGAATAGAAGTTCACTGTATTACACAAATGGGAATGAAGGGAAGGGCGGGGGATGGGTTTGGGAAAGACAATAGATTGAATCAGACATAACTCTCCTATGTTCACTATGAATACATGACCCGTTAACTCCATATCATGTACAACCACAAGAATAGGATCCTAATTAGAATAAGTTATAGTCCATGTATGTTTAATATGTCTATATACTCTCTAATGTATATCTAAAAAGAACAAAATTTTCAAAGAGAAAACCACTAACTCTAAAAAAATTAAAAAATGCAATAAAAGGATAATAAGGAAAAATGACAAAAAATAAAAAAAAATGTGGGCATGTGTGTATGTACCCCAACCAATCAAAAAAACAAAATCACACAATAATTCTTAATGAAAATTTAAAGAATTGTCTCCACTGAGGGTGTTGACACTGTGGACAAAGATGGTGTTCATTGCCTGTGTCAGGTGGTCCTTCTGGTTCCTTCTTGGGCTGTGCCCCCCTTAGACAGAGCGAGGGCTGGGGCTGATAAGCCCTTTCTCCTCTTGTGTTGCTCACCAAGCTGTCAGCTGGAGTGGCCTGGGACTGTGGCTGGTTGAGGTGGCTCCTCAGCTTCTTTACTCACCAGTACAAGGTCAGATGGCACGGGAAGAACCCTCTAGTGGAGTTTTGTCTGGATAGACATCCTGGAGCATTATAAAAGCAGAATTCAGGCAAATCATCCTGACGTAATTAAAAAAATTCTTTCAGGTGAAGGGTAGTTCAGAGATCACAGAGAAGTGGCTTTCACATGTGACTGTATTGCTTACTTAGCTTGCTTAAGACTCCTTATTAGATAAAGAACACCCCTTACTGAATTTGGGAGATCTATGGCAGTATGATTCTCCTGACAGAACTGAGAACAAAAACAGTTGTCCCTATGCAACCTGTACCTGGGTTACTGAGGAAATGGTTCTCATCTCTTCCTGCTTGGACCAACATGGGATTTACCTGTGTCCTAAATCAAAGTTCAGTTGGAGGTATTGTGCCCATCTACCACTAACAATTTAGAAAAAATTTAAAAAGAAAAGTTCAATTGGAGCCTGAAAGTTAAAGGTAGATTTAAAAAATGTGTGTTTTCCATATACATTGGTGCTTAAAAGCATCATGTCCAGGTTAGAGTCCCTGCTCTTTTTGGACAAATCACTTAATTGATGGATATCTCTGTCCCTTCATCTATAAAGTAGGGAGACCTGGGAGTCCACAACAAGGCGAAACAGAGGACAGGCCTTCCTTTCCACTGGTACCTTGGTATCCTCTCTCCTACAATAATGGAAATTGTCCCTTTCACCTTCCTCTCCATGGACCCCTGTCACCTTGCCCCAGGTCCTATTGTCACTTCCCTCCAAGTGTCCATCCACTAGGTAAGGGAGGTTTCTGGGAGTGAGAAAATGTGGAAGAGAACATCGTCTCATTACCCTGTCCCCCAGCAAAAGCTCTGGCATGGGGACCCTGCTGGCGCCTCCCTACAGACCCAGAGCCACCCCTGTCTAGTCCTAGCAGTTAAGGACAGGCTTCCCTCCCCCACACCCTTGATAATGGCACCCTCTGGCTCAGCATCTGGTGGGCATTGAATCTGCCTATGACCTTCTAATTAGCGTGCCCTGTGCATCCAGAGTGGGTTTAGCACCTGATCAGCTGCAGAGTGGGCTCAGGTCTGCATCTGTTCAACCTCTGTGTCACCTCCAACCACTGCAGAGATTCTGGGCCTGCTTTCTGTTTGTACCTGGGATCCTCTGTGGCCCTGCCTGTGACACACTGGGTGCTGGTCTCCTTGGCATCCCAAACAGCATTGTGCTTACTGTGCCAACCTGGTCCAATCCAGACTGCTGCTCTGCAGCCCATGGCCACCACCATCTGCGACAGCTGTGGGGTCTGGTGCTGCAGCTACCTGGCGTCAGTGGGGCCTGCACTGGTTTCTCCCAAGGCCATCCACCTTTGTGCCTGTGTTAGGCAGCTTTTGTAACTAACCAAAATTCCGAAGAAGGATAACTTAGAGGATGAAAAGTTTATTTTGGCTGCTGGTTTCAGAGGTTTAGCTAACTCCATTGCTCTGGGCTCAGGTGAGGTAGAATATCATGACAGAAGGATATGACCCCTGGGAAGATGAACCCTTCCATGACATAGCCCCGTTGACCCACCTCCTCCAGCCGTGCCCCGCCTGCCTACAGTTACCACCCATCCAGTCCACTCAAACTAGTCTACAGTTCTCAGAATCCAATTGTTTCACCTCTGACCATTCCTGTATTAACACAGGAGATTTTGAGAGACACCTCATATCCAAGCCATGACAGTATCATTGAATATCTGTACAAAATTGTTGTCTACATACACCTGACTGGCCTTGTACCCATGTGGCCCATTCATTTTCAGCTCAGGATTCAGGCTGGGTGGACCCTAGTGACCCAGAATCCCTCCTCCCTTGAAATCCTCCTTGTGGTCTGGTCCATGGAAGTCTGAGTCGTGCCTCTTTGCTCTTGATTCTCCTCAGTATGCTCCTGCTGGCCTCATGCGTCCACCCTCCTCTGATGTTTGTGGCCACCATGTCCTGTGTGACTGGGAAGTTAAGGGTTCAGTGATCCAAGTGCTGAGTGCCTCTGGGAACTGTGGACCAGTGGCCATCCTCACCCAGGGGACCCTAGGCTGGGAGCTCTGTCTATCTCAGCCTCACCCCACACATCCTGCACAGAAGCCACAGGAAACTGCAGTGGGAACCCCTCATCAGTGACCACAGGCTCCTTGGTCTGGTGAGGACCAGCTCCAAATGCAGCCTTTGCACCTCTGTCCAAGGCTGGTCCATCCATAGGCATCCACTCCTGTCCTTTCTCTCCATTCGGGTTCATTTTTACCCCTGCTGTTTGCCTCATGACTACCCTCATCCTTAAACCCCGACTCTGGAGACTGCCTACTTCCCAGGTAGACTTGGGCTCAGGTAGCCGGGGTGGTGAGGATACCTGCTGGTAGGAAAAGCAAACAGCTGCTCCCAGATTCTGGCCCAGGAAGGACATTTCTCTCTCCTCAGCTGTCAGTTTCTCAACATCTGCCAAATTTCTCTGTTTTGTATTGAGACAGAGATTTTTAAAATCTGCCTTCAGTAAACACCTGACTTCCACAACAGTACAAACACAGGCATCTCAACAGAAGCTTCCCAGCTCCCTGTCTCCCTTTGGGGAAGACACATTCCCAGACACATCCCCACTGTCCCCATAGTCCCCACACTGTCCCCCTTCTCTACCCACCTACCCAGCCCCACTGCACATTGTAGCTCCTGAGGGTGGTGCTAATGCAGCAGGGCACTGGGCAGTGTGGCCAGCTGCAGGTCCCCTCTTTGGGGCTTCTCCAATTCATCCCCTCCATAACAGTCACCCAGTGAGCATTTGGACTTACTGTGCTCCACTAGGCCCTGAATCGTGGAATTTATGGGTCTCTGTAACATCATATTCCAAGTTGGGTGTTTTCCTGATTGCTGCCATGCTCCCTCTCCCCCTGTGTCTCCTCTCGCAGTTCCTGGGTGCTGCTCTAAAGGGCCAGGACCTGAGAGGGGATGTGGAGGGTGAGGGTCATCATGATGGCTCACTGGAGCTGGTGTGCCTGAGCTTGCTCAAGTTCAGTCCCCTAATGGCTTCCATCTTCTTGATGTGGCCAAAATCTTTGGTGGTGCAAGTGGACAGAGAAAGGTTGACCATGACTAGGTTCATCAGGGCCAGGACCACCAGAGCACTTTGCAAGATCATATTCACGTGTGATCCAGGAGAGAGATCAAGATGGCAGCAAGGCCTGGGAAGGAGGAGACACCACCAGACCTGCAAAAAAGAGGGAGGAAAACCAGGTAGCCTCCCCCAGATCCCCAAAACTGAGGCTTGGCCAGAGGGTGCATGAACTCACTGCACTGGGAGAGCTTGGGGACTTCTAAGAAGTGCTGGCAACCCTGAAAAAAGCAGAGATGTTGTGCCTAGGAGCCAGGAGGAGGGCAAGGCCACTGGGCGTGGGGCGAGAGTCAAAGGATTAGGTAAGCTGGGCATGGTGTCCAAGGCCTGTAATACCAGTGGCTTGAGAGGAATGTGAGTTCAAAGCCAGCCTCAGCAACAGCAAGACACTTAGCAACAGAATGAAACCCTGTCTCTAAATAAAATACAAAATAGGGCTGGGGAGGTGGCTCAGTGGTTGGGTGCCCCTGAGTTCAACCCCTAATACCAAAAAAAAAAAAAAAAAGTTCGGGTAAAAATAAGTGAAAGGATATTTGATAATGCTAAATTCTGCTTGGTGATTGGGAGAAAGTAGATATTTTAAAGAAAGGGCAGAACATGTGGCTGGGTCCCCAAATCAAAATCCTTGGCCTGCATTGAAGAAGAATAAGAAGAAAATGCAAAAGAAAAAAAAATGCTTTCAAAACCAAGTAAACAGAAAGTCAGATCCTCAGGGAATAGATGGAGAGGTGTACAGCGGGCTGGCTGCTGGCCTGACAGGAGTGGGGGAGGCAGGACAGCAAGGACACACGTGTCTACGAGGGCTCCATTCAAGTTTCCCTTTTGTTTACATTTCTTGGTGTGTGTGTGTGTGTGTAGGGGGTCTAAAGGACTGGCTCACACTGCCTTCATTGGCTAGGATGTGGCCACCTGTGCAGCTGGAAGGCAGCGCGGAGGGACCTCCGGGAATCAGCCCCAACAAACCACTTGGACTGGATCCCCAAGGTCACCAGCCTCCTGGCCTTGTCTTCTCCCTGGGCCATGGCTTCTGTCCCCTGCTTTTCTTTTAACAATCCAAAAAAAAAGATAAAGAAAATAGAAGGCAGGACACTGCGGCGAGTGGCCGCAGGCCACCGTCCTTCGGTTCCCTTGCTTCCTTCCCTATCTCTAGCTGCTCTCCTCATTGGAGAGAAGCCAGATGGACCTAGGATGGACCTTGGGATGGACCTCCCTCTCTCTCCTCTCTCACACACGCGTGCACACCAACTGCCTTCTCGGTTTCTCTCTGTTGATATTTTATATCTCCCTCCCCAACGCCTGGCGCCAAGGACGCAGAGGGAGGGACCCGCGGACGCGGCCTGTTCCTGCAGGATTTCAATGTCTTCATCGGGCCCAGGAACGGCCAGCCCGATTCGGGAGCACCTTGCGAGCGCTCTCGTTGGTCCTGGTAACTGAACCTTCACCTCCTGGAGTCACTTCTGCTACTCGTGGGGCGCTTTTCTGGAGTTATTCAGCCGAGCCCCGGTCCTTCTCATCCTGCTCCTCGCGCTTCCCGCTCGCTCCTGGTCCCGGGTCCCTGGCCTCCCCCGGCCCGCAGACACCAGCAGGGGACGCAGGGGGCCTGGGCTCTCAGGGATCCTGACATCTTGGCGGTGATTCTTCACGGAGGAGCCCGGAGTCGTGGCTGAAACTTGGAGACGTTCGGGAGCATGAGAAAGTGGTGGCGTCTTGGGAAGACCGAGGGTGCCCTCTGGCGAGGCCTGGCCACCAGCGGAGAAGGCTCGCAGTGCGGGGAGTAGGAGAAGGCTGCGGGGAGGGCGAGTGGAGGAGCCCAGACGCCCAGAAGTTCGCCTTCCTCTCGGCCCCACGTGCGTACAAGTGTCCGTCTTTCTACCCCAGCCGCGGGTCCAGAGCCGCGTGTGGCAACGTCATCCAGATGTTCGCACCTCCCTCCCTGCGGAGGGCTCAGTAGGGAGTGGCTCCAGCCAGCAGGGGTCTTTGGCGCCAGCCCATTTCCCGGAGGGTGAAGGGCAGCCTGCTCTCTGCTCTCACAGCTCTCAGCGGTAGGATTTTCCTCACATCTCACACAGCCACAGTACAGCGATCCAACCCAGCAATTCGCATAGACTCAATACTCTCCATGAATTTAAGACCTTATTCAAATTTCACCAATTGCCCCTCCAGAATCCAATCCACGACCTCCCATTGCATTTAGTTGTCATGTTTCCGTAGTCTCTCCCGATTTGACATAGCTCATGCCTTTAACACTTTGTAATGGGTTACTTTGTACAGGGTTTGCGTAACTTGGGTTCCATACTTCCTCATGATTAAACTGAGGTCGTGCAATTCTCGCAAGAATGTCACAGGAGGAATGTTGTGCCCTCTCAGGGTACCTTACCAAGAGTCACAAGATGTCAATTAGACCTATTGTTCAAAAAGTTAACTTTTAGCATTTGGTTGATGTGGTGCCTGAAGACCACATATTTCCCTCTTAAAATTAATAAGTATCAATCTTCTGAGGACATTTTTGGAAACTAATAGAATATCTTTGTTTACATCATATTTTTGCTCATTAGTTTTAGCATCTACTGAAGATTCTTGCAATAATCATTCTGATGGTGTTTCCCACGTGGTAATTTTCTAGTTTCATAATTTCTTCTACCTTTATTAATTGGTGTCCTGATGAGAGGAAGCACTCTCCTTTCTCATCTATTCCCTCATTGATGCTCATCATGGTGGACTTATTTGCTTTCTTCTATGGGCTTTAGTCCCTTCTATTTTCTTGTTTGAATTGTCTCAGACTTGGCCACTGAGTGCTCCTTCAAGTTGGCTCCTATCATCTACGTAATTTTTTTTCCTATTAACTGATTTTCCTCATGGCATGAGTCATACTTTCTCATTTCTTCATATGCCTAGAGTTTATTTATTTATTTTCAGATGTGTGGCCTTTTTATCTTAGTCTTAGCAGCGCTGTGTTTTGTTGCATGGCTTTGAAGACGTCACGTTTGCTTTGTTCTGGAAGGCAGGTTAGAGTCTCGGGGTTCATCTCAATCCTTTTAAAGCTTGTCTTTTAAGATTATTTAAGGCAGGTCTGGGTTGTCCTGTGCTCTAGGGTTACTGTAGGCACACTATGAAGACACACCCCTTCTACAATTTCCACTACACCCCATGCTGGGCCATGAATTCAACAGTCTCTCCACTCAGGCTTGTAGAAATTAAAATAATTTCCAGCTCTGTGTTAGTTCTGAGAATCATTCGGCTTCGAGGTCCCTGGAAATTTTTCTTTCCTGATAGTGCTCGTCCATCCTCATTGAGTTTGACCCCAGGTGTGTGGAGATTCATATTGGCCCAAAGATTCAAGTGGACTCCTATGCAGATTTCTAGAGCTCTTTATATAGCTCCCTCCTCTCCGGCACTCTGCCTTGCAAATTCTGAGTCTGTCTTCCTGTGTAGTCAAAGCTCATCAGGGTTTCAATCTGTATTCATCTGATGGCTGGTGATGAAGTTTGAGAGCACTTCCTATATAAGTCTTTTGTTGGATACGCATTTTGTAATTCTTTTCCTCCAGTCTGTAGTTTCCCTTCCCATCTTCCTAACAGGTGAAGATTTTGCTTTTACATAGTGAAAGTTTTAAATTTTGATGAAGCTTCACAAATTCTTTTTCCTCTTATGAATTTTGCTTTTGTCGTCATGGCTAAGAATTCTTCACTAAGCCATAGGTCCTAACGACCTCCTCCAGTATTTTCTTTTAGATGTTTTATAGCTTTACATTTAAATTTATGATACATTTTGAGTTAATGTTCATAAAAATATGCTATCTTTAGTTTTTGTAGACATTCTTTATTAAGTTGAGGACGTTTCCCTCAAAGCAGCCTGACAGTATTTATTTTGAGTGAATGTTGAAGTTTATAAAAGGGTTTTTCTGCTTCGTTTGATATGGAAATGTGATTTTTCTTCCATAGCCTGTCAATATGGTAGATAAATTGACTGATTTTTCAAATATTGATCCAGCATTGAATCTCTGGAATAAACCCCACTTAATAATGGCATGATTTTGTTTTTATATATTATTGAATTCTTTTTGCTCTATTTGGTTAAGGATTTTTTATTGGTGGAAAAAAATATAATTCATAGTTAAATTTCAGATAAGTAAATAAACAACAAATAATTCTTAGAGAAAATAAATCCCAGTTATTGCATAATTATATACTAAGAATTATTGATATTCATCTGAAATTCAAATTGAACTGGGTGTCCCGTATTTTCATTTGGAAAATCTGGTCATCCCAATTGTGGTTATGCTCCAGGATGGCTCTGATTCTCTATGGCACTCCTCTGCCCTTGCCACGGATTGGCATTGGGATTCTCCATGCTATGAAGGGCTTTCTCTTTATAGTAGCTCTCGGTTTCAGGTTCTTTCTCTTTTTTCTTTTAAATTAAATTATTTATTTATTCTAATTTGTTATACATGTCAGGTTCTTTCTTCCAGGTACCAAACATTGTACTAATCAACCTGAAATTAGTCCACTAAGACACCTTTCCACTTGCCAAGGTCTTCTGGAGCCCCCTGGCTTATCCTAGAGTGTGTTTGGGAAGCTTTTACTTGGTATTGAAGAGGGTTCTTCATGGTTATATAGTATATAAAAGTCACTTTAAACAGATAAAGAAGCTTCTAGAATTTGCACATGTCAACAAGCAGAACCATATTCCCTGGAGTAGATTTGTGTTCAAGCAAGAGGCACCTTGGTCCCTGTAGCTTGGCATAGGAAGGGGTGTGGACACCTCCTAACCTGGAAATGGTATTATAGGACATCTTGTTTTCTGGTTTGCTCTGTGTGTGTGTGTGTGTGTGTGTGTGTGTGTATGTGTGTGTGTGTGTGTGTTTAGAAAATGCTTTTCCTTTTAATTGTCAGTCTGAGGGGGTAAAACAATTTGTAGTTTTTTAGGGACTCTCCTGTATGTAAAGGCACTTAGACCACAGGGGCAGTCCTTCTCAGAGGATTGAAGTCAGGAGGAACTTATGTGGTCAATAGTCAGGACGCTACTCATGTCAATCTGATAGAAAATAACCCCAAGGGGTTAAAAGGGGACTCACCAGAAAGCAAGGGGGAACGTGAACTGCTGGTTCAAAATCAAGAAAGAGTTACAAGCTCCTTTGGATTTGGAGTTCTCCATTGGTAGTGCGATTTTGAGAGAAAAATATCTAAGGTGAGAACCACAGAGGCAAAGACTAGGAGCCCTCTTGTGGGACCTTACTGCAATATGGACAGGATCCTGAATCAGCAAGAACATCCCTGGATCAAACCCCGAGATTTGGGGTTCAATAGCGGCACCTTGTGGCAGCATCTGGTAATGGCAGCATGAGTCTGAGCTTGCTCTTTGTTGGGTGTAGGACTCAAGAAGCAGGATTCTTGGATAAAACAGAGGAGGGAGGACTCAGGAAGAAGACCCCTGGCTTCCTGAACATATACATAGGAGGTTTAATGCAGTTTTGAGAGGTGGATCTGCTGTGTTCGCATCCTTGCTGTGTCACAAGCTGTGGGAAGCTGGAATCTCTTTCTGCTCCAGTTTCTTAATCTGCAGAATGGTAACCATTACAGTACCTATCTCCTAAGGCACTTGTGAGGAGTAAATAAATTAATGCATGTTATAATGGTGCCTGGTACATAATACGTCCTCAGTAAATGTTGCAGGCTGACGGTGTTCTTTTTATTATCAGGAAAGTAGGAGATGAGACAATTTTGGCATCTGAGCTGGCTGATGTGATAATAAGCTGCAGAAGTGCAGGTATCATGATTCTCAGTTGACAAAGGATGAGACCAATTCCAGCAAACACAGATGACTTGCTCGAGAGCAGACAGGCCTGATTTAAACTCTGGTCTTCTGGTCTGACTTGAATTTACCAGAAGATTGAAATTACCTAGCCTAAAAGCCAAGTTCGTGTGATGCATCAGTCACAGGGTCAGACCCAGAGCATCTGAAGCCCCAGTGAACCCCTTGGGAAAAGCACACCTCATTCTATCCCTTCAAATCTTTGTTCTCGAATCCGCCTTCTTTCCACCGTCAGTCCCTTTGCCTTTGTTTATCCACACGTCCTGTCTGTACTCTTCAGCGTCTCCTAGTGGGTTTTCCTTCTCCTAGTCTGGTTCCCTGCATTCTACACTCCATGCAGAAGGATGGCGTCCTGTCTAAAATATACCCCCACTCAGAGCCCTCCAGTGCTGCCCCATCAATAACAAACAGGCTCCTTAGACACTACATCGAGGTGCCAGTTCTCTGTATCCTTTAAGAAACCTAAACTGTAGCTGTTTATTTATACACCACAAGTGTCTAATCAACAAACAGAAGAAAAAAATACTACTGCTGCCAGAATGTCTGGAGGAATTTTGTGACGATGTAGGTGAACCCTAGCTCAAGGTGGGGAGCTTCAGCAGGCCCTAAATGACAGATTCAAAGTCAGAGTGCTGGGGTATCCTGAAGACTTATAGGGCATATAATGGTATCTGATTCCCCTGGCTGATGGTGGTGTTGTAGAGTGGTTAGCCACTACCTGGATTCAATCCCAGCTTGGCTGTGTGATTGGCTGTGTGACCGTGGACAAGCTCCTCAGCTCCTGTGATAAAGTTGACTCATGTAAAAGGGGTAGTGGTAGCTCATCAGTGTTTAGAATCATGCTTAGAACCCATGTCTAGCAGATGCCAGTGGACTTATGTTAGCTGGTGTCACTGAGAACACAGGAAGATCTGTCTTAGTCTATGAAACTGAGCCCCAGGAATGCAAGGTGTTCAGGGGAGAAGGGTCTTCCTGCCTCCTGCCTCCCAGGTGCTCCCCAGCCATGAGCACACCTCTCGGGTTCTTCTGCTCACACCAGATGTGGCTCTGTCTTTGGAGAGAGGCATCCTCATTCCTTTCTCCCACAGAGAAAGCTCAAGTGACTGAAAATCACAGCTCAGAATCTAGCTCTGTCTCCCATGTGACCTTGTGAATGTTCTCTCTCTGAAAAGCAGTTTTCTCATCTGAGAGATGGGGATGAATGTAGTTCCCAGATCAGAGAGGCAGCTAGGGCCGGGTGGTTGGGAGCAGGGCTCTAGAGTCAGATGGCTTCAATCTGTTTTACTTTTGGAGATGTCACCGGGAAGAGACATCTCTGAAGAAGGGTCTGAGGAGTTCCCAAAAAGAAGGGGGATTCAGGATCAGAACTGTTCTTGGCATAACATGATGGAAAATAATTTCAACAGGTGGCAGTCAAAGGCATAAACAGAGGTTTATTTAGGAAAGTAGATGCATGAGGTGCCTCATGCTAATATTTATAGAGGTCTGTGCTGGGGGCTGGACTAGAGGTGGGCCAAGTTGCAGTTAGACAATTCCATGCCAGTTTTTCTGCATGCGCACATTGCCTTCCTGTTACTTTTGTGGACAAGGGTATGGGTCACCTGTGCAAACCAGGGCTTGTCACTCAGGAGTTGCACTTTCTGCATTTCAGTGGCTCATGGACACTTCCCTGGGATTCAGGATCTCTCCTTTTATTCCCAAACTCCTCTATCAGGCAATGTGACTGTGGGTTGGCCTCCCAACCTTTGGGCATCCCATCTACCTCTAAAAGAGAGACGATAATGGTACCTACTTGTAGGGGTGGTGTGGGGATTAAGTGAGCTAGTGCCTGTGAACTACCTGGAACAGTAATGGTGTCTGGCATGCAATTCACACTAGTTTATTCCTGCTCTCTCTTTGCAGCCACAGAGTTCCCTGTGGCTGCAGCTTAACTGAGACAGACTGTGAGGTCTGGAGTGTTCCCTCGTCAGCCAGTCTGCTTTTTTCTCTGCTGCTGGAGAATGCAAGGCAGTAGGAGACAGAGGTTTTTATAGGAATAAACGTGAGTCCATTCTAGTTTATAATTTAAAAAAGTAATCTTTCTAGGGCATTGGTTCCCTATTGTGAACAGATTGTTTTTAAGAATAGATTCTGTTCTGAGCACTGTACCAAATGCTCCACCTCCCATATTTAATTCCATTGTCCCACCAACACAGCAGGGTGAAAGTTCTTAACCCTCTTTTACATGTTAAGGAAATGCATCTCAGATAACAGCTGTGAGTTCAGTTTTCAGTCGTGCAATGTTGAGAGACCTATCATCTGATGGAGAAGGCGAGTATACACCTAGGTACAGAGTCTGGAACTCAGGTAGGGATGAACTAGGTAGAGGCCACACACCTGGCTGAGGAGGTAGCAGGTTCCAGCCCAGCTCTGTCCAGCCCCACATCCCTCACACTTCTCTTGGAGGCATCTTCTGGGGAAGGCTGGGCCTGGGTTCCACATGGAGGCCATGCTAGGTCCTCACAGCTGCTCGGTCCTCCATCTTTCCAGAGTATCTGGCCTGTTTGTGGGGAAGCTCAGCTTCTGCTCCCCATTCAAATAGAATTGCACCGCCATCTCAGGCAAGCCAGGTATCATGTTTCTCCATTTCTACAGAAGCCAGGGGCCTTGGAATACAGAGACCTGGGCCTCCCCCTAACCCTCAGAACCCGTGTGCCAGTGCCCCCTGCTGTCCCTCCCTTGTTCTGTAAAAGCAAGCCAAAGCCCAGGTTCCTGGGACTAGTCTTCCCTGGGGACTCCAGCTTCTCTGGTCTGTAAATGGACAGAAGTGACCCGTGTGACCCCAAGCTCCCCTCCAGCTCTACTTGCTTAGAAACTAAGACGTGGAGTTCCCCTCAGCCACGTGGGCAATCTGAGAGCCGCCTAATTGAGGACTGCTGTTGACTCACTCACTCACTCATTCGGGATTAATTGGCACCATGTGTGCCAGGCACCTTGGTGAGGGCTGAAGACAGAGCAGAGAACCCAGCAGACACAGCCCACCGCCCTGTGGCATCTTGGGTTTGGGGGGAGGCAGACATTGAGGGGGCAATTGGCTGGGATAGGAAGTGCTTCAGGGAGGGAAGAGCTCAGGGGTCCTTAACCCAGCCCAAGGAGATCAAGCAGAGCTTCCTGGAGGAAGAGAAGCCTCCGCTGAGGCCTGAAGGTGAGAAGGAGCTAGCTGGGTGGGAGTGGACAGGGAGACTCAGGAGACTCCTTGTTTTTGAGGGGCCTGGAGGGCTGGTGCTGCCCCCTCCTTTTTTGGTCCCTCCCACTGCAGGGTGCTTGCAGTGGTCTGAGGAGGGAGGCTTCCATTCCATTTGTCCTCGTGTGAAGGGAATCCTCCTGGAAGGACTGAACACCCCGTACAGCAGTCAGTCAACCCTCTCCACAGGACAAACACATCCCCGTGAGTTCTCTCTGGAGTTTCCCACAACCACAGGGCTGCTGCAGGTGCACGGGAACCTGAGCCAGGACCTGTGGTCAGAGGCAGAGAGGGGGTGCAGGCTCTGCTTGGCACACACCTCCCTCCTGAGCTACCATCCTGCTGGCTGCCTGGGTCCTGACCCGAGGGTCCTTACAGCTGGCTTGTGCATCTGAA